>NW_020837963.1:4534027-4600448 GCF_003676395.1 Aethalodelphis obliquidens | reverse complement strand
CTCTCTCTCTCTCTCTCTCTCTCTCTCTCTCTCTCTCTCTCTCTCTCGCTCCCTCCCTTGCTTGCTCTCACACGCTCTCTTAAGAATCCAAAATGCCTCCTATTTTTTGATTTTCTAATCAGATATTCACAATGGGCACTTTCTCCTTTTTCTCTTTCCTACAAAAAGAATGTAAGCACCTTTACCTGCTAAATTAAAAGGAACTTCTGTAAAGGGGTAGGAGGTCATTCGTGGAACCAGGGACCTGAGTCCCCAGTAAAGGCGGAGCTGCAGGTGCTATCGGACAGTGACAGAAGTTTCCAGGAGAAAGGGAAGCTTGAGGGGAGATTGGGTGATTGCCTTCACTGCAGCCCACCCGCCCGATTGAAATACGGCTTCTGCGGTTGCTGGGTTCTGCATAATAGGTTCTCAGCTGTTTGTCAGCTGCGAGCCATGGGCTTTTCCCTGTCTGGTAGAAGACAGCCATCTGTCCCTCAGCTGTGGGCTGCAGGAGGACACCTCGGCGAGACACAGTCACTCATTCATTCCTTCACCCAGTAGTCAGTTACTGGGATCCCCAGTGGTTAACCCTACCCCAGGACTCTCCTCCCAGCTCACTTTGCTGTCTCTTGCTTCGACCACCAGACCTCCGGTTGGGACGAGGATGCAGGCTATAAATGGCTTTGCTTTCGCAGACCTCTGCTCCACCTCCAGAGGACATGGCAACAAGACTACTTGCCACGAAACTGCCTCAGAGTGGCCATGGGAATTCAAGGACTCCTTATTTTTGTCCAGACCCAAGAATGCCTGAGTTCTGACGCACAGCATTTAGGGAGTATTGAGATAATCTGTTACATCGCTTAGCGCCGGAGTTCAGTTACAGTCTCTACTAAGAGGAAGTTGGGAGAGATTTTTGCACCAAAGCTACCTGCCCCAGAGTGAGAAGAATAACCTAGAAGTGCCTCACCAGGTTGAAAAGCGCTGTGAAGTGTGGTTGAAAATACAATTACTGCCTCTCAGGCAGGGCAGCTAATGTCTGGGCATGGCTGGGTGATGCTTTTTCATCACCTTGACTGCTGTTTCCCCAGAGCTGTATCCAGGTGGAACCATCCTGCTCCATGCTCCCTTGTTCGTTTCAAAGTGTTCAATTTTAATGAAACAGATCTGAGGTCACGGAACAGAAGTCGCTCAGGAAGTAACTGCATATGCAAACCACTGTGTAACTCACTGCAATTGCAAATGCAGTAAAACTTTGATTAAGTGCACCCCAAGTAACCAGAACTCTCAATTCCTTAGAATTCTACTTTTAGGGGAAAAAAAGCATATAATAAGAGGGGAGGAGGGGAATCTCGTCTCAGGAATTTTTTTTTTTTAATTTCCTCCAAGGTCTGCCTAGACTCAGACTACCTTCTTCCTAAAATCCCTTTCCTTCTTCACCTCCCTTTAAAAGCCCTCATGATGGAAAGAGATGTCAGAGGGATGACCCTGAAATGCATAACGTCAGTTCAACTCCCTTATTTTACAGACAAGGACCCTGAGACCCAGGGAGATGAAGGGACCTGCCCCCCAAGCCACATAGCTGGTGGCTACCAGCAGCCAGGTCTCTTAAATGCGAGTCAAATGCTGCAACTAGGACCCACCACAACCCTCAACGTCAGCTGCCTAATCTTTATAGTCACCACAGTGGCTGCACGTAAACTGAAACCAAGAGGGGAAAGAATGATAGGGGCCCGGCCAGACGATAGCATGGGGTCCAGAGCATCTGACTTCAAGACAGCAGTTGGACAATGGCCAAAACAGAGTGCAATGGCCATTTAAATTCGCCGTCTTTTAGATTTGGTTAGAATCAACAAGAAGCCTATTAAACTTTAAAAGCCTTTACAAATGCTTTAAAAGTCCTAAAAATGAAAAGGCTGGGGTGCAGCCCGGCATTGCCTCTTACTGGACTTCAGCCTTCCCAGGGCACTTCGTTACCTCCTCTTCTGTGAACTCCTGTGTCTGCATCTGAAGGAATCCCTGTCCCTGTTTTTTCCCCAGAGTTGCCCTTCAGGCCAGCCTCAGAATAAGCAGTCACTTATGTAGCACAATTGTGGGGCAGCAGGAGGACAGCCCTCTCCCTGTTCCAGCCTCAAATATGCACTTTTCCATGATCAGCCTTAAAAGTGTCTTAAATTCCACTCTGAGTCATCGAGTGGGGCCTTTTTGGATTTCAGGAGATCTGGGCCAGTCCTAGGCCTGTATATCCTCAGATGCATTTCTTCCCTGCTCTGCTCTGCATGCTGGGGGCTGACCTGAAAGCTGCATTGCCTGGGCTCCCTTGCCAGTGGGTTTCTAGCTAGGTTTGGCCAATGGGAGACACTAACTCAGGGCAGGAGGGCAGGAGGAAGGGAAAAACCAGGTGTCTCCCTCTCTCCCCCACCCTTCTTTAAATCTGGTGGCATCTCTACCATGCCTGTGTCCTGTCTGTGGCTCCAGCTTCCCCCAGGTATCCTCACCGTGGTTCTGGCACCTGCACGAAAGCTCTGAGTCAGTGCTCTGTTAATACTATCTCCTCTCCGGGTATCCTACCAGCTTCCTGCTGTTGTTACGCATGACTTCTCTCACACGCGCTCCCCGCACTAAATTCTCTGTTGAGTCACCTGGTCCTCACTGGTCCCTGACCAATACAAGATCCCCATATTAAAATGCAAGACCCCCTCACACCTTCAACAACAGTGTTCAGTGAAGATCAGCTATATATCACGGGCTTCCCCCAGAGGGCAAAAATTTGACTTAATCAGCCTTTGCCTAGAACCCACAGTTAATGAGTCAACCCCAAAAGCCAGTTAAAGCAGGCCTTGGAAACCAGAGGTAGATGAATATCTTAAGTATTTTGACTTAGGGTATATGTGGACATTTCTTCACTAATCTCTTGAGGGTGGTCAAGACCTCTTATTTGTATATGGGTTTAGTGGTTGGCGTTCCCCACTGTTCTTCTTGCATAAACTTTACATCCTCATAAATAAGTCATCTTCTGCAGTTTCTAGAATGGATTTATTAATTAAAGACACATGCAAAGCATATTTGAGTACAAAATTCTTCTAGGTTTCTGGTTTGCTTTCCAATATTTTATTATCTCATTCACACCTACCTAATTAAACAGCATTTTTTTAATGACTCACCTTTGAGTCTGTCACTTTCATCTGCATGTAAATTTCAGTTTACTTTCTTTTTTTTGGCTGGGTTGTGTCTTCGTTGCTGCGTGTGGGCTTTCTCTAGCTGCGGCGAGCAGGGGCTACTCTTGTGGTACGTGGGACTCTCATTGCGGTGGCTTCTCTTGTTGCGGAGCACGGGCTCTAGGCTCACGGGCTTCACTGGTTGCAGCACGTGGGCTCAGTAGTTGTGGCTCGCAGGCTCTAGAGTGCAGGCTCAGTAGTTGTGGCACGTGGGCTCAGTAGTTGTGGCGCACGGGCTTAGTTGCTCCACGGCACGTGGGATCTTCTCGGACCAGGGATCGAACCCATGTCCCCTGCATTGGCAGGCAGATTCTGAACCACTGCGCCACGAGGGAAATCCCCAGTTTACTTTCTTTTTGAATTTCTATTTCATCAGTTTTACATTATATTTAATTAAGTTGTGAAGTAACGATAACAAACACAACTGGCATAAACAGGTGTGGGTACAGCGCAGCCGCTCCTTGTAAGGCGTGCAGCTCAGCTGATAGGCTAACCCTAGAGAGGTCTAGTAGCCTCCAGTGTTCAGAGTGTGGAGGGCGGGGTTGAGTAGGCTTGCAGAGGGGATGCAGAGTGTAGGAAGTGGAGGTGGTACTCCTGTAATTTCAGCTGGGGCTCTGTGGCTGGAGGTGTGGACCCAGCATGGAGAAACAAGCACATGGCCGATTGGATGGATGGCTGCCTCATGATTATAATATTAGTGCATCAGGATTCCCGGAATGGCTTCTGCTGCCAAGAATTGTGTGATTGGCATCCTCTTCTTAACCTCTGTGTGCCTCAATATCCTATTATAAAATGAGGCTAAGAATAGTATCTACCTCAGGAGGTTGTTGTGATGAGTGAATGAGATAATACACGTGGAGTCCTTGGAGCGGTTTAAGGCACAAACTAAGAGCTCGATGAGTGCTCACTGTGATTATTATGTACGAACAGCAGCGAGAAAAAGGAAAGCCCACGAGGAAGGTGGAGGCAACGTGAACGCCAGGTTAAGGAATTGTCCGCCTTACCAAGGGCGAAGTACTAAGTACCAAGTACTTAGCACCAAGTACTAATCACCCATCGAAGATGATTGAGCAAGAGAAAGACATGATCCAGGTTGTTCTCCTAAATGAGTCAGCCAGCAGTGTTCAGAGTAGACTAGCGCAGGGAGAGCAAAGAGGGGACCCTGCTGCCCACGCTGCCCCTGGGATAACCAGGGGTTCCCTAGCCTCGGATGACGGCTGGCTGAGATGAGCCAGGCACGGTCAGGGCAGCAGTAGGGATCCGGAGAAGTACCTGGCGAAGGAGCCGGAGCCCTTCAGATACCTCCCAACAGGGCCAGAGTCACTGCACCTGCCACTGGACAAAGCAGGGCCACTGGCCAGGGCAGGAAGGCGTCTCTGACGATCCCAGACATTCATAAAGGGTCCCAGAGTCTGTCTGTGACCCCCACTCCTTACAATGAGCCTAAAGTCCAGTTCTAATCAATCAGTCCACATTCAGTTTCCTCTGAAGAGATTTACTCTTGTATACTATTAATAGCTAATTTTTTTTTTTTTTTTTTTGCGGTATGCGGGCCTCTCACTGTTGTGGCCTCTCCCGTTGCGGAGCACAGGCTCCGGACGTGCCGGCTCAGCGGCCATGGCTCACAGGCCCAGCCGCTCCGCGCCATGTGGGATCTTCCCGGACCGGGGCACGAACCCGTGTCCCCTGCATCGGCAGGTGGACTCTCAACCACTGCGCCACCAGGGAAGCCCAATAGCTAATGTTTATTGGGCACTTTATGAACTCTTTTGATCCTCACAGTAACCCTAGGAGGTAGGTATTATTATTACTCTCTCCACTTGACAGATGAGAAAACTGAGGCACAGAGAGGTTAAGTCACTTAGAGTCACAGCTATTAGATCTCAGAGCAGGAATCCTAATCCTGGTCTAGGGGCTGCGTTTTTACATCTTCTACTGCTTGTCAGTTCATGTTTGTTCAGGATGTACAAATTTGTGTCTAACATTCTTTGGTGGGGAGAATTCTGTTGGGGTAGGGGTAGGTAGTGAGCCCCCTCGGGCAGGCACCGCAAGGCTAAACATACTTGGTGGGAAAATGGGTCCCTTCCCTCCCCGCTCCTCCGTCTGCTTTCCGCAGCACACTCCCAGATCTCCCTCAAAGCCTGCTGTCAGGAGCCCTGAACTAGACCACAGCCCCTTGACAACAGGACTATGTCTTCTCGCCTTTTCTTCCACCATAAGGCCCAGTAAAGGCCCAGACACAGGTAAGCCCTTTAGTTCAGCTGAGTTGATTTGAATGAACTCATTCATTCTAAGATGTAAGTGGCTGGTAAGATTTTAAAGACGCCACTCCCAGATACGGGCATTTTCACATGGGCTGAAGTCCAGGTGTGTCTTGCCCCAGAGGAATTTGGTTGTGGAATTATGGGCATCAGCCAGCCGAGGAGGCTTGGGGGGACAGTAGGAAAGGGGTTAGGGTGACAGAGGCCCTTCCTGAACCCACACAAGCAGCCTCAACTTCTGCCCATGTCCTTCCAGGTGCTGAAAACTGCAGACTTTCCAGGTTCTGATGCAGGGCCTGAGGAGCCCGAGAAGTGTGTGGGAGGGCTCAGCTCTGGCCGAGAGAGCTCTGGAAGCCCGTCTTGCCCACGCTGGCTCTGAAACTGTGTAAGCACGAGCCGTGAGGCCTGGGCCTGGGCGTAGTGTTGGTGGGGCCTGAGCAATTCCCCTGTGCGTGGCTCACGGCCCACTGTGGTCTCCAGGTGTTAGTTGACTACCTCGGGGAAGTGCAGGTGTGCTGGCCCCAGAGGAGTCGGCCCCAGCGGAGTCAGCCCGGAGGGGTGCAGGAACACTGAGGGAAGGCTGGCTGGGACCCCAGGAGCCACCTGCCACCACTCCTAGGAGTTAAGCCAGCTCTGAAGATAGAACAGCTCCTGACATGACAAGTGAAATAAAAGAAACTGTGAAGTGAAACACAGGCATATGCCCACTCAAGGCAACGTGGAGCATCACTAAAAGGCCCAGCGTGGGGAGGAGTGGCCTGTTGCGGCAGCACCTCATGCCTTGTTTGCCCCTGACCTCTGCCCCTGGCTGCCAGGGCCTCCTTTTGCCTTCTGGAAGCTGGGCCTGCCCCCAGCACCATTCACCTCCTTAGCTGCTCTGGGGCCGGGGCCACATGCCCCCTGCTTGCCTTCTCAGTGCCACACTTGAGCACACCGGGACATTCACCCAGGGGTCATAGACAAGGAACCTGGATGCAGAGGAGGCCTCATGCCCACAGAAGCTTCAGGAACACTCTGGTGTAGAGACTTTGCACAGGCACCAGCAGGAAGTCGGGGAGGGGTGAGGCTTTCTTTGTAACAACCCTGGCAGACATCTCTGCTGTGTCTGAATGTCATGATTCCTCCCATTCACTGCATGGGATTAGAGCACAGCCGGCCCCTCACCCTAGGAAGAGGCCATCATTTCTTCAGAGACGAGCTAGGAGGGAAAATAAGTTCCTGATAGGGGTTGCCAAGATAAGGCTCTTTATAACCTTGTAATCAAAAGGGGCAACGGGGTTTCCTTACACTGGCACTGTTTACAATCAGGGGGACTTCACGTTCATCTTTTCCAGGGCTCTGAAATGTATTTTGCTGCTAGATTGAATGGTAAAGCCCCATATAACAAATTCTATTACAGAGAAGCATTCTGTTATAATAGAGAGATTTCCACGTCCCAGCAAACAGCCTGCATGGACGGGGACCTCTTGATGGGTCCGGAGGCAGTGTTCGTACAGGCTCCTCTCGTCTGCTCTCTGATTCCAATGAGAAACATGTTAAGTTCTCTGGGCCTCATCTGTGTGAGGAGGGGCGGGGGAGAGCTGATCGGAGACCGAGGTGCTTACAGACTTTTCCTTTGACCTCAGGAACAGACCCTCAGGATGTTAGTTTTGGAGAGAAGCTTGGAAATCAATCATTTGGAGCACTGTTTTTCAAACTGTAGGTGGAAGCTTATCATGGGTCATATGATCAGTCTAGTGGGTCGCAATCTACCAGCTTAAATATATATATATATATATATATATATATATATATATGAATAGATTAGAAAATGTTAACATGCATCATACGTATTGGGCTGGCCAAAAAGTTCTTTCAGGTTTTTCCATAAGCTGTTACAGAATAAAGTAAATATTGTTCAATCAGACTTTTCTTTCAGTTTTACACACACATAGATTTAGATCCTGGACATGGAAAAAAAATGTTATAATTGGTTATAGTTGAAAAAAGTTAAAGAAACACTGGTTTTGTCCACCGGTACCTACTTTTTTTTTTTTTCCCAAGAAAATTGAGGTTCAGGGAGAGAAAGCCACTTATCCAAGATCACCCAACTCCTGAAATTTGAATCCAGGACATGTGGCCTGATTTCTAGGCCAGGCCTAATCCCCCAGCAGTTTTATGCATCAAATCATTTCTGTGGGGGGCAGTCAGAAGCAACCTGCATTAGTACCTGGGTGAGTCAACCTTCTGAGTGTCAGTTTTCTCATCTATAAAATGGGCCTATACCCACCCAGCAGGGTTGTGGTGAGGATAGTGAGATTACATAAAACCCATGCCCAGCCCATGGAAGGGACACAGAGTATGCTGCCTGTCTATACTTCTTCTTTCTTTCCACATATCTGGTCATGGAACTCCCCTAACTAATACCTCTCCACAAGCAAACATCCCAGAAGGAAGGTGAAGAGCTGAGACTGTTTGCACACGTCTCCTCCTTTCTTAGCCAGATTCCAGCATTTCTTTGAGATTGCTGGTCCTCTGCTGAGGGCCTGAGTGACAGCTCCTTCCATCTTGGGTCCCTACAGATCATGAACATGATTGCTAGCAATGCAGGTGGGTTGAGAAAGTTCCAAGCTGCCTAACAATTTGGTCACACCTGGAGAACACTGTGAAAGAGTTTTACCTGTAGTCTCACCTGCAGAGAATAATGATGGGTCAGATCCCACCTCTTGCCCCAAACATCTCATACTGTTGCCCTGCTAAAAGGCTCAGTGTGTTGGAATCTTCTCCAAGCAGGTGGTACAAGCGGATAGCAAATAATTATGTAGAAAACAAATGCCTTGTGGAGACTGTTTTAATTTCAACTCACTCAGAACTCCTCAGAGCCCCAAACCATTGTGGTGCTTCTCTTCTCTAGTATACAGACCATCACTGTCCTACAGAAATATCATGCAAGCCACATATTCACTTTAAAATTTTCCTAGTCGTCACATTAAAAAAAGAAGAAGAAATAGGTGACATTAATCTTGGTGACATATTTTATTTAACCCAATGTATCCAAAATATTATCACTTCAACATGTAATTTGTATAAAAATTATTTGTAATTTATTCTCTAGCTTTGTTTTGTACTAAGTCTTCAAACCCCGGTGTATACTTTGCCCCCACGGTTCATCTTCATCTGACTAGCCGAATTTCACGTGCTCGGTAGCCACGTGGGCTGGAGGCTTCCGTGTTGGAAAGCTCAGGCAGAGAGTCTTCTGCACATAGCAGGAGTTAAAATGTTTTGCTGAGCTGAACCTGATTATGGGCACTTGTCGATTTGCAGGCTGTACGCTGAGATCTGAGGAGAGGGACTGAGAGGGAGCAGGACCCTGATGGTGGTGTTGGAAAGAAATCCCTTAGAATGAGCCAAATCACAGCCTTTAAAACTGCCACAGAACTGCCTCCCTTTCAGAGCCTACATCAGACTTTTTGGTCATGACGTGGACAGTTCCAGAGGTGCTGACAGTCAGAAAACCTGCATTAGAAGTGCAGATGATGCCCCTGTGCTGTGTGTCTTTGTGGGACCAGTCGCAGGATGGTGGGCCATGCCAAGCGTCACCAGAAGTGTGGCTGTTTAGCTGGCTTGGAGTTGAGAGCTGGCCCCCTGAGGTCTCATCTTCATCGCAAGAGAGGTTTCTACTCCCCATCTTGAACATTTGCGTCAAGAAGGACGTTAATTTTAGTTTTTGTGGTTCATGCATTTCAAGGGATTTACCCTAAGTAAAATGAGACACTCTGTGATATCTCCGGAGAGGGCTAGTTCTTGGGGGAAACTGGAGTTCGGCTGCCCCTGTTGACACTGTGTGCTCGTGTATGGAAGGACCACCTGCTGTAGGAAGGACAGCCGCCTGGGGCACCTTTTGCCTGGCAGCTGTGTCACTGTGATGAATAGATGAACCCTGAATCATTTGGGGGGACGTGCCCCATGCCCACCCCTGATTCTGGAAGGCACTGGAGAAATCAGGAATACGAGATGAGGCCCAGGGTCTTGTAGGGTTTTGTCTCAGAGGACAAACCACCAGCATCAGAGGTGATGAAATGCTGATTGTGGGGGTCAGGCTGTGGATCTGTAGACTGGAAGGGGAGGGTCGCAGTGCACCCTGGGAGATGGGAGGCTGCCTGGAACTGGGTTGGGAGATGCGGGTGCAGGGGGCCTGTAGTTTCTTACCTGCAGTTCAGGTCTCTAGCCAGTTGCTCGGGGCCGCTGGGCTTTGGTCCTCTCTGTCCCCCCCAGGGGCTAGTTCAAGGGCCACTTCCTCCAAGGTGGTTTCAGTCCTCCTTTCAGCCCCACCCAGCAGGCTTGACGCCTCGTTTCTGCTGCCCCGCTGTTCCCGGTACACATCTTTATCCTCAAATATTATCCGAGAGAGAGCGTGTTTATTTGCGCATGAGGCTGCCTGGCCTTCTCAGCTGTGGCTCCTCCAGGGACAGCTGTACATCCGCCCGGGGTCTGGCTCCCAGGAAGACTGCAATAATGCTTGATGAGAGGCTAAACAGAGGATGAGTGCGTGGAAGGATGCACAAATTCCAAATGGGGGAAGAGGCGGGAAGGAGCCCCTGGGCTTGCCCACGCTCCCTGGAGTGGCGGAGGCAAAGGAGGATGGTGGGAGGAGCGCGGGCTCTGTGGATTCTGATGGCTCCCACACACCTAGCTGTGTGCAGCCAAGATAGCGACTGGCAGAGCCCACAGCAGCTTGTGTGTCGGAACAGCTCAAGCCACGTCCCACGATGCCATGTCAGCCGCAGCCTGGTGTCACATCTCCAATGTGACGTACACGTGTGCGCGTGTACAGAGATTACTTCAGAGCTTGAAGGGATGGTACAGAGGCCTTTGCTTCCTTTACAGATGCAGAAACTGAGTGCTGCAGAGGTAAAATGACTTGCCAAGGCCAGGTAGGGATAGAATGGGGGGCGGAACGATACCTAGGAATTGTGAATTTCAAGCCCTTGCTCCTTCCTTTCCCGTGCATTAAGTTGAGTCCTGTTTGTGGCTCCCTTCACTTAGTGATGCACGTCAATACCTGAAGTGTATGGACTGTCACTGGGGTCTACAGAGGACTATAAAGAAGTGTCCTCCATGGAAGGACAAGGTAAATCCCCGGCTGCACTGTCATTTACCGGCAGCACCAATAACTTTAATGGACACTCAGGTACCTGAGAGTCACACATCTGTGCCTGTTCAGGACTAGAGCTGTTGGGCACAGGACTCAGGACACTGTCCCCTGAGGTGCCTGAAGTGTTCAGGTTGACAGCACACTGGCGCAGAAGCCCTTGTACTCCATGCAGGGCTGATCTGATCCGAGGCTGTCACCTCGCAGCCAATGGAGACGTTGAGACGCCTCAACACCACGTGGGTTCCAGAGAAACTATTAGAATCTCAGTGGGCTTTGCACCTGTGTGGTGACAGCTCCCTGCTTCTGGAGGAACAGTTGTGTCATTAGGATAGCCTCATTGTGTGGCTGACAGAAGTTTCCATGGTCCTGCAGATGGTGGAGGAGGTGGAAAGGTGAGAAAGAAGCTTGCCCGTGCCCCATAACCCCTGGGCATTCATCCACTGGCCCGCAGACCAGGCTTTCTTGCCGGCAGAGGTGCCTTTGTTCGGTCTCCTTGGAAGTAGAACCACAGACCCCAAGCAAAAGTCCTGGGGGCTGCATCATGCCCCACAAAATAGAACCACTTGGTACCATGAGAACCCAATGGTACAGCTGGCCTCTCACACAGGCTCGAGCCCATCGCCTTCTCCCAGAGTGAGGGCATGCCATCATGTGTATGGGCCCTGAGAGTTTCTTGCCAAGGGGTGGGCTGTCTGCCTTCTCCTTGGGCCACTGTGGTTCAGTAAGGCCCAGCCAGCTTCACCCACCCTACTCTGGGAGGTACTGAGGAGAAGTTGAACCAGTCAGGGAGGAAAAGGTTAGGAAGTGGAGCGACAGGCAACCCCCCAGTCCCACTCCGGTGGAGTTTATCTCCTCCATGGGCACATTTATTCTGACCCTTGTAGAATCGTTCCCCAGGATGCTTTGAACCTCCAAGATGGGATA
Organism: Aethalodelphis obliquidens; assembly: GCF_003676395.1. NCBI lineage: Eukaryota > Metazoa > Chordata > Mammalia > Artiodactyla > Delphinidae > Aethalodelphis > Aethalodelphis obliquidens. The sequence continues at coordinate 4,588,935 of NW_020837963.1, read as the reverse complement.
ATGGGCACTTCCCTTTTCATAGTGGGTAATGCTTTAAAAAACTGGGTGTAGATGTTTGTTTTCATTCGTTCACTCCACAGATACTTGGTGCCTATCATGCTGGACACCACGGAACCTCCACAGCATGGAACCCACACAACAGGCAATGAGTCTTGACTTAGGTGTGGTGAACTTAGAAGAGCCTTTGACTTGGCTTCTGACCACGCCCCACATCCTGACACATATGTGACCCCCAGCAGGGCAGATAATCTCCTCAGGTATCAGTTTCCTGATCTGTAAAATTGGAATAACTGACCTTTAAGTTCATCCCAGCTCTAAAAACTCTCATTCCCCTAGCAATTCCACTCCTGAGAAAAGACCCAAAAGAAATGAAAACAGACTCAAATTCTTGTTGAACGAACACACATGTTCATATAGCACTATTCACAATAGCCAAAAGGCTGAAACAATGCAAAGTCCATCCACAGATAAATGAATAAACAAATTGCGGCAGAGCCATACAACAGAGTATTATTCAGCCATCAAAAGGAACGAAGTGCTAGTGCAGGCTGCAAGTCAGACGAACCATGGGAACATTACGCCAAGTGAAAGAAGCCAGACGCAGCAGGTCACATATTATATGATCCCAGTTATATGAAATATCCAGAAGGAGTAAATACATAGAGACCGAAGGCGGATTGGTTGTTGCCGGGATCTGGGGGAGGGGCAGGTGGGAATAACTGCTAAATGGCTATGAGGTCTCCTTTTAGGAGGAGGAATGTGTTTGAGAACTAGATAGAGGTGGTGGCTGCACAATATTGTGAACGTACACATGCCACTGAATTGTTAACTTTAAAATGGTTAGTTTTCTGTTATGTGACTTTAAACTCAATTCGCAAAAAAAAACCCCTCTATAATTCCTAATAACCATAGCGTAAGTACAGCCTGCGTCTCCTATGCCACGCTCCCTGGGTATAAACTAGGGTCGCAGTGGAAGTAATAAACAATAGTATTTCTCTGGCTCTTTCTGCCACTCTGGGTTTCCTATAGCTGAGCTTTCAGCGGGTCTGGGGCTGCACTCACCACAACGCTCCGTGTGCCCCAGGGTGTCTCATGACTCCTCCTCTGTGCACCTGCCAACTTGCTGTCCTCGTGCTGGGGCCTGCTGCCCTGATCCTGCATGGCCGGCCTGCTGCCGCCTGTGGAGTGTGGGCCAGGGTACAGACCCAAGGTCGAGGGGGCCCTGCCCACCCTGAGGGAACACCACTAGGCGCCTGCACTATGTTCTCTGCAGAGGCGGGAAGACCCACTTTCCCACCTTTGTGCTGGCACCTGTAGCATAGGCCCCCAGGGGCCTGCGTTCCCATCTCAGAGATGTTAGAGACACAGGCCCTTTAGAATGCACTCTCCCTTTAGGCCTCCTTTCCTAGTGCAGAACCTGGTACATTGTAGGTACTCAATAGCTATTTGTTAAGTGAATGAATAAACAGGTGAGAAGGGATATTGGAATCTTGGGAGATGCACTAGAGGGCTGTCTTAGCAGCAAAAGCCAGCTGCGCCCAAATCTCCCATCACCTCCAAGCCTGAGGGAAGCATGTGAGGGTCCAGCTTGTGGCCTCCAACTCCGTCTGCCTTAGGGAGAGTCACCTTTGGTGGGCAGCTTGCTCCTTCAGACGACAGAGGCTTGGCTGCCTTGTTCCCAGGCCCTCCCGGATGGGCCCTGGCCTGCTCTGATCCTGGGGGGATGCAGCTTAAGTTCAGGCTGGATCTGCCATGTGAGCTGGCGAAGGTAGGGGATGGAAAGAGCCTGTTGATGAGTCCTACCCAAGCTCTTACCTCAGCACCCGGGGAGGCAGCGGGGCATCAGGCTGGTCCTGCCTGCTGGGACCGTCGGTGAGGATGGAGGACACGGTGTGACCTAGTGCCTGGGCACTTACAGGTGCTCAGTAAACGTGGTCATTGCTGCCGCAGTTAGCTCTTGTAACTTCAGCAGCTCATCTCCCACCACTTTCACACATGCCTCTGTTGCTGAAAGCAGCTGAACTCTTTGGTATCCTGTACATATGCCCTGACTGTACTTTCTCTGCTCGTTCATTCATTCATTCAACAACTCATCTTAAGCAGCTACTCCATGCCAGGCCCTCTACTAGGCTCGGGTTCGCTGGGTCTGTGGGTGTGCCCCACACACCCTTTCTCATTCCCCAGTTTTGTGTGCTTATTGCAGGGACCCTCAGTCAGAGGAAGGAGGTTTGAAGTGGATTAGGGGCACGCCATATCAGTCACCAATAGGATGTTTTCAAGTACCACCCATCTCATCCTGCTAATTGTCACCCCCATGAAGAGAAGGGAATTGGGAACAGATTTTCTGCACTGAAATGCTCGTGGGCACATGCCCAAGAGGACTCTGGGATGCTGCAAAGCACTTTTGAAACTTTTGTGACTTTTGACTTTTTGCTTTGTTTGCACTGTGCTCAGCTGTGGGAGGCTAACGCTCTGTAGGTGGGCAGGCCTGACGGTTACCCGGTTAATTCAGCCACACTAAATAGTTCAGGTCCAAAACATTTACCTCCAGGTGGGCCTAAAGTGTGACCATCTACTTTGTCTCAATTGACTGGATAATTATCAGTTTCTCCTTTAATTATAAGTTTTGGGAACACAGCCTTCAGCAGTGGGTCCCTGGTGAGCAGGACACAGATCTCAGGGAGTCCTAGGGAGACAAGGACTTGCATCCACCTACTCACTGTGCAGGAGTTCCTCCCCACTCAGAGGAGATGGGTGCTAGAATCCCGGAGGATGGAGGGAGAATTCTTCAAACATTTGTTCTGGAACAAAATTTTTCGAGATAGCTGCCAGTGTGCATCCGTAGACTCTCTTTTTTTCCTCCCCACTCTCTCTTTTTTCTCTCCAACGATTTTCCAATTAGATTAAATCAAAGGGGAGACTTCAACTAAGTACTAACCTGGCTTTAACACCCAAGGTGTATATGACAGCTGGTAACCAAGAGACCAGCTAAACTCCTTTCTAGCAAAGACAATGGGGATGGTGTGGAAAAAAATGTATGAATATTGTTAAGTGAAAAAAAAGCAGATTACAAGGCAGTTGACAGTGTATATTCCCATTTTTAAAACACCAGTATGCATAAAAATACAGATATCAGAAGGTGTGAATGAGGGGGACCGCGAATAGCCGGACGGACAGTGACTTTATTTTCTTCCCTTGCTTCTTCTGTATTTTCTAATATTTTTAGGAATGAGCCTTTATAATAAGAAAAAAACAAAAGAGGAGGAAATTTTTTTCACTTTTTTTCCCCTATGTAATATATTACAAATTTCTTTCCTTTCTGTTCCCATTGCCTTTGCTAGAAGGGACTGTCTTGATTAGAGGCTCTCAGACACACACACACACACGTAGGATGCTAAGGAGAGGTACTAAGCCAGGTTAGTACTTAGTTGAACCTTCCTCCTTGATTTAATTAGATTAATGGAAAAAGTGAGCGTGGTCAGGGCTGGGGGCTGGGGAAAGGAGGTGTAGGCACTGCGTGCCCCTGGGCTCCTGTGGGCTCTCAGTGGAGCGGTGCATTATGGGACTCCTGGCTCTGACCTGCAAGTCCAGGGGATTCCCCATGGAACCATCACATTGTAAGAGTCCCATCCCAAGGGCTCAGTGGATCAGTGAGGACACAAGTCCATCAGTAATTTGAACTAGGCTCCTGCCAAGCCCAGAGCCCTCACCTGCCCCTGGGGTTCTTGTGTCTCCTCTGCTTGGGAAATCAGCCACTCGGGCAACCAGTATTTCCTGAGCATCGACAACGCTCTCAGCGGCCGGAGGTGCTGGTAAAGCAGGGAGCATTTGGCGTTAGTGTCCTGGATAGAGAAAAACTGCTAGTGGCCCGTCCCCCCGGGGTAAATCCCCACCTGCACCTGCCTACCTCTGGGCATCCAAGCACTCTCTGCTTTTCTTTCCCGGGTCTTTGCCACATTGAACTGTACCGTTTTTTGTGTGTGTTTTGTTTTATAAAGAACCCATTGCAGCTACTAGATTGTCAGTTCTTTCACTCACTCTTGGAGCCTCAGTCTGTCTCCTCGTAAGAAAATTAGGACACTAATATTTACATCGCAGAATTGTGAAAATTAAGTCAAATCGGGTCGTGGAAGTAAAGTACCTCACAAAGTACCTGTGACACAGAAGCGGCTCATTCAGTGGAGTCCTGACCCCCACCACCCTCCTGCAGCATGACATGCTTGCCTTCCATTCCTGCAGCGCCCAGCCCAGGGCCTGCCTGTTGCATAGAAGGGGCTCAGTGGGCATCTGCTGGATTTGCCTGAACCTGCCCTGGGGAGAATGGAGGAGGGGAGGGAGGGGAGAGGGAGCAAACATCCCCCTAGCACCAAGTGCTAGAGTCAGGCACTGTCTTAAGTACACGTAGATGGGTTATGTGTTTAGTCTGCAGAGGACAGCTGGGGTCCCGTGCTTAGGAGCTGGGGGATTAGCCAGCCAAGCAGGTGGGGTTGCTCCAGCACCTCTGTTTAACCTGAACACTCTCCCATTCAGATGCAGGGAGGAGAAAACCAACACTGGGAAAAAGCCCGAGAGATTTCTCTGCCTCTCTGCCCGAGAAGAAGGGGAAGCACGCCTGTGATTCTTACTCTCCCAGAAGATACAGATGAAGCCCTCAGATCCCATCCTGGGAGTGGGGAGGTGGGAGGCAGAATAAATCAACTCAGAACTGCATGATCTTCACCCACCCCAGCCAAGCCCGCAGGAGGCGAAGAAGGGCCACTATTGGGCTTCCTGGAACCCTGGGCCCCAAACAATCCCTGGAGGTTCCAGTACGTACCTCCTCTCCCGGGCTGGCTGTTGCCACTTCGATCTTGCTCCTGTCTTCTTGTCCAGGCACTGGGCTAGAAGCCCTTCCACACTGCCACCCCACCCCAGACAAGAACGCAAGGAACTGCAGCTACCACCATAAAAGGGTCCCTTTTATGTCCCTTGTCGCCCATAGAACCAGGTGGGCATTTGAGCGGGGAGAGAATGAAAAGGTAGAAACCAAAACTCTGTTGAATGGGCTGTTTAACTGCAGCACTGTGGGTGGGAGAAACAACGCTTGAGAAAAAGCACAGAGGCTTGTGTGCTGCGAACATCGTAAAACAGCTTTTTTCTCTTCTCCCTCTTCTCTGTGCGCTCTGAGAGATGACCTATTTTGATGCTGGCAAAGATGTGAGTTTAATTAACTAGAGGGGTCAAAGGGTCAAGGAAAATTTGAGAATTAAAAAAAAAAATGGTGTCAGTATGTTAATAACTATGTGACTCATCACAAAAACATCACTGAATGGGAAGGACTTTGGACAGCAGGAGACCAAGGTCTCCATTGCTTTGATGAGCAGGTGTCCTTGACTGAGCCATTTCCTGGCTCTACTTCCCAGGCTGCAGTGCTCTGAGATCCTCCTGCTAAGAGATGCTTTGATTCTTTTTTCTATGTTGGGCCGTAGAGAGCATCTTTGAGGGCAGGCTCTCAACCTTCTCTCCATTCTATCGCTGGGAGGTTTGGGGGGCTGGGAAAACCGGGTCACTCTGTCCCAGACCAAGTTCTATCTTTACTTGAGTTCAGGATATCATGCAAACCCTCCGCTTTATACAAGGATGTCACCTCAGTGGGTGCTTATCCACACAGGGTGCTGGGATGTTCTAAGCCCCTGTGCTGTCCTGGTGGTGGGCGGGCGGGGTGGGGGGGAGTCTCTGGATGCCCAGCGGTACTCATCCTTTCATATGACAGACACTCACCCCTGAGCCAGGCCCATGTTGGAGGGCTAGAGGGCCACCAAGATAGTGGAGGTCCCGGTTCCTGAGAGCTCGCATTCCAGGGGGCAGTGTCACTAGGCTACTCACTGCAGGCTGAGCTGGGGCCCTAAGAGGCAGGGACAGGGCCTTCATCCCAGGAGCTCATGTTTCCATTGGGAACTACAGGAAATGAATTCAAGTGAAGAGAGAAAAGGGAAAACCTAGGAGAGGGGATGGAACACCATCCAGGGACAGGGTGCCGAGCAGAAAGGGAGTCCAGGCAGGGGATGAACCACCTACGCCAGCAGCAGGAGGGCCTGGCTCTTAAAGAAAGTGGGTGAGAAAGCCGGGGCGGGACCAGCTGGCCAGCCACAGCCAGACTTAGCCCTGCAAAAAGGGAATTGCAAGGTCTTGTTGGGTGGGGAGGGGAGGAGAGCCAGGGGTGGAGAGGGGAGGAGAGGCCTTCTCCCTGTTCAAATTCAGGGCCTGTCTGAATTCTCTGGCCCGGAAGAGCGGCCTGCTGGAAGCCTGTCTGTTCCTGCCTGCAACACTGTGCCTGTCCCAGCCCCAAGGACTCCTCTGTTCCCATTGTTGCCTGCACCCCACACCCCAGCCCAAGAATAAAGATAAACACCCCTTGCCCATCACCGCCTGCCCTCCCCACCCGGGTGACTCAGGCTGGTGGCCCGGTGGCAGCAGCCCTGCTCAGCCTGGCTCTGCTCAGCTGCCTACATCTGCTGCTGATTTGCGCTCCCAACCAGTAGCCCTTTATGTCTCTGCGACCTAAATTAGGGTGGTTTTTTTTTTCCTGGATTAAAAACAAATGGTACCTTTCTCCCCCTGTGGTGTGCAGATTATTACAGTGTCTGCTTGCTTAGAGGGGACAAGAAAGAACATGAACTCGGACAAGTCCAGTTTAATTGTGATGTACGACTGCCCGAGGTCTCCTGTCCACTCTGGCCAGTTCTGAGCCAAACCAGTTTGCCATGGCCAGACTGGGCCCGGTTTCCACAGCGTTTCCTGTCAGGAAGTTCCCCCGCCCAGTGTGCGCTGTTAAATGTATCCTTTTCATTCCTTTTCCTCTTATAAACTTCCCTTTCAGGTCATCCTGAAGGGAGAGTGGGGATGTGGCCGGGCAGGGGGAAGGGAACCCAAGGCTCCACTCCCCGAAAGGAGGAGGCCAGCAGGGCACTGGCCAGGGTCAAACACCTGGGGTCCCAGCCCCAGGGCGAAGCATAGGGTGACTTCCTCCTCTGCAGGGCTGCTCTGCCTCACCCCCCAAATGAGGCTGTTAGGTGCCCCCTCTCCTCCCTTCCCCCCAGGCGAGGTGGTTACCAGTGAAGTGGGATTTCAGGAGGAATGGGAAGAGTACCCCATTCTAAAAATACCTCCCTCCCTCTCCCATCCTAAAAATACCTCTGCCACAAACTTCCCACGGAGAGTGAAATCCTACCTTTCCCATTTCAGTCTTTGCTTGTTTGCTTGTTGCAAGCGCCCCGAGGAGGCATTAATAAGGCTTGGCCGGCTTGCCCCCTGCATCCAGCTACTGAGTGTGGGAAGCTGGCGGCCGCCCTTCAGGAGTGGGACGTGGGAAGGCTGTGCATCCCCAGGAGAGGTGAGCCGGAGTTGGGCGCCAAAGGCAAACCTGGCCAACTGGGGTGATTGTCCAGGGACTGGCTGGGGACGAGGAAGGACGGGGAGGTCAGGGGAGAGGTAACTTCTCCTGACCCTGTGCTGCAGGCTTCACGTGTCATCTTACTTAACCCTTGGATCCATTTTGTAACACGAGTACTTTTTTCCTTGTTTTGGGTATTCTTACCCATTTTACAGATGAGGGACTTGAAATTCAGAGAAGCAAAGGGTCATGTGAGCTCACACAGCTGGGACTAGAAATTATAAGTGTCTAATTCCAAAGATCAAATGCCTTCCTCATACCCCAGCCTGCCTCTAAGGGGCATCCATGCTTCATTCATTCATTCATTGTAAAATATATGTAACATAAAATTCCATTTAAGTGTATTATTCAGTGGCATCAAGCACATTCATTTGTGTGCAGCTGTTACCACTCTTCATCTCCAGAACATTTTTATCACCCCAAACTGCAGCTCCGTAACCATTAAGCAATAGCTCCCATTCTCCTCCCCTCAGCCCCTGGCAGCCACCTTTCTGCTTTCTGTCTCTATGAATTTGTCTATTTCAAGTAGCTCACATAAGTAAAATCATAATAATATTTGTCCTTTTGTGACTGACTTATTTCACTTAGCATAATATTTTCAAGGTTCATTCATGATGAAGCATGTTTCAAAACGTCATTCCTTTTTGAGGCGTTTGTATGGCTATACTGCATTTTATTTATCCAGTCACCTGTTGATGGATTTTGGATTGTTTCCACCTCTTGGCTATTGTGAATAATGCTATTGTGAACATGGGTGTAAAAATATCTGAGTCCTTGTTTCTAATTCTTTTGGGTCTATACCCAGAAGTGGGATTGCTGATCATATGACAATTCTGTGTTTAATTTTTTGAGGAACTGCCGTACTGTTTTCCATAGCAGCTGCGGCATTTTACATTCCAATCAGCAATGCACAAGCATTCCAATTTCTCCACATTCTCACCAACACTTTCTTGTTTTTTGATAGTAGCCAGCCTAATGGGTATGAGGTAATATTTCATTGTGGTTTTGATTTGCATTTCCCTAATAATTAGTGTTATTGATCATCATTTCATGTGCTTATTGGTCATTTGAATATCTTTGGAGAAATGTCTAGTCAAGTCTTTTGCCCATGGCGGGGGGGGGGGGGGGGGGTTGGGTTGTTTGCGTGTGTTTTTTTGTTTTGTTTCTTTTTCGGTTGCTGTTGAGTCATCCATGCATCGTTACTCAAAATTATAGATAATCAGGAATTTTTCAGAGAATCTAAAGTCATCATTTATGTTCGTAACAAGAAACCCTGGGTTAGCTGCAGTGCTTTCTGGATCTGCTAAACAGTACATTCGGTGCTTTTGTGTAAAGTGTGTTTTATTGCATTTGAAATATCTTAAAATCCATAGTTCTTAGGAAATTTTCATTCATTAATCGTGCATGTACATTACCACGTACCAGGTACTGTGCTGCAGACATTAAAGGAATATGACGTGATCCCTGCCCTTAAGGATCTAGAGCCTGCTGGGGAGAAGCAGTTACAACACGAAATGGCATGTGCGCATTTTCTGAACCAGAAATCTCGGTGTATAATCTGATGGGAAAATTTTGGTGCATGAGGCTGGGCTATGAGACAAGCTGGGAAAGGGGAGAACGTAGGCTCAGAAGGAAGAAAAGGAAAGGATCGGCACAGAAACATCAGGAAAGATGAGGGTCGGGGAGTGGGGTGTGGTTTCTGGTCTCTAGACCTCTCTTCTCATGCAGAAGCTTCCACGATAGCATGTTTGCATCCCTCCCTCCATCATGTGCAGATGCCTGTCCCCTTTTGGAACTGCTCTGGGCTTCTAGTCTGGTGCAGACTTTTAAGGGAGCAATGGGATGTAGGGATGCAAAGTAGGACTCGGGGGGAATCTCTGACCTCTTGGTGCTGTTTCAGGGGGGGATTTCCCTTCTGCAGGAGAACACTGCATGGGAAGAGGTGTGGCCCCACGCTGGGATGGGGCGGGTTCTTTCCAGCTTTGCTGGGCTCCTGCCCGGCATCCCCTGGGATCTGCAGCCTTCCTCCTGCTGCCTCTGGACCTTGACCAGCAAGGTAGCACCGATTCTTTTCTCAGGTGGTGCCATCCAATGACAGTGTCTTCATGACTTTCACAGCTGGAGGCCAGGTACCAGTCTGCAGTCAGGGGTTTGTCGTACCAGGTCCTGGTGGAGATAATTCTAGAACCAAGCAGGCAGGACCACCTTTGTTAACTTCCAGGATGCCAGGGCCTAAAAGTATTCCGTCCCTCACTCACTAGACGAAACTCATTGTGGACTTTAGTTCCCTGCTATATGCCTCCTAATGCCTGGCACATCGTACATGTTTAACATGTACTTGTTGAGTGGGTGAAGGAATGAGTCCCTGTCTGCCTCTTGACATTGCCTTGAAGTCGCACAGGCCTGGGTGTGGGTCCTGGCTCTGCCACGTGCCTTGGGTAAGTGAACTCATCTCTGAGAGCCTCAGTTGCCTCTCCTGTGAAATGGAGCAGTGATTCTAGGAGCCTCATCCAGAGCCTGACTTATCGCTTCCCTCTTCTTCTCCCCCAGGGGCCAGACCTGACTCTCCTGAAGCACTTTCCCAACCACTAACTCCCTAAGCCTTTTATCACATTTTTTTCCTAATCTCCCACCTTGGCTCAAATCTCACCCCTCCTTCTTGCCTTTCTCAGGGACAGTCAGCTCCCCTTTTTTGCTCCACTCACAGGGCAGCGGCGAGGCCTTTTGGTTAAGAGCACAGGCCTGGAATTGGAAGGACTGGGGTCCAAGATAAGCCACGTACAGCTCAAAGCCTTGCTCCTGATAATAGAGGCTCCCAGGAGATGGGGGGCGGGGCGTGAGAGAGGTTGGAGCAGCCCGACCTGCTTTCTTGGGCTTCCATTGACCACAAAGCGGGCATCTCTTCAGCATGTGCCGTGAGCTCTCCCAGTTGCCTGCCGTGTGCCAGCCCTGGGTAGGCCCTGGAGGGTGGCCTGTTTTCACAGTCTGGGGATGACACGGGGCAAGGGGGGCGAGCTACCTTGAGGGTACTGTGGCAGCCCCCTGTCATCCCATCAGATGCAGTGGCGGGGGTGGGGATGGGGGAGAAGAGTCAGGGAGGACCTGTCATGGGGAGTGGGGACAAGCTGGGCCCTGGAGAATGGCTCAGAGCTGACAGGACAAGGAAGGGAAGGACCTTTTCAGATTGGAGCAGGGAGGACAGGAACGGGGAGGGGCGTGCCACCCACAGAAGCACCTGGACAGGTGAGCTCGGTGGTGAGGAGACAGTGTGTTCATCTGTTCAATCAGTGAAGCAACAACAACGTGTGAGCCCTTGTCTGCACCAGGCCCTGAACGGGGTGGGGATACAAAGGCGGGTGGGGCACTGTGAGTGCCTCGGGGAACGTGGTGACCTCGAGGTGGGTGCTGCATGCCCTTGGGGGAGGAGGGCAGGATGCAGAGCTTGTCCCCTCCTCAAACACAGTGCCCTGCTGGTCTCTCCCGCTGCGATGTCCTTGGCCTCCACCTGAGAGGGAGCTGGGTACTCCAGCCCCAAAACTCAGACCTCAGGGTAGATTGCTAAAGTGAAGAGGGCCCTGAGAGGCGCTCCATGCCCACAGATCTCAAATTTTAGACAGCAGCTAGTTAAATCTAAAGATGCCACGAGCCCACCCGAGAGGCTCTGTGTCCTCGGTGGAGCTGGGGAATATGCATTTTTAATAAGCTTCAAAGTGACTCTACCGTGGTGCTCAGCCTTGGGTGCACGTGGGGAGGCCCTGGGGAGTTTATAGAACACTGATGCCCAGGCCCCATCCTTGGAGAGTCTGGTTCAGCTGGTCTGAGGTTGGGGTCTGGACATGGGTGGTTTTAAGAGCTCCTGCAATGGTGTAACGTGCAGCCTGGGTTAATACCCACAGGACTCATGTTTGAGGACTGCTAACTCATCCAACTACCTTGCATTTGTCAAGGTTCTCCAGAGAAGCAGAACCAATAGTGTGTGTGTGTGTGTGTGTGTGTGTGTGTGTGTACATACAGAGAGCAAGAGGGGGAGATTCATTTTAAGGAATTGGCTCATGTCATGGTGAGAGCTGGCAAGTTCGAAATCTGCAGATAGGCCAGGAGGCTGGAGAGCCAGGATAGAGCTGATGTTGCAGTTCAGGTCTGAAGGCGGGATTCCCTCCTCCTCTGGGGACCCCAGTCTCTTTTGTCTTAGGGTCTTCAACTGATCGGATGAGTCCCACACGTATTATGGAAGGTGATCCGCTTTATTCAAAATCTACTGATGTTAATGTTAATCTCATCTAAAAAAGACTTTGCAGATCCATCTAGATTGGTGTTTGAACAAATATCTGGAAACTATAGCCTAGACAAGTTGACACACCTCAACTTAACCATCACACGCCTCATTTTGCACATAAGGGAACTAAGACCCAGAGAAATAGAATAACTCATCCAGGGCCCCATACCTGGTTCTTCCTGGTTTATTTGTCATACACTCATAGACTGTAAAATCATAAAAGACCGTAAAGTTAGTCCGACTGGTTCACTTACAGGGGAAGCTATGGGTCAAGGGGGCTGACCCCCCTTTCCGGGTCACGCGTTTTGGCAGAGAGAGGAGCCGGGTCTTAAACCCAAGGGTTCTAACGTCCAGGGGCTGCTCCTTCCTCTCCTCCTAATGGCAATGTAGTGAGATCTCAAAGAGAAGGACGTTTCTGTGCTCACGTGGACGAGCCCTGCCTCTCTCCCCAGCCCCCAGCCCGCAGGCTTACTCTTCAAGATCTTGGAAACAGGGCAGGGGCCGCTGTACATTGACGCCGCCTCTCAGTAGAGGGGAGGGATGGGGGCCTCCCAGTGGCTGCCAGCGCCCGGCATGTATACTCAGGCCCCGCTGGTCTCTATAATTTTGTGGCTGCTTCATGTGTCCTTGGGTTTGCACACTTAATGCCATCATCCAAAGAGACAGTCTCCGCACACCCACCTCTTGTTCAGCATTAAATACGGCTTGTGAGATAGAATTTGCTTTCAGTCAAAGCCCAGTGATAGTGGCTGATCTTGTGAGTAGCACACCTCCCCCACCCCTGCCCCCCAAGGGCTTCAGAGCACAATGGGGTGTGCGGACCCTCTGAAATATGCATGTGATGTTGGCCAGAGATTGTGATCCAAACGGAGTCTGGATGAAGCAGGCTGTGGGCAGACGGAGGACTCCAGAGACAGGGCCGAAAACCAGGGCTGGCAGAGCCAAGGTTGGCACTGGGTCGGGCCCCAGGGACACCCTGTAATAATTGTGGGGCCTCAGAAGGTGTGTGGCATTGAAGCCAAAGGTTCAGCTGGCCTGGCTGGCAGATGCAGGAGAGAGCAGACATCACCTGCCGGAGACAGGAGATCTCCAAAGGCAGGGCTGCCTCACACAGGAAGCTTCCATGCTGGGGCTAGATCCAGGCGCTGGTTGCAGAGAAAGGGAGGGGACAGGGGGCAGAGCTGGCAAGTCCTGGTGCTGAGCTAACTCTGAGGGTGAGGGGTGCATTAGAAGGTGGGGCCCTCCTCATCTGATGACAGAACGCAGGTGTCCTCAAACAAGAACACTTCTCCGGGCAGGAAGCTGTGTGGTGTGATGGGAGGAGGCCCCAGGCTAGGGGTCCAGGCACATAGGCCAGGCCACAGCTACCTGTGTGACCTCGGGGAGACTAGCTCGAGTTGGAGCCAGGGCAGGAGGTCAGGCCTCCAGGCTCCTATTCCAGAGGGCTCTGTCCTGTGTTCCAGAGCTTTCCAATCAGTAGCCTAGATACTGACTCCTCAGCCCCCATCAGCTGAGCAGCCAGCAGCCTCTCGAGAGCCCTTATCCTCCTGTGTACCATCAAAGTGGTATTTCTCTCTGGATCCCAGGACTGAAAACTTGGGAAAGCACAGCTCCATGCCAGCGCTCCCTTCCAGGGTTCCTTCCGGGGTCATACCAGTTCTGCAGGCTATTAAAGATGTTTAGCAGAGCAGAAAGTTTGAACAGGTTTGGGGGATGCAGAGTTAAACAGAGTTAAACAGGTTGTGTTCATAGGGGCTTTCTCAGAGGGGCGTGTGTGTGTGTGTAGCATCTGTTGTGAATCTTGAACAGGGCTCTGGTGTTCAGGTTCCCAAACATATTTCTGTCATCTTTGAAGTTCGTAGTTGCAAAAAGAGACACGAACCACCTCTGCTGCTAGCTGTCACTCACTTAAGATTCAAAGTCCCGGCAGCAGTGTCCAGGCCGGGCCTGGGTTAAGTGCCCATTAGCCTGTTGCCAGGGGTGGGAGTAAAGGGAGCCCCCTCTTCCCCAACGGGAAGTCAGATCCTGCTTCCCCCCAAGGCTTCCACAATGGGGGCCGCTCCCAGACCGAAAAGACATGTCAGATCTTGGCAGCTGACATCTTTGAACAGGGAGTCCTTTTCTTGGATGGGGGAGCCAGGAGTATGAGGCACCCACTGTGGGCTGTGCTGCTCTCTACGGTAAGCCGTCCCTGCCCTTTCCCTCTCGAGCTCCTGCTTCTGTTCATTCCCCCCTCCCGGAGAGCACCCCCCTTCAGTCCCCCTTCCTCTCCCAGTTTCTATCACTGTCCTTCCCCTTCCCACACCTCGCATGGCCAGTGGTGTAGACAGTAGGCCCAAGGCCCGAGGGGCAGGTGCCCTGGATCTTCCAAGGGGGCAACCAGTTGCCCTCAGGAGCTCACCTGTACTTCTCTCAGGCTAATCCAGAAATCCTTGAAGACTTTGGTGCAGGATAAAAATGGCTTTGCTTGTTCCCACCAACAGAGTTCCTCATTAAAACCTCCCCTGGAGGGCTTCCCTGGTGGCGCAGTGGTTGAGAGTCCGCCTGCCGATGCAGGGGACGCGGGTTCATGCCCCGGTCCGGGAAGATCCCACATGCAGCGGAGCGGCTGGGCCCGTGAGCCATGGCCGCTGAGCCTGCGCGTCCGGAGCCTGTGCTCTGCAACGGGAGAGGCCACAACGGTGAGAGGCCCGCGTACTGCAAAAAACAAACAAACAAAAAACCTCCCCTGGTGGGAATTCCCAGTGGAGGGAATGGCAAGCTGGGTGGCATCATTTCAGTCTGGGAGAAGAGAGGTGCGTTGGGGTGTTGAGAGCTTAGGGAGGTGCCCTCCAATTACCCCATCCAGCAGCCGCCCACGTGGGGGGCCAGCCCTGCTCCTGCTTCCCAGTGGACTGGAGCCACCTTCTCATCCTTCATGGCCATGTTGCTCAAATTTCCAAGATAATTGTCCAACCTTGTGTTGACGGTGACTCGGAAAGACCTGCTGAAGAGGACTGGATTGCCAGAGATAAATATCACTATTGTCACCGTCCTTATTAGTGAACATTTAAGAACCTGCCACTCACAAGATACCATGAAAGTTCTGGGTTGGGTACAAAAAATAGTTTGACATGATTGTACTCCAGAGGTTCTTACCTTCCAGTCCTATAGGCTATAGTTTTCTCAAAATCTGCAAAAAGAAGGCGTTAAACCAGCTAGACTCCACAGCCCCATGTAACTCTAAATCCATCTCTGCCTGGTGGGTATTCATTGAAACCTGGACCACAGCTGGCCACAGCAGTCGGCCGTTTCCTTATTTATATGACCCACGTTGCAGCCTCTCCCTCTTTCTCTCCTTTCTCCACACTTCCCTTATCCCTGCATCCCTTGGCCCCCTTTTCTCCCTGTCTCAATTTCATTTACTTGCCTCCCTCCCTTCTTCCCGTCTCCATCATGTCTGTCTCCTGCACCTCTGCCCCTCCCTGCCCTTTCGGAGCCCAGAGGCAGAGGGCTGTTCCCTCACACATAGAGCAGAAAGGTGCCAGGGTTGAGCAGTCCACAGGGACGACAGGAATTCTTTCTCCGCACTGACGGGCAGGGCAGCACCTCAAGGGTGTGGGCTGGGGCCATAAGCCCTGCACTGTGTGTCTAGTGAAGCTGGGTCACATAATCACGGAAGGCAGCGGAGGCGGGAGGTTAATACAGGAAGGCAGAGAAAGTCTAGATGGCCAGCCATCCCACTCTGCCCAGGCCCAGGGCGTTCCCAGAATGTGGGACTTTTCAATGCTTAAACCAGGAAAGTCCTGGGAAAACCAAGATGAGTTGGTCTCACCTTGGGCTTGGGTGATGAGAAGAAGGGAGGGTAAACTTTGGGTGAGAATGGTATATTATAATTCTTTACGGGGTGCTGGCACAGTCACCACAGTGGAGAGCTCAGCAGGGAAGGCAAAACGACGGTGCCCTTTGGCCACTGTGGTTCCCCGTGCCCGAATGAGCACCCTGGCATCGCTAAGAGTGCATTTTCTACCTAGGAAGACAAATCTTTTTCCCTCTGTGGGCTTCAGTATCCTCAGGTATAAAAGATCCCATCCGGCCCTGACATCCTAGGAGCCTTCTTCAGATGTATGCAGACCAAATTCCCAGCTCCTTCCACCAATATCCCAGTTGTCGGCTGTTGGATGCTCTCAAATGGAGCCCCTAGAATGGAGCAGACCACTGACTCACTGCACGTCCTGGGACACGTGACTTTACCACTCCTGACTCAGTCTCCTTATAGGAAAATGGGGGCAGAAATAACCAGCTCACAGGGTTATTGTCAGGATTAAACGAGGTAATACACATATAAGAGCCCACTCGTGACCTGGAAACTAGTAGGTGCTCAGGAAGTAGTGCACGAAATTAAAACTGCTCCAATGTGTCTGACTCGCTCAGGGCTCAGTGGATCTGTGAGTGAGGTGAGGTGTGATATTGAGACATCGTGGACCAGAGTAGAACCCACTGTGACGGATGCTCCCAGCTCCCCCAGCTCCTCCTGGGAGAGGAGGGGAGGGAACTGCTCTCCTCTCCTCTCTCAGGGATCGAACCTCTTCAAAAGCACTGACCAGACACTCCCTTCACCTCTCAAACTGTGAATACTCAGGAAGAAAAATGGGTCTCTCACAGTGGCTGTGTTCATTATGTTTTGAGGTTATAGCAATTGTGAAGGACTATTGGGCTGAAGGCTCTTAGGGGAAATGCTTTTTATCCCAATTCATCAATTGTTTAATCAGAAGAAATAAGCCTCTCCTATTTTTTCCCTTGGGAGACTTAACTCTTGCACATTTTCTGGTTTAGCATTTCGCTCTCCTTGGCTTCATATAAGCACAGGTGCACAGCATGTGGCCGGCGCAGCGCTGCTAGAAGGGCAAAGCATAACCAGCATTTGCTGCTTACCGAGGGCTTTGTTATTCTCTATTACTTGTGCTCCCCGGTCATTTCCTCCTCAGGAAAATCAAGGTGATACTGACCACTTCAAGATAAGCAGGCCCACACGTGCTCAATGAGTCACTCAACAAACATGTCACATGCCTGCTGGTGTGAAGCTCCGTGCTCCATCCTATGTTGGGTATGGAAGAAAGGAACTTACAAGTTACTGTCACGAAGCTTACGTTCCAGCCCAGGGGCCCTGATCCTCTTGAAGATGAGGATCCTTTTTGAATCTCAAAACATTTCGTGAACCTCTGCCTGGCTATACCTGGCTCGTATGATTCAGTAATGTTTTTATGTGCCTTTGTGTTGAATCTGTCACAATCCCATCTGCTCACATTTGAAAACTAGCCATATGTGTATGTGTGAGAAATTGTTTGCTCAGCATACTAATGGAGTTGGGGGTTCTTATGTGTCTGAAGACCCTCTGCCCTCATCTCCAATAGCCTGAGGAGCTTAATGAGTGTTCAGGACTGTTGGAGGCTCAGACTACTGGAGCAGGCGAGAGCGTCCCCGACAAAGGAAAGGAGGAGGCCACAAGCTCCCAGGTGGGAAGGCATGAGCTGTGGCCCTCAGTTGCAGACCATGGTGAATGTTGGGGCAAAGAAAAAAGGAAGGAATGACACTTCCTGGGGGATATAAATAATCTAACTTTTGTCTAATCCTACTGTTGTCTGTTTTAGGAAGTCTTCATCACTACCCATCTTTCCGATGAGCTTTGCATTGGGATACACATCGTCCTTTTACAATTTTAGTAACTGAAGCTTTGTAAATTGCCTATAGCCATTTCCAAGGTGTCTTGCCCTCCTCCCTGAATGGACAGTCCCTTGGCCTGTAGGGATCAGAGCAGGGTCACACTCCTGGCCCTGTCTCTGTCCCATCCCGCCCCAGCCCCTAACACCACGGCTGCTCTGTCACCACCTTTCAGGCAGCTGGGATTGGACTGGAACACGCTCCTGTCCACCCCTGGCAGCCCCTCTCACCCCATGGCTTATGGGGATTCCTGACACTCCAGTGCTCATCCTGCAGCACCCACTGTGGTCTGTCTACCCCTGTCCTGACCCCCCCCCACTTGGCACCTCACATCCCAGAATTACTTCTCCCTCCTCTCCCACAGCTTGATCACAGTCACACCCACTTTCCAGTTACATCTCTATGTGGTGAGGGCTGGGAGAGAGGGAAGGAAACGAACATGGAGGGCAGGCACCTAATTCAGGAAAGCTTCCTGGAGGAGGTGATGCCTGGGTCAAGTCTTAAAGGATGAGCAAGAGTTAGCCCCGCTAAATGTGGGCTAGGATGAGGACGCTGGCAGGCAGGCAGCCTTCAGCAGAGGGGACAGAAGAGAAAGGCCGAGGTGGTGGGAGCTGGGCATGCTGGTAACACCCTCCAATCGTTGCAGTCAGGCAGGCGGACAAGGTAGGCAGGACCCACGTGGTGGAGCCCGGCATACGTGCCGGGAGACAGTGGTGAGAACAGATTCACTTCTGAACGAGCGGCAGCAGGAATGGAGGGGAAGGCACAGGTAGCCAAGATGGTGCAGGGACAGCACGTTGACGTCTGGAGCAGAGGAGCGAGAGAGAGGGAGGTGCAGTCCCAGCCGAGGCTGGGACCAGGACAGCTAGCCATGGCATGAGCAGAGGACGGACTCCGGATCCCTGCTCAGTAGGCTCTGACTCTTCCTTCTTCCAATGACTGTAGCTTATTTGTTTGTTTCTTCCCCCTTCTGCTTCCCCCGCTGGCACAGACTCCCCAGAAAAGCTAAAAATGCATCTCATCTGATCCACATCAGAGGGTGGATGAGCCGGGCTTTATTACACGCTGGTTAAAGCGGTCTTGTGGGAGAGGATGGGCTACGTTATAATTGTATCTTTGGTCACCTCCACCCACCCGGCCAAAAACCTGGTGGAGCTGCCTCTGTTTAGACACCGTTTTACAGAAGGGCTCCCCTCCACCCTTTAGCTTTTTTGGATTAGTCTTGAAGACTCAGCCTGCTGGCTTGGGAAAGAGATGGGAGGAGGGAGGGAGCGGAGGAAGGGTCGTGTCCTCCCACCCGCTGCCTGTAGGGAGAATAGCCTGGGTGGGTTTGGAGATGTGTCTCTGGGGATGGGCAGGCAGCTCTGGAGAGGCTGGGGGTGGGGTGGAGCTGTTTTAGGAGCAGCAACAGCTCCCTCGGCAGGATTTCTCTTTATGATTCTTAAACTTCTTAAACTTCTACACTGTTCTTTGGGCTTAAGCATACCATCTATTTAGAATTGAGCATCAGAAGGTGGGGGCTGTCACTCCGGCTTTGAAAGAAACATTTTTGGAAACGAGCCAGCATTCAGTGTCATTAGTAAGAAGTAAGGGCCCTTTCCAGGGCTTCCTTCCTCTCCATCCCTCTGGGAGGCCCCTGGGGGTGAATCACGACTGTGACTCACCATGGAACATTGGGAATGCTCACAAGGGAGTGCTCCGGTGTGAGGGCGGAGCTGTAGGTCTTAGGTGGTGGGTTTGCAGGTATTCTGTGAGAGTTGTTTGCACGCTTGTAAGGCTACTAGTCAAGAGGAAGCATCGTGCATTCATGTGCTGTAGCCTTTCAGTTACACACTCACCTTCTCTTCACAAACAGGAGGCCAGAAAATGATTGTGGATCTCACCCTCTGTTCCCAGCCCCCCATTAGGCATGATGGGAGATATAGGGGAATTATAAACCACACATGTTTCTTGTTTCATTGGGGAAACAAGATTCTACATGTGAAAAGCTAGGCAAGACAGTAAATGGGCAAGGGCCAAGGGATAATATCCTAACTCCTGAAAGGGGGTGAAAGGGTGCGTTAGTCAGCTATTGCTGTATAACAAAAATGCCCCCAAACCTTAGCTGCTTAAAACAACACTAAACATTTATTATCCTCATGATTTTTATACCCAGAAATTCAGGAGCAGCTTAGCTGGGCAGTTCTGGCTCAGGGTTTCCCATGAGTTTATAGTCAAGATGTTGACTGACTGGGGTCATCTTAAGCTTGATTAGGACTAAAAGACATGCTTCCAAGATGGCTCACTCAGTAGCTAGCAACTTGGTTCTGGTTGTTGGTGAGGTCTCAGTTCCTGCCCATTTGGACCTCTCCATAGGCTGCTTGCATATCTCCCAACATGATAAGAGGTTTCTCCCACAGCATGGGTACCCGGAGAAAGCAAGGCAAAAGTGGCAATGTCTCTTATCACCTAGCTTTGGCAGTCTCACACCATCACTTCCCTGGCCACACAGACCAACCCTGATACAACGTGGGAAGAAATTCACAAAGTGTGAATACCAGGAAGTGAAGATCATTGGGGGCCATCCTGGAACCTGGCTGACACTGATGAAACATCACCTTGGGTTAGAGGGGGAGGGTGTTAGGGAAGAAGTGAGACTGGAGCTCAGTCTCTTTCTCTTCGGTCTCTTCGAGAGAGAGAGAGGTGGGCCTGGAGGTGTGACCGCTTAGAGCAACAGGCGCAAGGCTGAAATGAGCATGGTGTGTTTGGAGGGCAGTGCACAAGCCAGCTTTAAAGAGAGATTCCTGGTCGGAGAGCACTGGGAAGTAAGGTCAAGACCAGACTATGGAGGACTGTGATGGGCAGACTAGAATGGTGGGATCCCCTAAAGGGTGTCATCAAAATTCTGTAGTAAAGAAATGACTAGATCCAGGTGGGGAGGCTCAGCCTCTTACTATCTGGGTGCCTTGAATGGGTCGCTTTAATCCTTTAGGGCTCAGTAGCCACATCTGTAAAATGGGTGTAACAAATGAGTTAATGCATGTGAAATAGGTGTTGACTAGAAAGCAATAAGGTTTTGATTATCAGCAAGA
The DNA here is from genome assembly GCF_003676395.1 of Aethalodelphis obliquidens. Lineage (NCBI taxonomy): Eukaryota > Metazoa > Chordata > Mammalia > Artiodactyla > Delphinidae > Aethalodelphis > Aethalodelphis obliquidens. The sequence goes on along the minus strand of NW_020837963.1, from coordinate 4,568,456 downwards.
TCATCATTTGCAGCCAGACCCTGCCAGGGTTCTTGAAGTTCAGATGGCGCCAAAACAACCTTCTGGCTTCCTCTCTTCCCTGTGTTCTCTGTTGCTGTATGATAAATGTTGGACTAACCAATGGCCTCCTGAGGCTGAAATCATGGGTTCTTCCACTATTGGAGAGTCCAGCTCCCGTGCATAGCCTGCCTTTCTAGCCACAGGAATATTACTATGCCGTAGGCAGGTTCTGGTCAGACCATGGGCCACTCCTAATATCCTACAGTTGTATCCTGCAGGACTTGACGGTTCTCATCCAGTTCTCATCTGATCCTCACCACCACCTAGGAGATAGACAGCCCAGAGTTGTTAACTCCATTTTACAGACAGAAAAACTGAGATAGAGTTGCTGAAAAGCCCCAGAACAAATCAGCGGTGATCAGACATTACAGTAAATCCCAAAGAGTTTGGGAGTTTTGTGAAAGAAGGGAGAGAATTCGAATCACTCAACATTTTCAATAGTAACGACTTTAAAAGTCAAATATCACCAAAGAGTGCATATAGAAAAATAAATTACCTTCTGCCCCTCACTGGCAGCTCTCCAACACCATCTCGGAAGGAACCAGTACCCAGTTTTTAGTGTATCTTTCCTAAGTTAGCCTTTGCATCTACCAAAAAATATGTGCATGTGGTCATCTTTTTCTTTCCAAACATGGTAACAAACCACTCTCTATGTAGCATGCTTTGCAGTTGAACCTTAGAGCTATTCTCCATATATCCGTATACAGATATGCCTCATTCTTTTTCATGGTTGCATAGTACTCCATGGTGTACCCAGCTAGCCCTCCATTGATGAACACACTGTTTGCTTCCAGTCTTTGGTTATAGAAACAATGCTGCAGGGATGAGCTTTGTACCTAAGTTGGATACATTTGATAATGAATATAATATCCATAAGGGAAATTTCTAGGTCATCAGAATTAAAATCTCTTTGCATTTAATCTTTATGTCTTTAATCCTGAGTGATGCTGGGCATTTTTCACATATTTAAAAGTTTTTTATATTTCTTTTTCTGTGATCTTCTTGTTCATGTTTTTTTTCAAGCTAAAACAGTTTTTGCAATTTTCTAGCAAGCTATAGATCTTTTCCTGATTTAATATAAGCTCTCTCTATAAAGGAGATTAGCCCTTCATCATATGTTTTGCAAATATTTTTCCCAGCTTATTTGTTTCTTACTTAGAAGAACATTTCCCTTTGAGATTATAAAACAATTTTCCAATTTTTTTTCATAATTCTTTTTTTTTTAACCTTTTAAACCTTTACTGTACCCATCATTTACTTTAGTGTAAGGAGTGGGGAAGGGGTCCACATTTTGTTTTGTTTTGTTTCCTACGTGATTGGCCAGTTTTCCCAATCCCATTTACTGAAAAATCCATCTTAAAATAAAAATTGAAATCTCACCTTTACTATTTGCTAAATTCATATGCATATGAATTTATGTGTGTCTGTTTATGGACTGCCAGTGACATTTTATTGATCTGTTTCTCTGTTCATGATCCATTACAAAATATTTTATTTTTATGACTTTATGTTTTCATATCTGGTAAGGCTGGTCCCCTTTCTCCCATTAGTCACCTGCTTCAGAAATCTCTTGGCTATTCTTTTTTTTTTTTTTTTTTGTGGTCCGCGGGCCTCTCACTGTTGTGGCCTCTCCCGTTGCGGAGCACAGGCTCCGGACGTGCAGGCTCAGCGGCCATGGCTCACGGGCCCAGCCGCTCCGTGGCATGTGGGATCTTCCCGGACCGGGGCACGAACCCGTGTCCCCTGCGTCGGCAGGCGGACTCCCAACCACTGCGCCACCAGGGAAGCCCTCACTTAAGTCTTTTTAAAGAATGCTTCAGTCATGATTTAAAACTTTCTTTGTATGGATCATGCCCATTTCTTATGAGCGTGTTCCTAGGTGTTATATCTATTTTCGTTGCCAAGTAAATGGGATCCTCTAATATATTTTTGAGCTTGTCCACTGTGCGTGTAGGAAAGTATCCAGTCATATCCTCTGCAAATAATGATGTTTTTTCACCAGCTCATTTCTAACTCTTTAACCTTGTAATTCTTCAACATTTTTGATCTTGAGACTTCAAAGGGGGACCAGACTTCCTAGGTACAAGGAACCTGCTGAACCCATTCTGGCTCATCAGTACATCAACCAGGCTTTTATGGGCTGGGGGATGCTTGTCCCCTGAGAATATTTTCACTGTAATTTTTGATCGTCTGGAGACCAGAACTCTCAGTGCAGATAAATGATGAATGGTGGTGGGCGGGGTGGAGGGGGTGGGGATAGTTACTTGGAAGGTGCTGACCGGTCAGGCACCCTCCCCAGAGGCTGTGAAAGCGTCCTGGCCTTGGTGCTGCCCGCTGAGGCCGGGGGCAAGTGTGGCAGAGGGAAGGAAAGCTCCCATCCCCGGAGATGTGCACTGGAGAAACCAAACATACAGGGGTGGCTGGACTCTGGGCTGTGCTCCAAAGGGGGTGTTTGCTGTACACCCTCCAGCAGTCTCTCCATCACAGCTGCCCAGCTCTGGGGTCCTGCCCAGACAGCTGTGTAGCCCAGACGCCCACCTGCTGGCTCCCACATCCTTGACTGCAGGACCCAGCTCCCACGGGATTCCTTCTGGGTTCCTATTTCTCCCTACTATTTTGCTGTGGGTTCGTGTTACTGCTCAGGAAAGTCAGAAGCTCCTCAAAAGCAGGTGCAGGGTCTTGTTTGGAGCCCCACACAGCATGAAGCCCCAGTCGAGACGTGGTGAGTGATCAATAACGTTTGCGAATTGACTGTATTCCATGAGGAAACCGCTCGTGACAAATGAGTTTCCACTCGCATCCTAATTGTCCTTTCTTTGGAGAGGGCTCCTGGAACCAAACAGCCATCAGTTCTACAGCGGGCAAGAGAGAAAATTATAGCCGAGGAGGGACAGGGCTCAAGTGTAAATAAGAAAAGGAAATGCTTGGACTTTCTCGATGCAATAAAAGTTCTATATAATAATATTATATGGAACTAACTGTGCAATTAAGCCCGAAAATTGCAAGCTTCCAGTTTGTCCTTCCAGCCAAATGCCAGGCGGTTCTCATGGTGGATGGCATCTGCTTAGAAGAAAAGTGCAAGTTTTGAGGCAAATCTGAGGTTTCACTTCCTTTGGAAAACACAGGCTGGGGTGGGATCCTTGAGGCCATCCGGCTGGGCCGCTGATCCAGGCCTTATCTCCGAATCGAAGTGGACAGCAGCAGGGAGGCCAACGTGTTTTTCAAGAGCTGAGGCGTAACTAGGACATCTTATACCTGGATGAGGCCTGGGAGTGTGATCCTGCCCTCCTTCCTCCCTCGGCCCCTTCCGCCCCCACCCCACCCCCCAGCTTTTCCCTACGCCTTCTGACCCCAGGGGTCCGGAGCAGGGGTGTGGCTGTGAGTAACGGGTCAGAGGGTACACTATCCTAGCTGGTTTCCAGGACAGCCTGTTGCCGACACCTCCTCAAATGCAGCTCCAAGCAGATTCCTCTCCCATCCAGAAGCTTCCCTGACTTCCTTCCCATGGCCTCTTACACAGTCCGAGTGCATCTGAGGCCTCCTCTCCCTGCCAGCGCTTCCCTAGTGGAGTTCCCCAACCCCACCCCAATGGAGTCCCTGCCCCTCGGCCTGCCCCCGAGGGACCCTGTCCTCACCTCTGGCCTAGCTCTTAGCACTGCTGTCTTTATCTCCCATTTTTCTGTGAGTCCTTAAGGAATTCCATCCGTTTCATCCCTGTTTCTCCAGCCGCAGATGGGTAAACTCCGCTTAGGAAACCTGGAGCCCGACAGCTTGGGTTCAAGTCCCAACTCTGCCTCAGTTTCTCCACTTGAAAAATGGGTTTTGGAGAGGATTAAGTAAGAGAATCTACATAAAATATTTAGGTCAGCAACTCACACCGAACACTCAGTACATCTCAGCTGATAGTTTCATTCTGTCTATATCAGCTGGAGGAATACAACATATGTTGTATCTCTGTCAAGCTGGGTGCCTGTCTCTTCCTCATGCTCCCCACACAGGGCCTGTAGGATTGTTTGTAATGAATTAGGGCACATTCTGGAGAAGCAATTTCCAGACCCCAAAGTGTGTTCACACTTATTTCCCTGTGTAACCTGGCAGCATCCCTGAGACACCTGGGTTGGGGGTAGAGGACAGAATCAGGAAGTCCACAGTCGGGCACAGCAGCCCCAAGACAGCAGAGGTTGAGCTGCTCGTGACCTCAGAATCCAAAGATCCACCTGGAACCAGAATATTTAAGTGGGTCAGCTAGAGGACACCATAGCACCATCGAGTGTGTGGGCAGCAAGGGACGTTCACAGCCTCCTGGTCTCACATGAAAGAAGAAACCGAAGCTCAGAAAGGGAACGTGGCCAGTCCAAGGTCACCAGTAACTCAGCTGCAGAGCACAGAGGAATTGTCAGTGCAGACTTTAATTGTACCTCCTCCCCAGAAGCGTCGTAGCCCCCTCTGCTGACTGCACACCTGGGCATTTCTCAGCCCCGCCTCTTCATGCCCTTTCCCAAAACAGGCCTCGGCCTTTTTCCGCTCCAGCTCTGGCCCTCTCACCTGGCAGTGCTTTCCCTTCTCCCACCATCAAGCCCCCTGGCCCAGCGGCAATAGGAGTTGCACAGGGATCCCTGGGCTCACAGGTCAAGGTGGCTGGACGGCAGAGCGCACTCAGGCCGGCCAGCTGTGTAAGCACCTTGGTGCCTTCTAGAAGAAACACTAAACTACATCCCCAGGAAGGGTTGGAATAAGTGCTGCCTCTTAACCCACTCTGAACACAACTCCTCAAATAACACAAAATCTAAACCATTCCCACCCCTCTGCAGGAGACGGCTGCTTGGGGCAGAAATGCTAAAAGAATAGTGCTCCCGGGGGCTCCCCACCCTCCTGTGAGCTCGTGGCCGTGGGGAGTGTAGCCCACCAGCCAGGACACCTCCTGCAAAGGCAGCCAGAGGCAGCTGCGATTCTGAAGCTCAGTAACCCGGGACCTAGTGCTCTTTATGGGAAACAAGTGATTTATTTTATTATCTAAATTTTCGGTGGTTTAATAAGGTTTAATAAGCCTCCCAAGGAGCCTTCTGGCTCGGGAAATCGCCTGTAATAAACACAAGTAGTAAATCCTTTATTTGGAACGTAAAGAGGTGCGCAATTTCTCTTAAAAGGAAACAAGTCTTCCCCCCTCCCCCACCTTGCCCTCTAATAAATGAAGGATGAATACATAATTAAAGAACCGCAGGTTGAAGGGATACCACTTATGTGTCTGGCTCAGACTCCCAGGGCCAGCCCAGCCAGTGCTCTAGCCGTCTGAGGTGGGACCCTCCCCACCGGCGTGCTAGGGGCCTCAGCCCCTCCAGGCCATGCAGCCCCTAGACAGCCCACCCTTCCCATCTTCCCTGCAAGGTTACTGCACAGTGCGGCCCCCAAATTATGGCCTCAGGGAATACGTGAGATTTCCAGCGTTATTGATGGATGTTGTGCCCTTAACCTCGCTTCACTTTTGTTTCTTTATCTGTAAAATGGGTATAATACTGGCCTTGCCTGCTGCCACGCAAGTGAAAGTGCTTTGAAGAGTAACAGGTTCCAAGCCACCCCCTGGGTGAGGGGATGGGGGCAGGGGCCCCGGCACACCCACTTGGGGTTCACCCAGATGCTGTGAAGAAGAGGTTCCTCCCGGGGGAGATTAAACAGCTCCGACACTCAGATGCCCCCACCCCACCCCAGGACCAAAGCCCAGGTACAGAGCTGCCCCTCAATCTTCCTCACCCATCCCTCAAGCTGCCCTCTGAGGTACCCCTCAAGTCTGTCCCGAGTGTGTGTTTCATCCCGGTAAGAATGTAGGGGGTGAGAAGCACACCCTGGGTTTTGTCCCCCGTCAAAACTCCCAGTGGGGGTTCTAGACCTTGTTCTGATAAAACCAATGTGGAGTGTGGAGGTGGTGATGGTGATGAGGGTGGAGGTGACAAGAAATAGATACAGCGTGATACAGTGGACAGGGTCTGGACGACAAGTCAGGAGGTCCGGGGTCTCTGTCACTTACTTTGCTCTGTGACTTTGGGCGAGACAGTTCACCCAGCATGAGCTTCGGTTTCTCGCCGGCAAAGTGGGGCAAATAATTCCTTCTGTACCCAGGGAGCCTCAGAAAATGTATAGAGAAGAGTGGGTGTGCTCACCAAACACACAGCACAGTTAAGTCAGGGGGCTTCAGAGGACAGTGAGGCAGGGACCTGAGCGCCTGGTGTCAAGAGAAGGAGCTCAGGCCCCCAGGTGTAGGGATGTGGGGAGAAGCCCTCTGTGTGGGGTAGGAACACAGGCACTCCTGCGGGGCCTGGCCTCTGCCCTGTCAAGCCTTATGCTGTGGGTGCAGGGACCAGGCATTGGGGGGGGGGGGGGGGGGGAGAATGGGGAAGCATGGCCGTGTGCTGCCGAGAGGGCCTGTATTCCAGCTGTCAGGGACCATCTGGAACATCCATCACCGTTTGCAGAGGAAGGCTCAGAGCTCATTTCACAGAAACCAACCGGCTCCAAGCCCTGGGCCCAAGGCTGAGCTGGGGACTGTGGCCTCCAGGCATGTCTTGGCAGGGTGGCAGAGCAGGTGGCGCAGGCTTCATGCAGCTGGGAGGGCTCTGCCTGGGGAGCTCTGGCAGGTGGAGCAAAGGTTGGAAGTTGAGGAGGCCCCCCCAGCCTTCCAGCCCACATGTCTGGCCCCAGCCTCTGGGGCATCCCGGGGGCCGAGGGGTGTGGCTGCCCTGCTTAGGGGAAGAGCTGAGGGCAGGGTGGGGCGCGCCCAGCAGAGATCCACGGGGCTGGACAGCTGCTTGGGGCAGGCCTCCTTGCGCTCTCTCCTGCCCTGGTCCACCAGCCCCTTGCAGGTTTCCCTGCCTACACAGACCACAGAGACTAAGGACCTGCTCGAAGGAGGCAGGCAGGTGCTACCTAGCCTCATTCCCAAATCTGGAAAAGAATCCACATCTCTTCTCTGCCCCTGTGCAACTCCACCCTCGCCCTCACTAATTCTGCCAGGCGTCTTCGAAGCTCCAGGCCCAGGCAGGGGAGGAACTGGAGGCTGGAGAGGGGACCACTCCCAGGGCAGTGGGAGCCTGCCAACTGGGGCCAGTCTGCCGTGGGGATTTGGCAGATGGAAGCGTCATCCTGGGCCCCAGATTTGCTAACCTGAGCATGATTCAAGGAGGCACTGAACTTGTGGATCAAGGCGATAGAATTGTCCTGAAAGTCACATCACTGAGGTCGCCATGGAGGACAGGAAAGGGATGGGACTGGAGCAGAAATCAAATCCCTGACCTGCTGTTTTCTAGCCGTGTGACTTGGGGCAAAGGACTTAGCCTCTCTGATCCCCATCAAATGAGAATCATAATAGGATGAAATGAGTAGATATAAGCACTTTACGAATGATAGGGCTCTGTTCAAATGTCAGATGTCCCCAGTGCAGAGGGCTGGGGCCACCCACTGCCTTTTGTGACTTCAAGGCTCTCTCCACTGTGTATTTGAACAGACCTCATTCATTCAGCATCTCCCATGTTCCTGCCTAATGGCATCCTGGGAATGATACAGACATAGAAGAGACAATCCTGGAGCAAGTGAGATCCATGCAGTTACTTCCCCATTTCCCACATAAGCAAACTGAGGGCAGCAAGAGTATACACATAATTTGCCAATCCCTGCACTTCACATTCCTAGTAAAACCAGTCCTAGAACATGGGGTGCCTACTAGCCAGACGACCCCACACCCGGCTGGGGTCACAGGCTTAGGCGTCAGAATACCTGGTTCTAGTTCCAGCCCTGGCACTAATGCGCTGTGTGACCTTGGGCATCAGCTACTCACTGTGCCTTATTTTCCTCATTTGTAAAGTAGGCGTAAAGTTTCTACCAGCCTTGCCTGCCTCTTTGGGTTAGGAGTACATGAGACAGGAGGTATGAAAGGACCTTGGAAGACTACAATGTCCTCCACATGCTGGGGTGGCCCTGGGAATGTCTTTGGGAGAGGTAATTAAATAGTATGGTCTCTGCAAAACTATACAGAAGGGAAATTAGTTCCTGGTACGACGCCACCTCCCTCTGTCAAGACCCCTGTTGGGTGTCTTTGTCCCTCCCGGACTTCCTAATTGCCAGCAGTGTTTGAGTACCTCCTCTGTCCCAGGAGCACTTCCTGTGCCTTCCCTCATTTGATCCGCCCAGCAACTCTTACCATCCCCACTGAACAGATGAAGAAACTGAGCTCAGGAGGGTGAAACCTAGTCCCCGAGGCCAGGATGTGGACCCGGGAGGTCCTAAAGCAGGGCCCTCGCTCTCCACCTCCCAGCATAATCCCCCTGTTGTCAGATGGCTGTCAGCCAACTTCAGGCACACGCTGGCTGAGAACAGCTTCCTGTGTGATCTCGCTCAGGATCCAGGTTAAACACACCTTCAGGCGGGACTCTAGAAATCCAAAGCTTTCCAGATCCAAATGATACGGGGCAGGTCCTTCCTGCCCCTCTGCCCAGTGAGACCTTCTTTATCCTTCACAGATCAGACAGGGCGCCTCCTCCTGGAAGTCTGCTCCGATCCCCCAGCCCGCAGGGGCCTGTTGCCTCCGTGTCCGTACCTCTGTCACTGGTGCTCAGTCCTGAGCCCCCCTGGCCTGCTTGGGTCTTAGGTCCCTAGTGTACAACCCTCAGCCCTCTGATTAAATCTCTAAACCTTTGGGGGCTAGGGTCCAAATCCCCCTACCCACAAGTCGGACTTTGTAAGGGGCAGTGTTATAAGGGGAATGAACGTGAGCTTTGGCACCAAATGCAGCCGGGTTCAGACCCTGGTTCGGTGTGTGGCATTGGGCAAGACACTTACCCTCTCCATACTCTTTCTTTATCTCTAGATTGCAGGTGATGATAAAAATATGTACCTTTCATGGTCGTGTTGATTGAAGAAGGCTTAGAGGTGCAATGACCGACACGTTACAGGCACTTGATAGATGGTAGCTGGTATTGATTGTTATTATAAACGCTGGCTTCCCTGCTTGATTGATTTGGCGATTAGAACAGGACACAAATAAAAACAAAAATTCAAGTCACACTCAAGAAATTAGTTCGGAGGACTTCTAGAGCCAGGTTTCTACAGTGCAATTCTCTAAGTCCAAGGTCCCCTCTCTCCTTCCAAAGGCTCCAGCCCCACCTCTTCTCTGATCCTCTCATAGAAACACCCCCTCCTCCTCTTTAGCTGGTGAGCTGAAGGGCATGACCCATCTCCCTATAGTGAGAGGGGGGAGGCAGGTAGAGTACCTGAGGCAGGTAGAGTACCTGAGGCTAGTGACGTTCTCATGTTACAGTTGAATTAACCTAGGCCAGAGATGAGAAGTGCTGCCTTTGCCAGAAGGCTACTTGGACGTACCTGGGCTCTAGAACCTTCCACAGAAGGCACAGGCCCAGGGGAGGCTGTGGTGAGCCTCATGTCCTCTAGAATGGGGACCACACCTGAAAAGGTTTCACCCGCCCTGCATTCTGGCTCTTTAACCTCCTTCTTCCATTTGCAAGCTCCTCTTTCCCCCTTTTCCTCCTCCGCCATTAGTTCTTGGCTCTATATTTTTTCTATCACCTTCATACCAGAGGTTCATATTTTGCGTCAAGCCTCTCCTAGCTGTCGAGCGGTTTGGTTTTGTGTTTGTGTGTGTGTGTGTGTGTGTAATTTTCTTTCCTGAGCGTGTTATTCTTGGAGAAGGAGTGCCCTGGCTTGGGCGATGGGAGGGATGGAAGGGAGGGGATGGAGGGCCTGGGTGCAAAGGTGGGGGCTGGACATGGCATCCCCTCTGGAACACTGCTGTCTGCGGGCCCGCCAGGCATGGGGATCTTAGGGTCACCAGGGAAGCTTCCAGAGTGTAGGCAGGGTGGGGGCACGTCTTCCCAAAGAGTTAATAAAAACAGCAAACCACAGCCCCCCTTCCCCTGCTACCTCATGCCAGGAAAAACAGCCCCGAGCTCTGTGGTTACATCTGTTCCTCCAGGAATGGTACAAAGACTCCAAACCATGCCATGGTGAGAAGTCGCTGCTGGACAGACCAGCCTTCAAGTCCAGGGTCACCCAGGCCTGTCACCCCCTCCCCACTGCCAGATCCACTTTGTGCTTTCTCATGGTCATGACGCCGGTTATAAGATTTCCCCGTCCATCCAATGACAAGATGAGGAAAGAGAAGCCCAGAGAGGTGGTGGGGCCTCCCGGAGTCACACAGCTGTGGTTTCTGACCCCAGGCCCAAGCAGACCTGCTCCAAAAGCATGGGAAGCAGGGCATTTAGCACAGGGGTGGTGCTACCCATCCCTCAGAGGGCTCGGGTGAGACAGGGATCACCTACACCCCATCCAATGGGTTCCAGCTCCTCTATTTAAGAAGGTAGGGATAAGTTTAAGGAATTGCGGGAACTTTTCCTGAAAAACATTTTAAAACATTTTTGTCTTTATAACAATAAGCCCTTGGCAAGCAAGAAAACTTGCGTGAAAGAACTAATTTCCTGAGGTTTTAATGATTTGGGCTTTTAATAGTTGATGGGTCATTTCATTCATGAACAGTCTTTTCAGGTGAGAAGGTTCCTCTGAGGGTCAGAACGCTGCTACCATTAGGGTAGCTTCGTGGGAATTAGAAAAAGGTGTCATTTCCTCGATACATCTACTTCCATCTATCAAACCAGTGTCGTAATATACTGATTTTGTCCGAAGACAGCATTTAATGCCATCTGCCAGAAATGATAGCTATCACAAACCCATAATGTCTATGAAGTGAATATTGCCTCTGTGTTGCCTGTTGTATTATCTGTTATCTTCCTGTGTTATCTATTATGTTATCTATTGCTGTATAACAAATTACTCTGAAACTGAGTAACTTAAAACAAGAATAAACGTTTACTATCCCCGGTGTCTATGAGTCAGGAATTCCGAAGCGGCTTTGCTAAGTGGTTCTGATTCGGTGTCTTTCCTGAAGCCGCACTCAGGCTGTCAGCAGGGGTGCTGTCCCCTGAATGCCTGACTGGGACTGAGTGACCTGCTCTCCTGGTGGCTCACTCACACAGCGGGTAACTTGGACCTGCTCGGTCCCTTGCCACGTGGACCTCGCCAAAGAACTGTCCTGATGACATGGCAGCTGGCTTCCCCCAGAGTGAGCGAACCCAGAGAGAGCCAGGCGGACACAGCGATGTGTTGTCACTTGTTGTTACTTTAGCCATTCTGATAGGTGTGTGGTGATATCTTATTCCCCTTGGGTGGGTATTGCTGCATCTTTATCACAGCTGTTATGTCCCCGTGAGCTCTGTTAGAGCAAGGGCCTGCTTGGTTTGCCTTCTGTGCATCCCCAGAGCCCAGAGCAGGGCAGGGCACAGGAAGAAACCCAAAGTCTGTTTAGAGAATGAATGCATGGCCTGCGGGGTCTCTGGCCCTTTTTAAGCAGGCAGGAAAGCAGCAAGGCCTTTGCTCTGGGAAACCTCTTGAATACCTTCCCCGGGCGAGATTGCTGGGGGAAGGCTAAGGCCCTCCACCACCCACGGAGGAGCAGGGACGAGGGGGGCAGAGCACCCAGCACCCTGATACCCCACCGGGTCCCTGGGGCCTCCAGGCCACTTGGGGCACATATTGTGGGCCTGGCGCTTCTCCCTTCTCCCCTTCCACTGCCTCTGCCTTCTCAGGGCAGAGACATCCCGAGGATAAGTATGTGGGGATCCCCAAAGCTCTTGCCATTGGGCCGTGGGTCTTCCAGACTTTGTTTTTCTTTTCTCCCCACTGTAATTGCAGCCGGGGAAGGGCCAGGCCTTTGCTAGGATTTATCCATGGGCCACAGCCAAGCTTTGCCCCGAGTAGCAGGGCCGTCAGTGCCCTGCAATAAAAATTGAGGTGGCTTGTGGTCCAGGTTGAATCTGTTGACTTGGGTTGTGAATTCTGCTCCCTGAAGGGAGGGCGTGCCTGCTGTCCTCTGCGCCCCCCTCCCCGACCGCTGGCGGCTATGACCGGCCACACTTCATGTCTTGTGTATAGATAATGCGGAGGTGTCTTAGAAGAGGCTTCTCCCCGTAGGGATATGTTTCCCGAAGAGTAACAGAATACAGACATGATAAATTAGCTAACAATGAGCTCGAATTTAATATTGAATATAAATATTTATAGGTCAAATGGCTCACAGATATACACATATAGGAGGTCAGTATTTTCTAAAAAATCAAGAATTTCAAATGAAGGGAAACCTCATCAGCTAAGATGAAGCCAGAAATAGGTCAGAAAGCAGAACACCTGCCATAAGGCCCCCATTCCCTTGCTGAAAATGGGCCACGAGATCGGTTTGAAGATTCCTAGAAGCTGTTATCTGTTTGCTAGGGCTGCGATAACAAAGTACCACAGACTGGAGCTTAAACAGCAGAGATTTATTTTCTCACAGTTCGAGAGGCTGGAAGTCCAAGACCAGGGTGTCGGCAGGGTCGGTTTCCTCTGAGGCCTCTCTCTTTGACTTGTAGGTGGCTGTCTTCCACTCTGTGTCCTCACGTGGTCTTCCGTCTGTGTGTCTGTGCCCTGCTCTCGTCTTGTAAGGGTACCAGTCATACTGGATGAGAGCCCTCTATAGGACCCCGTTTTAACCTTAATTCCCCTTTTAAAGAGCCTACCTCGAAATACAGGAACACTGACATACTGGGGGGTTAAGACTGCCACATATGAAGTTGGGCTGGGGAACAACTCAGCTACCGTTAGTAGCCCCCTCTGTTAGTACAGCCCGCATCAGTAGCCAAAAGTAGCAAAATCTGAATCTGTTAGAGGAGTCAGAGGATTTGTGAAATAAACCAAAGCATTCTCCCAGAGGGAGCCCTGAGTCATGAGAGAAAATTCCTCCTTTGGCGCTTGACCCACAGACGTTGTGTGAGTCCGTAGCGGCCACCATTCCCGTAGCATACAGAGCAATGGAGTTTCACATGGCTGTCCGTCCCCGCGTTCAGGAATTGCACATTCCCAAAGTGGAATTCAGTGAAATCGGGCCTGCGAGAAGGTTCCACAGCCTTTGCTAAAAGGCAGACGCTAGCTGCCCAATGACAAGCCCAACTCCAAGGGCCTTTGGGGTCCCGGGAAGAGCCCAGTGGTTCACTGAGAAGCCCCAGCTTCTGAGTGGGGCTCTGAGTTCCAGGTGAGATTGGGAAAAGCTGAGGAAGAGGGGCCAGGTTTCTAGCAGAGGGGGAGGGAGGGGAGCCCCAAGCAAAGGCAGGGGTGGGGTGGGCAAGCACACCCACCAGCCTGGCCTCCCTGGGCCAGGGTCCCGGAGCTGGCATCCCCTCCTGGGGCCACGTCCTCTGACCCGGTCTCTCCTTGTGTGTGTCCCCACAGGGCTCTGGCTGAGAACATGGCCAATGGCATTGACGAGCTGATCGGCATTCCCTTCCCCAACCACAGCAGCGAGGTCCTGTGCAGCCTGAACGAGCAGCGGCATGACGGGCTGCTCTGCGACGTGCTCCTGGTGGTGCAAGAGCAGGAGTACCGCACCCACCGCTCCGTCCTGGCCGCCTGCAGCAAGTACTTCAAGAAGCTCTTCACAGCCGGCACCTTAGCCAGCCAGCCCTACGTCTACGAGATCGACTTCGTCCAGCCCGAGGCGCTGGCCGCCATCCTGGAGTTCGCCTACACCTCCACGCTCACCATCACGGCCTCCAACGTCAAGCACATCCTCAACGCCGCCAGGATGCTGGAGATCCAGTGCATCGTGAACGTGTGCCTGGAGATCATGGAGCCCGGGGGCGACGGGGAGGAGGAGGATGACAAAGAGGACGACGACGATGACGAAGATGACGACGACGAGGAGGATGAAGAGGAGGAGGAGGAGGAAGAGGAGGAGGAGGACGACGACACGGAGGACTTTGCTGATCAAGACAACTTGCCTGACCCCCAGGACATCAGCTGCCACCAAAGCCCCTCCAGGATGGACCACCTCTCGGAGGCCTGTTCGGATGCTCCCAGGGACTTCCCCGATTCCTTCCGGGCCGGCAGCCCTGGCCACCTGGGCGTGATCCGGGACTTCTCCATTGAATCTCTGCTGAGGGAGAACCTGTACCCCAAAGCCAACATCCCCGACAGGAGACCCTCCTTATCTCCGTTCGCCCCGGACTTCTTTCCTCACCTCTGGTCGGGGGACTTCGGTGCCTTCGCCCAGCTGCCCGAGCAGCCCATGGACAGCGGGCCTCTGGACCTGGTCATCAAGAACCGCAAGATCAAGGAGGAGGAGAGGGGGGAGCTGCCCCCACCTCCGCCGCCGCCCTTCCCCAGCGACTTCTTCAAGGCCATGTTCCCGGACCTTCCCGGGGGGCCGCTGGGCCCCATCAAGGCAGAGAATGACTACGGTGCCTATCTCAACTTCCTGAGCGCCACCCACCTAGGGGGCCTCTTCCCGCCCTGGCCGCTGGTGGAGGAGCGCAAGCTGAAGCCCAAGGCCTCTCAGCAGTGCCCCATCTGCCACAAAGTCATCATGGGGGCCGGGAAGCTGCCACGGCACATGAGGACCCACACCGGGGAGAAGCCATACATGTGCAACATCTGTGAGGTCCGCTTCACCAGGTGCGAACGGAGGCCTGTGGGTGTGAGGGGCAGGGCGGGGAGGGCCGGGGGCCTCGGGGATGGAGAGGGACCCAGGTCCAGCTGGATCCTGGATGCACAGCAAGCTCATCGCCAGAACAGGTGCTAGGCATTAGCTGGGGCAGTGATTTTCAGATATTTTCCTATATATGCTATTAGGTATAAGGCCAAGATGCAAAAGAGATCAGAGCGGAGCTGTTCTGGTTAAGGCAGAAGCGGGGAGGGGGGATCTCAGCACCCGCTGTAGATCCAGGAAAGCCGGTTTGAAGCTCCCCAATGGAGTGCAGCCCCTCCTTTATTTTATTTGGAGCCCAGACAGCATGCCAGGGCCTGTCTTGAATGGATTACATATACTACCGCCCCCGCCACGTCCTGGAAGTCAGGGAGGGCCATGGGCTTTGTCCACAGATAGGTGATCTGTCTCCCAGTGGCTAGTCAGCCACTCCTAAGCCCAGCTGGGAAATGGCAGAGCTGGGACTTGAACCCCAGTGAGACCCCTGTAGGCCCTTTCAGTCCTATTTTGGGTCAGACCTAAAGGCTGGGCCTCCTTTTACGTTCTCCCCCTTGACTGTCCATGTTGGGAAGAGGGTTAACACTATGCCGTTATAAAAGTTGAACTTTGAAATCAGTACACGATAAGCCTTTCATCTTTCCCAGACTCCATCCCGTTCAGCACGCGTGTGTTGTGTACCTTCTCTGCACAGCAACTTTTGTGGTCAAAACTGATTGGTGGGATGATGTGGGGTCCGATTTGTCCAGTGCTAGGTTTTGATGGGCCTCATTTGGGGGAGATAAGGTCTGTTGGTGCCGATTGTGGTCACTGATGTGAGGCTGACCTTCTCAGCCGTGTCCACACTGCGGAAGGTTCTGGTGAGTGCCCTGCATCAGGGCTTGGTCATTTCAGTGTGTCGGATGTGGTTTACCTGCCCTGGGACTGTGACTTCCTAGACCAGGTCCTTTCCCCACATTGGCCCTGTCCCCATCAGAGAACCCGCCTTGAGAAACCCACGCTTATTCCAGTGGTGCTGCTGCCACCCCGTAGCCCCCTAGCAGTTCATCTTTGGGAATTGCTGGGGGCTCGTTCTTTCGATTTGCCCCAGTGGGCCCAAAGCTCTGGGTTTTGAGGAGAATGCAATGTTTGGCATCACGTCGATTATCAAATCAGGGGCAGTGCTTTTGGGGGAAAAACAAGATGAGTTCTGCTAAGTAACGAGACGCACTCTCTTTGGCGGCTTGAAAACTCGATTTGAGGTTGCCAGAGAGGGTACAGGAACGTGTTCAGCTGACAGTTGTGAAAACAGCTCTGCAGGGTCTTCCGGTGACCGCTTCGAAAGACAACGCGGATTGTTTCCAAGGTGGCCTTGGGTCCCCTCACAGCTGCTTCTGTGAAGGAAACCCCAGCAGAATCTCCCAGCTGCTCCGAGCTGACAGTGAAGGGAGAATTTCCGGGTGCAGAGAGGCAGGGCCCCCCATACCCCGGGTGTGTCCCCTTCCACCCAGCCGTGCTGACCTCAAGTGCTTGCTTCTCTTACCGCTGCAGAGCAGCTGGCCCCAAAGTCCCCGAGATTCACCCCCTCTCGGGTGCCCCCCACTACTGGCCCTGCCACTCTTACGTCGCCTCCTCCTCCCTCCCTCCTCTTCTCCTGAATTCACCTTAGAGCCATAGAACCCCTGTAAAGGCTTGACGAAAGCACAGGGATAACGGAAGATAAACCAGAGCCCAGTCCAGATTCAAGCACAGTTCATGCATCTGGAGCCAGTGCCTCTCCGCAGCCCCCTGGGAATGACTTCAAGACGTGGACACCCTTCACAGGCCTGGTCCAGAAAAGCCAGCCCCTGAGTCCTGCCACCTGGGCTCCACCTCCTTTGCTTGTCCCCTGCACAGACGGCTGACACTTGGGGACACCCCTCCCTCCAGGGGAGACCCTGGTCTGTGGCTTCAGGGGGATGTGCTGCATCTCAGGGTACCTCAGAGCGAGCCTGCCCTGCCCCCCCACCAAGTCCCCATGTCCCTTCCGTTCCCCACTTCCCTCCGGGCCTTTCCCACACTCCGCTGTGAGGGCCATGGCGGTCTGTGTCCCTGCCTTCCCTAGGGAAAGTTTTAAACTCGGTCAGTCGAGACAGACTTCTCGCCCTCTTGACACCAGAACATCCTCTGCGTGGGCCTCCTGGTTTGGGCCTCAATGCTGTGTTGTATAGGAGGGTCGCATTCCAGAACCCTCCCTCCCAGCACATTCCTGCTGATCACTCAGGGTGGTCGCTGTGCCTGCCGGCTCACCACCCCTCCAGGCCAGATCAGCCGTGGGGCGGGTTCCAGCCATCCAGCCCCCGGCCCTGCCCTCCCTGCGGTCTAGTCCTGTTCAACAGAACGACAGCCACCCGGGCCCCCAGGCCTGTCTCCAGCTGGCGCAGCTTCGTTCCCGCCTCCGTCCACATCTCCCCTCACTCGGTGCCCACTGGGCACTGGCCCTCCTGAGACAGATCAGAAGAGCTCCGGGGTCCCCTTCCCAGGAGCAGAGATACCCGGAGTGGGGAGAGGGTGGAGGAGAGTTTCTTGGCCTCCTCCCCTAGGGACTTTATTTCTCACTGCGGGCTGTGGCTGCCCATGATGGACACCCCTCGACACCCCTCCCCATCACATTCTTCGGAATCGCTGGTTCCTTGCTGCCCTTCTGTCGCCTCCCCGGAGCTGCCTGCAGGATTCTTTTCAGCCTTCAGAGAGCCTCAACCCTGGCCTGTCCAGGTCCGGGTGGCCTGTAACTCTTTATATAGCCAAGTCCTCTCGCAGCCTTTCCACGGGGAGCCCCCCCTTTGTGGCTGACTTCCGGCCGCCAACATCTGTAACACTGCCCTCCTCAGCTGGAGGCGTCTTCAGCAGCCACTGAGAGCAGCAGCTGCTGCCTCTTTGACTCGGAATTCCCAGACTCCCTTGCAATGCAAAGCCACTACCTGGGACTGGACCCCCCGCGAGGCTGAGGGACCCCTGACCTGCTGCCCTCACGTCCTCCTCGTGGACACTATTTTCCTTTCTGGAGCCCGAGTCTTTGCTTAATTATAGCTGAGCTTCTGCTCTCCGGTCAGGCCTCCTTTCCTCTCTTCTTGATGTTGATCCCACTTCCTCTCCCTCCTGGGGGACGTTGGAGTGACCCACCCTCCCCCTGCAAGGTGGCCCCGGCTCTGAGTTATGGCCTCCGATGCCAGCTCCCAGCATGTCCACGCCCCGTGGGAACATCATTCTTCATGGCTTCAGCAGCGCAACACGGTGGAGGGGCCTTGGGCGTCCTTCCAACAGAGCCCCTTCTGCCCCTGAGGCCCCACTTACTGCTCTCATTCTGTGGGTGTCCAAGAAGGGACTGCAGCCCCACCATCATGTGTCTATTCCTTGGTGTCGGGAATCTCACCTCCGAGCCAGCTCTAGATTTCAGCCAGTCCCACAGTTGTCCCACCACTGATCTTTCCAGCTATGAGACACCCCTGGAGCCACAGGAAAGGCCTCAAAGGCTTCAACCAGATGGTGTATCTCTGGCCCCATGCTGTCCCCTCCTAGCTCTGGCCATCCCATGATCACCTGGACTCCAAGTTCCTCTGTCTATGCCTGAGTCTATGTGTCCACTCCCCTAGCCTGGTCCAAGGTCACCATTTTCTTCCTGAGGACGGCTGCAGTCTGTGCTGGCTGCAGAGACAGCTCGTGATGAAACTGGTCCTGTGGCTCTAACTTGGGAGAGAGAAACAGTTCCAGGACTTAGGGCAGAGGTAGCCTGGACCAAGATTCCCCCAGACCCTCCTCGTCAGGAGTCCTTTACTTCTATTCCCAGAAAGTCTGGAAGCCTGGGCCAAAGGTCAGGACTACAGGGTTCGTGGGCCAGAGGTGGCCCCTAGGATGGGCCTTGAAGAACGGGGAGCATGTGGGCCAGGGAGGACAAGAAGGTATTCATCCTCTCTGCATGCAGAGGGATGCTGCTGCCCTTGGTGGGACTTTTCCCTGCCCACCCACCTCACAGGGCCCTCCCCCTCCTCGTTGCCCCAACCCCTGTCATCACCACCAACTAGGCCTGGCCTGGGCCTGTGAAGGCCTCAGAAGACTCTTAATTGCTCCTGTCCTGCCACGTGGGTCCTTGAGTACAGGCCGCCTGTCAGGGGAGCCCCTGGAGCGCATGCTTGGGCAGTCTTCCCTCCTGGAGCCCCCGCATCCCATCCGCAGCCTCGCTCTCACAGGCGCTCCAGTCAGGTCTGGCGGACACGTGGTGAAGTCAAGAAACTGCCACACGTGAGAAGAGACCAGCTCCTGAGACAACAGTGGTCCCGTGGAGGAGAAGGATGGGCAACCCAAGCTCTGTACCCCGAGAAATCAATCTCTGATGAGCCACGATTTCCCCAGTCTCCACTGAATCCCCTACCGACATCCCGTGAAGGCTGCAACTTTTAGCCCCCACCCCCTGGCCCCCAGAGCAAGCCAAACGCTGATTGCTCCATGGCGCCCCACGGTTCTCTCTCCAAACAAGGCCGGGAGCCTGGCAGATGATGCTTTTTTTTCTTAGTTCTCCCACTCCTGGCAGCTCTGGGGACCTTATTAAGATAATGTAGTATCGTTAGCAGTGGCAGCAGGAAGATAATTTGTCTCAGACCATCAGGTTACCAAGAAGTCTGAGTGGATGGTGTTGGGAAAGCGTTATCCTCACTTAGGAGCCTCCACTGAGACCCAGGACCCGGGGCCCTTTCCTTTCACTCAGGGGAATGATATCACCAGGACTGGCTCATCTTTCTTGACGATGAGCTCTCCGAGCTGGAAGGGGGAATACCGGTCAAGGCTTGCATGCATGTGACCTGGCCTGGGTCCCAGGTGCAGAGTAAAGGGATGAGACGGCAGACAAGGGGACAGGGCGAGGGAGGAGCACGTCAGGTTTGGACTGGGCAGTTCTGAGAAGTGGCCCCGCACCAGCGGGCCGCGGCCATGACCACCCAGTGTACAGTGAGGAGCCCCGGGCAGAACTCCAAAGCATCTGCTGGGTTCTTATCCGAGCAGGTTCCAGTACCATCCGGGCCACATGCTGAACAAGTGCGGAGGGAGCAGGGCCGGCACGTGGGGACACAGAAGGCAGCGTCTCCTGGGGACTGCAGCCCCTTGGAAAGGGCACTGCCGTGGTGATCAGGAACCCCAGCTTGAGGGCTTGCATCTGCCTCTAACTAGCTGTGTGACTTTGGCCGAGTCACCTCCCCTCTCTGGGCCTCGGTTTCCCCATGTGTAACATGAGGGGGTTGGAGCAGGTGCTCCCTAAGTTCACGCCCAGATTTATGACCCCATATATTGCCCAAGATCAGGAAAGCTCTGGACACATGACAGCACTTCTCTTTGCCTCCTCTTCCTCATGAGAATGATGGAAGGGCCAATTTCACGGGCTTTACTGAAGCCCTTATAACCAACCACCTGCGCAGTTAGGTCCTGATCCGCACTCACGATTAGTACTGACGGGAACGTCCCTGAGCCTGGGCTCCTTTTTTGCAGCTCACTGTCCATGAATTTGCTGCTTCCTGCATCATCTTGCTGTCTAGGCGCCTAACAAGACAGGGCCCCAGGAGCCAGGGACAGGGCGGTTGCTCCGCAGGCATGAGGGGCAGCTAAGGGAAACAGCACACGTGACGGCCCTGCCCTGGGAATAGCATGCATGGGAAATAAAGGCAGGAAAGACAGCCTCTGAACAGGTGTTCCCATCTGCCAGGAGCACCTGTGTGGTTGAATTGGGGCCACAGAGCGCAGACAGGGAGACTGGGCCCCCAGGGCTCGGGACTTGCTGGGAGGGCAATGCTGATACGTATGGGGCCTTTAGGGGCCAAAAGAGGATGATGCTGACACATCGTCCTCTGCTGCTCCCTCCCTGCCCCTCAAGTGACCTGCCTCCGGCTGCAGTGTTCAAGTGCTCTGGAAGCTCAGGACAAAGGATAAGACCTGGGTGGACAGAGAAGGGTTTATGAAAGACTGCACATGAGTTTGACCACTGAAGAATCAGGGGGATTGGGAGTGGTAGACATTTCAGGCAGGGCAGTTTGCAAGGGTAAACTCAGAGAGGAAGGATGTGGGTGCAGGGAAGAGGAGGGCTCCCGGCTGGGAAGGAAAGAGCACACATGCCGGCATCTACGCTTGGACATCTGGTGGGAACCTAAGGGATGGAGCGTGGTGTCCAAACACAGGATACGCACAGAAGGGGAAGGAGCCAGGGCTTACCAGCATCCATCCCATAATATGGCAGGCTCTGAGCCAGGGGGACTGGTGGTCCAGCTCATGCCAACGGAGATTCAAAGATGCAAAGCTGACCAGAGCATGGCCTGCTAGGGGAACAGTGTGTCCATGTGGTGTGTGGGTACAGTACTGTGGGGAGGGACGGGGGCTGGCAAAGGATATGGGGTGATTCTTTTTTCCAGCTTTATTGAGATATATCTGACATATAACACTGTATAACTTTAAGGTGTACAACAGTGATGATTTGATATGCACATATATTGTGAAACGATTACCACAATCACATTAGTTAACACACCCATCACCTCACTTAGTTACCTTTTTTGTGTGTGTGGTGAGAACATCTAAGATCTACTCTCTTAGTAACTTTCAAATATATAATACAGTATTGTTCACTATAGTCCCCAAGGGCCCCCAGATCTTATCCCTTTATAACTGGAAGGCGTGAGCTTGTAAGGAGACTTCAAAGCCATGCTAAGGGGTGAGTTAGCACAGAGGCCTTTGGACAGGGTTAGGGGGCTTGGAAGATTTTAAGGGGGCACCGGACCCCTAGTCCTGAAGGAAAGTGACCAAGAGCTCAGCTGCTGAGAGTCAGACTGGAACATTCCAACTCACTCATGATGCCTCTGGCAGCAGATCAGATGCGTAAAGGAGCAAGGGTAGAAGAGCGGTAATGCATGAAGCCAGCCAGCCAGAAAGAGATTCAGTATGAGCCCATTACCCAGACGCAAACACTCTCAGAACACCAAAGGTCAAAATGGTGCAGCACAGCCTCCCATTTTAGAGGTCAGGAAACTGAGGCCCAGGGCAGCAAAGGACCTGGTCCGGTTCTTAGAGTGTGCCGAGCCCGGGCCCTGCTCTGCCAGTGCACACGCGCATTACATCTACACGGAAAGGTCATTACAGAAATAAGGAGGCTGTGTGACCTTAAGAAAGCCATTCCCTCCCTGGGAATGGGCTGGGTTAGATCAGTATTTTCAAGGTCCTGGGAAGCATACCGCTAGGGATGCAGGTTACTGGGCCCACTGATTCAGACGTGCTCTCAGTAAACTAAATGCTCTCTAAATTTTTTCCAGGACTAACTTATGAGGTTTGTCCACCCTCCTCCCCCGCTGCTCCCATGAAAAGTCTCCAGTGGGGACAGTGGCTCCTGCCCAGGCTGAGCTGCTCCCACAGCTTGGCCCAGTCTTCTGACCCCAGAGACGGAAGGCTGGCTGCAGATGCCCTGGTATGATTGTTTGGGCTGTACTTCCTGAGGCAGCCCCTACAGGCTTCAGGCTGGGAACACTCAGTATGAAAATCCTCAGAAGAGCTTGCCAACAAACCATGCCCAGATAGCCCTCCATGCCCCTCTGCCCCTCACCGGCTGGTACCTTTGCGAAAGCTGTTTGACTTCGCTGAGCCCCCAGCGATTCCTCAGTCCCAGTGAGGAAATTAATCCAGGTGTGTTGAATCGAGCTCCTGCAAACGGAGATTCCTCGTCAATAGGAACTGATGTCCAGCCCTAGGTTCAACTCTGCATGGAGAGGTTAAATAACTTGCCTAAAGGTCACCCAGCAAGTTAGTGGGGGGTCTGAAGCTGGAGCAGGGGCTCCCACACCCCTAGTGGGGATCCCTTTCCTGCACTGTACCTTGCCTGTGAATAATGACTTTCCAGGGTCATTGAAACGGTGTACTTGCCTGCTCACAGCAGGTGCTCAATGAGAGGAAATTGTCGCCACCTTCTCAGCATGTCTCCCACACTTGGGCCGGTCGCCTCTGAAGTGTGAGTTACTTTAGATGCCCTAACAGGAAGCTCAGGAGAAGCAGTGCATATTTAAAGAGGCCCTTGACATTTGAAGGTTTACCATTTGCATTGTCCATTATTTGAGGGTGTCAATACTATTAAATATATGTAATAGTAATTTTTTAAAAAATCTCCCTTATAAGGTTGTAGTGAGGATTGAATGAGATGATGTATTTAAAGCCCCACTGGTGACTCTCAGCTGACCCTCCACTAGGCCCTGGTGAGAATGAGTCCCTCAGCCAGTGAGGCTAGCCAACCACCTAGCATAGCCAACCACCTAGCATCAGTGTTTCATCAGAGCCTGAGCAAACGTGTGGAGTCCCGAGACGTATTCCCCAGGACTGTACAGCGTCACTCTAGGGCTACAGATAGCACTCTGCACCCCACCCCTACATTTTTACACAGGTCACAGTGCAGTGCTGAGGAGAGAGGCCTAGGCTGTTCTAGTCCCAGCTCTGCCATTACCCTTGCGGTGACCTTAGGGACTTCACCTCCCTGGTCCTAACCCTAACCCTCCCTGGGCCTCAGTCTGCCCACCAGCCAACTGAAGGATTAACCTAGGCCAGTGGTTCTCAGACCACCAGCAGCAGCAACATCCGGCAACATATTCAAAATGCAAACTCTCTGCTCTCTCCCCCGCAGACCTACTGACTCAGGCAGTCTGGGAGGGAGGCCCGGCACTCGGTGTTTCATCAGACCCTGATAATGGCTCATCAAGTTTGAGATCCACTAGCCAGGATGCTCAAAAATCCAATCACCTGGATGCAATGTGGGTTCCAAAGACCATAAGAGCAGCACGCTGGTGGCAGAAGGGCACATGAGATGTCACAGCGGGGGACTTACTGTGCAGCCTGGGGGCAGCTGGTGGGACGGGGATGGCGGTGTCTGGTGTGTGAAGGATACCAACTCTCCCTTCCTCTGCCCTGCCTACCCCACTCTCCACCCCCACCCCCCACGTGCCCTCCAGCCTTCCAGGGAGCACAGGTGGGGGAAACGGATCTGTCCTTTTGGTCCTTCTCCCCTGGTCCCTGCCAGTGTACTCATGAATGTCCTTTTCTCTCCTGCCCCACCCCTGGGGAACTAGCCGGAAAATGAGAGCCAGTGAGACCTCTAGCGGCCAGGGGACACCAGGAGACCAGGACCCGCTCCTGCTGTGCTGGGGTTATGTTGAGTGTGGTTTAAATCTGGCCATTTTAGGGCGGATGCCTGGGCTCCACATCTGCTGCAACCTCAAAACCAAGCCAAAAATTACAGGCAGACGCTCCACCCAAGCCACACCTGCAGGGAGGAGGTGGGAGGCTGGACACAGCTTCCTGGCCTGCCCGGCCTGGTCAAGGAAGGCTGCAGAAGGATCCTGAGAGTTCTCAAAGCTTACCTGCCTCCACTTCTGCGTGGCTGAAAGGCTCCTTTAGCTGGTTTATGCAGCATTCAGTCTTTACAAAAACAGGCTTGAGATGTCTGTTTTCCTTTCAAGACCGCCAGGAGGTGTGTTGAATCTAGCTCAACACAACCCGAATTTCTCTCCATCAGCTCTGGACAACAGGAATTGATGTCTCGTGCTAGGTTCGGCTCAGTGCAGAGAGGTTAAGTAACTCACCTAAGGTCACCCATCACGTTAGCAGTGGGTTTGCAGCTGGAGCAGAGGCTCCCACACCTGCTGATGGGAGCCGCAGCCCCACGTCATATCTTACCTCTGAATAATACTGCTTAAACCCTGAAAAGCTCTGCCCTAGCTTAGGCTGCATTCTTGTTGCACCTGGCTGTTTTGTAAACCCTGGAATTGTCTGCAGACAAAGAGGAGAGCCAAGGGCTGGGGCTCAGAAACCACAGTGCAGGAGTGACTTGAACAAGGTGTGCCTGATCCCTGTAGCCTCCCAGATTAGTGCTGAGGACTGACAGGTCTCAACAGCCCAGGGGCTGGGATGGGATCAGGGTGAACCTCGAGGAAAGACCCTGTTGCCTGGAGAGAGTGGAGCTGAAGGTGCCATCCAGTATGAGAAGTGGCTACCCCACTGGAGGACTAATGAAAGGTTGCTGGCTTTCGGGGCCTCTGTCCCCAGCAAGGCTATTCTGCAGTCTATGAGACAGGCCCCGACAGAGTGGGCGCTCCATTCTCCTGAGCTTATGCGTAACAGGTGTTCTGGAATGACAGCAGCGTCTCTGGGCCCAGCTCCTGATCCACTCTCTAATCCAGGGGAGGAGCCACACCTGTTTGGGGTGGCGCAGTAGTTGAAGGTAAATTCCAGCAGGGGTCCCATTCCTGAGGGTTGACACCACAGCAGTCGGGAGCCTTAGCAGGTTCTGGAGGAAGGGGAGCAGAGAGTGAGGAGTGGCTCCTGGGGTTCTGGGCAGGGACTGACTCTGGTTCTGCCTTGCAGGCAGGACAAGCTGAAGATCCACATGAGGAAGCACACGGGGGAGCGGCCCTACCTGTGCATCCACTGCAACGCCAAGTTCGTGCACAACTACGACCTCAAGAACCACATGCGCATCCACACGGGCGTGCGGCCCTACCAGTGCGAGTTCTGCTACAAGAGCTTCACGCGCTCCGACCACCTGCACCGCCACATCAAGCGCCAGAGCTGCCGTATGGCCCGGCCCCGGCGCGGCCGCAAGCCCGCCGCCTGGAGGGCCGCCAGCCTGCTCTTTGGGCCCGGCGGCCCGGCCCCAGAGAAGGCGGCCTTCGTGATGCCCCCCGCGCTGGGTGACGTGGGCGGCCACCTGGGCGGGGCCGCCGTGTGCCTCCCGGGCCCCAGCCCCGCCAAGCACTTCCTGGCGGCGCCCAAGGGCGCGCTGAGCCTGCAGGAGCTGGAGCGGCAGTTCGAGGAGACGCAGATGAAGCTGTTCGGGCGCGCGCAGCTCGAGGCCGAGCGGAACGCGGGGGGCCTCTTGGCCTTCGCGCTGGCCGAGAACGTGGCCGCCGCGCGTCCCTACTTCCCGCTGCCTGACCCGTGGGCCGCGGGCCTGGCCGGCCTCCCCGGGCTCGCCGGCCTCAACCACGTGGCCTCCATGTCTGAAGCCAACAACTAGGCTGGCCTCATCACCCCCAGTCCTGCTTCCCTGTCCCCTCCCGGGCCCACGTGCCCCATCCGATGGGTCTGAACTTTTTATTTCAAAAGAAAAAAGGAAAACAAATAGCAGCCGCAGTGGTATTTTCTGGGCCTCCCGAGGCAGCTGCCTCCCCTGTGCTGGGGTCTGAGATGGGCATCCCCTCCCCAAAGGCCCGGCCTCTCTCTGGCTGTCTCTCTGCTCTCACACAGAAACTCACAGGGGCCCGTGCCAAAGAGGAGGCCCCAGACCAGGTGTCCAGAAGCACTTTGGAGCTGTGTGGGGCTAGACGGAGGGAGGTGGCTTGGCCAGAGGCAGACCGGATAGATGGAGCAGGGCTGAAGGTAGGGTCCCGAGATACACATCCTGAGCCCCGCCACTCTAAGGCAGAGTCCCTGCTGACACGGTTCCGATGGGTCACTTTTCCCATCTCCAGTGGCCCTGGGATCCTTAGGGGAAGTGACCTATAGGCAGGGAGAGGGTCTCCTGGGGTCCGGGCCCATTTTTCCCTCCCTGTCCTATGACCGCGGACAGGTCAGCCGTCTGTACCCCAGTTTCACCCTGCTGTGAAAGGGGGCTGGAAATTTTGTTTCCCCCTCCCATCCACCCACCGACACACTCGAACATGCCCATCCCTCCAGAGAGAAGCCTTGAGAGAGCAGGGGCTTTGCAGTCTTAACGTCCCTGGTGACGCTGTTTCACTGGACTTAGTTTTATCACGTCCACCTCTACGTTGGCACAGGTGAGAAATGTGGCCAAACTAGACAGGCTAACAGAGGAAGAGGGCTGGGGTGGGCTTGTCCACAGCCCCCAGGCAGCCTTGGGGAACTCTAAATCCTCCCCTCCCCTCTGGGCAGGCCACTGTGCGCATCCGGGGGCTACCATCTCGCATTGTCCCCACCTCTGCGTGGTCCCTCCAATGCCATAAGGAGTCTTTCAGGACTCCGAGGGCCAACACGGAAGGAATGGGGTCCTCCTCTTAACACCTGGCAGCTGCCCCTCTCCACCTGATTCCTGGAAACAGACAAAATGCCCAGTTACCCAGGTGTATGTTTGCTTTTCAGTTGGGGGCTTCTCAGGACTTTGGCATCGCTGTGTTTGAACACCCTCAACCCCTCCGTGGTCCCCCAGGGAGGAAGCCAGCTGTCCAGTGTGGGAAGTCAGAGGCTTGGCTCCAATATGGGCTTGGAGGGCTCTGTGGGTGAGGGCTGTCCACGCATTCTCCCTGGCTCTCTGGTTTGTAGCCGGTCCTGAGAAGGAAGACAGCTCTGCTGGCCCAGTGCCTTCCAGATCTTCTCTCCCCTTTCCTGTCCTTCCCTCCCTTTTCTTGCTGAGTTTGCTTTTGTTTCTCAGTAGCCCAGAGAAGGGAGGAGAGTTCTCCTGTGCAGATGGCCCAGGGCTGGTGTCCCCAATCCAGGAGCTGTGGGCACAGAGACTTCGGCTCTTCCTATTGCCTTGGCTTCTTCCTGAGCAAACGCAAAAAAACAAAAAGGCCAGAGAAGACCACAGACTCTGTCACTCTCCCAGCTCCCCCGCGAAGAGACCCGTGACTCCACACACCACCAGCTGCCCTTTCAGCCAGAGGGAACTGTTGCTGACACCCTCTCGTCCTCAGATGTCATCTGCTGGCAGCTGCCTCTCACACTCCTGTCTCCATTTCTGACCCTCGCTTCTGGGACCCACCAGCCAACATGCCTGTGTTCCCCCCGCAGCCAAGGGAGTGGGGCTGAGCCAAACTCTAAGAGAAAACGAGGAAAAACGAACAAATTAGAAACCAGTGGTGTTGGGGCTTTTGTTTTTATTTTGTAAAAGTAATGACTTCTCATAAACTCAATTTTTCAGACGACTGGTTAGTTCTTTTTGTTTTCTCTTGGCTACAGTTCGGAGTTGTACATTGTAACATATCCAAAGATGTCGAGTACTGTATGATCAAGAACTTGAAGCAAATGGGTCGTGGAGGTAGGGATGGTAGTGTTTGGTTTTGTTTCCCTTTTTTTTGGGGGGGGGGGACATTTCAGTTTCCCTGTCTGTGGGAGAACTTTGGAATTTTTTTCTATTTATAACTTTTTTTTTATGTGATTGCTTTATGTAAAATGACACTCAACAAGGTTTGCCTTAGTGATTCAAGGGACAATCTTCCATAACTTTGGTCGCACGCTGCATCCCGCCGAGAAAAACTCTCAGCTAATTTTCTGGCCTATTTATTAAACAGTATTAATTGACTTGATTAAATGATATTGAGAGTTGCACTTCTGTGAGAGGTGACAGCCACAAGACTCTCTGTAGACATCCGTGGCTTAAGAGGTTGACAATTGGGTGTCACAAACTTATAAAAATGTTGAAGATGCCTTTATAAAAAACACAAATCTTTGACCCTTATTTAATAACGTGAGGGACAGCATTTTAAGTAAAAGAAAGCCACACTTACTCAGTTCCCTGGTTCAGGTTGACTCCCTTTTGCATTGTCACTGCAGGTGACAGTGGGTGGTTGTGTGGTGGCGAGGTCAGATCGTCAGGGGTCCCCTGCATTGTGTGAGGCTCTGCTTGACCATAAGCTTTTGGGTATCTGTGACTCCGAGTGTGAGGCGTGTGTGTGTGTGTGTGTTTACACGTGCAGGTACAGCCTATTGTGTGTGAGCAAGTGAGAGTCGAAGGGTTGCTGACCATTTTAACACATCAGTCCTACCAGTTCCCTGGCTTGGATTCCAGAACAGCCTCTGGCTGGCCCTGCTACCGTCTCGGCCTTCTTCCCTCTATTCCTTGGCACTGGAGTTGGACTTTTCTTCCTCGTTCACCTGATCCTTCCCAAACAGAATACTAGGCCCTGAAGGAGGTAAGAAAATATATTGCTGTCATTGAATGGTGTCAACTCTACTCAGAACCTGGAGCACAGACTCTCTGAGTAAAATTGGTCTTTGCACTGCGTTTTCTGTATAACCAAGGGTTAAGCCCAAGACACTTTTCTGTGATCAGATCCCCTTTCTTGCCATGGTAAGCATTCTTATAAACCCAATGCAACATTTCTCAGTCCAGGCGAAAGAACAGATCTGGGTTCCAAGTCTGGACTCCAAGCCATGTGTCCTCAGGCTAATCGCTTCCCTACCTTGGTCCTCCGTTGCCTCATTCTAATAGCAAAGGAGACTGAGTTTCTCCAAGAAACTCAGGAACTTAGAGCCTCTCCAAGTTTTCTACCCAACTTAAACACCCCTCCGCCAAGGGAGCCAGCCCTCTGGGGGACTGGGAACTGAATTCTAAAGAAATAGCCTGAAGCAACCTTCCCGGAGTGTGATACTCCTCTGAGAGCTCAGGTAGTGGCTTTGAAATTCATGCTTCTACATTCTATCACATGATAGATATGCATTTGTCTTAATATAAAAATATCATCTTGAACATTACTTGCCTTTTCCGCAGGATCTAGTAAAGTCAGTGTCCCTTGGCTCCCCTACAGCTTGGAGAGGCTCGAGCTCACGGTTGACTCAGGGCATGAGGGGATGGCCCAGTGCAAGGAATACGAGAGCAGCTGCCTGTCAGGGTTCCCTTCAGCACATGTATTCTAGCATCATCAGGTCCTCATTCTGGGGCTCGGTGTCCACTGAGGGCCAGAGGTGAACATGGGGAAGAGGTAGGGAAGTGGGCCCCCTGGGACCTGACCTCTGGGGGCTCCTGAGTTTCTCATGGGAGTCAAGTCGCCTCTAGTCCTGGCCAGGCAGGTGTTTCACAGTCACGCAGGACATGGTCTGCTCCTCAGATCCCAGCATTGGGGTGCTGATAGCAAAGGGGTCTTTGGTAGAGGGGGAGGGACAGGAAGGAGGATGAAGTTACTGAGGACAGGCCAGAGAAGCAGGGGCATCTTACCCTGGAGGAGAAGGCTTAAGATACATTAGAACAGGCCTTGGAACTTCTAAAGATCCGTCAGAGAGAGGAAGGATCTTACCAAAAGTTTGGCCAACTCAAACCAACAGGAGAGAGATTCCAGGAGACAGCTGGATGTCCAAAGGAAGGAAGATGATTTCCTAACAAGTGGAGTTGTCCTAAAGGGGAATGAGGTCCCTCGTGAGGGAGGGAGCTCTCCGTCACTGGAAGGGTTTAATATCAGCTTTCAAGAATGAGGAGATTCCTGCATGGAAGGAGGGCTTTCTAGATGACCCGTCCCTTGGGTCACTTCCATCTGATTTGTGAAAAGAAGACTATATTATATATCTTCATATGACCACGGAAGAAGGACTGTACCAGGGGACTGGGGGACAAGTGAAACAGATGAGGTGAGACACCTTCACAAAACCCAGCTTGGTGGCATATGACTGCCTGCTGCCCGCCCAGCCCCCCACCCGATGACCTACAGCAACTTGGGGCCAGAGAAACAGGACTCTGTGTAGAAAAGGCCCTGATTTATTTCGAAACCCTGCAGATGTGACAGGAGATCACTAATGAACCGACAGGAAGTCAGACTGTCTCTGTCTCAGGCCTCTTCACCTGAGCCCAGGGCCCGCACTTCCCGAGGGGTGCAAAGGTCTCCACTTGCAGTCCCGCAGAGGTCCCTGCCCTGTGTTCTGCCACAGCGCTCCGCAGACCCCATCCTCCTGTCCTGGGAGCCTCCCCAGCCCTTCCGCCTGAGGCTCCTCGGAGCAGTTCCAGAAACAGGCACGACTGCGTTTCCCCTGTGTGTGCAGTTTCCCTTCTGAGAGCCGGGTGGAGTGAGGGCTTCTGAAGGGAAAGTGAGAGCAAGACAGGGAGGCCTCCTCGGCCAGTTCCCCTCGTCTGAAAAGTCTGTCACTCAGACAGGAGCAGGGAGTCAGAAGTTCCTGCAGGAGGGAAATGCAGCCTCCGTGCAGAGGGTCAGAGGCCCCTAGAGACCAGGGACAGATTCTGGAATCCAGGATGTTTGTATGCAGGTGCCCTACCTCCCAACCCCTCCAGTGCTCCTCCTCCCCTTCTCCTGGTGCCTCTTCCCCCCACCACTGCCCTTCAGGATGTGAACGCCCTCTCTCCCCTCTGCCCTCCCCTCTGTCCAAACCCTGATAGGAGCCACCAGGGGCAAACACGACTCACAGGCTCCCTCTTCCGGCCTCTGAAGCCCTTGCTCCTTGCTCGAGGTGGAAAGAAAGTCCCCAGCAAAACGATGTCAGGCCCCAGGCACCAAACAAGGGTGGCTGATTTGGACAGAGGGCCTCGAAATCAGACCGGTGGGCAGGTGCCAGCCTGCCCCAACCTCCCAGTCCGCCCTCCTCTCCCCTGCCTGCTTCGGGCACCAGAAGCAAACAGCTTCTTTCCTCCTTTCAGGTTTGAAGTACTGAGGATTGAGTCAAACACACATTTCCAGCTATTGATGGGGAGAGAATTCCCTGGGGAGGCCCTGCTCATTTTTCCCTCCTCGTTACACCCTGGGCAGGGGCGGCTGTGACCTTAAAGGGCAGCCCCACAGGGCCTAACCAAAAAACATGGGCCCAGAAATAGCCTAATACATGAGGACAAGACATCTCAAATATGGACAATTCCGGAAAACCTCAAAACTGATCATTTTATCTGCACCAGACATACACACACACACACACACACACAAACACACACACACACACACACACACACACTCACTCACTCACTCATCAGACTAATGATACACAGGCTGATGTCATCCCTCCTTGTAATAAAGGAGACCGAGCAGTGCACCAATAAGACCCAGCAAAGCCATTTTTCCCACAAGTCTCCCCACTGGAATATTTATAACACACACTCTCATTTCCATCCTTGTGATTCCTCTATTTAACCATGAACTGTGACCCTGACAACTAGAACAAAAGAATAAACAAATAGGTTTCTGGAATAAGGAAGGAAGACAGGGTGAATCAGATCCCGTTTCCCATGTTCCTCTAAAAATGAATAAATTAAGCACAAAGCCGCATAGTAACAGAAGTCTTTATGCCCCTGGGAGACTCTTACCTCGATTGGTCAGCTGGCACCTATGAGGCACGTGTCATTATCCCTATTTGTACCAATCGGGTTCTTAGTCAAACACCAGACCCCATCTCAGGTAGCTTAAGTAGAAAAAGCAATTACTAAAGGAAATTAAGTCCCTAACAGAATCTCCACAAAGCCCAAAGAGTCAGGCTCGAAGAGCCACCAAGTTCAGTTGCGCAGGTTGCATACCGCACAACACAGCTTTTGAGGGGGCGCCATTCACACCCTAGACAGGTTTGTATATTTGTTATACCATGTACTAGATTTCCATAGCATAGCAGTTTCCCAGCAGATGTCAGTAAAATGTCTGGAAGGGGTGCCCTCGGCTAATTTGCAGAGTCCATGGCCTGGAAGCCAGGAACCCAGAAGCACCCCCAAACCACGCTGTGGCCAGTTGCTCCAGCAGAGATTTGATTGCTGCTGCTGCTGCTAATGATGATGGTGATGATGATGACAGGCCCAGACCTCACAGCTCACCCCACTAACACCAGGCCCTGGACCCTAGGACTCTGCCCCGTAGCCCACTCTCTGCCACCACGCTCCCCAGAAAACGGCTTCTACACATTTGCACTTGCTCCCATCGCTCTAGTCCTTCCTGATTGGAAGAGCTCAGGCCCCATGCCTCAGCCCAACTGCAGGCCGACTGGGCAAGTAAGCTTCTGGCTTCTGCCTTGAGAAGGAAGGATTCAGGATGCAAATTCTCCAAACAGAGGAAGAGCTCCAGTAATGTTGGGTGGCCTCAGAACATGTCACGTATCCATGCAGTACCTGGCAGATGAAGGGCCCAGAGCTCAGTGGCAAAACCGTGAGGACAAGGCTACAGGATGAGCTCTAGCAGAGTCAGGGCTGGAAGCCTGGTCTGCTGACTCCTGGCCAACTGCCCTGCACTGTCCCCTTAGAAGCTGAGGCCCAGAATGAGGCAAAGGCCACTGGGAGCAGAAGTCTGTTTAGACAGAGCTCCTACTGGCAGTTCCCTCCAGGCACCACAGCCCTCTACAGCTCTGGTAATCATCATTCACAGTTTCACCCTCCCCAAGCCTATGAAACATTCGGAGCTGCCTTTCCAGCCAGTAAGCTTCGGCAGCACGGCTTGTTTGTCCCCCCTCTCACTCGCAGTGAATACAGCCATCTCTGCTTTCCTGTTACATCCGGGGACCCGGAACTTTAACCCACACTTCTCTAATTTGCTGAGAAGTCTGCTCCACGCTGAGCCTCCCTCGTCAAAATGGTTTTCCTAACTTAATCCGCACAGCAGAGCCTGAATGTGTGTTTTAATGAAAACGGTCTTCTGTTTTGCCATTTCTACATCACTCCTATAGGAGCTGCACTCCGAAATGCAAAAGTGCATTTTCATTTTCTGATGACTGGGATGTCCTACAGAAGTGAGCCTTTGTGGGAGAGGGTGGTATAGCAGTTGGGGGAAGAGAGAGTGACACAGCAAGAAAGAACATAGCAAAATGTGCCAGTATGGACACCCCGGGGGATACAGGGGCTCACTACCTTGCTTCCTCCTCCAGAGGGAGCTCCTGGAGAGCATTCAGAAGGATTCAGACGGCTCCCTTCTGGTCTGCGCTTAGGCGGGGCCCTCTGCCCGGTACGGGGGCAGGGGGCCTGTTACTGAGCACCCTGTTCAGCCTCATTTTTTGGTTCACAGAAAGGAGGAGATAACATCTACTTGGGGGAATCCGATGGGGCCGGAGGGGCCATGGGAAACATCAGCTCCACCTGCCACTTAATAGATGCTCAATCAATGTTGATTTTCTTTCTTCTTTCTTCTGTGATCGGTCAATAGCATTTTAAATAATTGTGCTTAGTTATGTTTCCTTACCTTTTTCCTGTTGCTTATTCTTCCAACGGAAAAGGAAGGAAGGAGGCAGGAGAGAGGGGAGGGGCAGAGGGAGGGAAGGAGGGAAGGAGAAGCAGAGCCGCACACATTACTTATCCCAGTGATTATCTGAGTTGTTTTGGATAATCTGATAACGATAAACCAATTGCCAGTGATTCGTGTGGGATGCTGGGAGGAGGAAGTGACAAGGACATCCTCTTTTTAAGTCAGAATGATTGAGCTGGTAATTTCTCAGGGTTTGCCTAGCACATAACGCTGTCTGAAGACACCCAGGGAGAACCACTCAACTGCAGAAGCGTGATTACATGTGGCTGGGCCTCCTTCCAGATGCTGCCCGATTACAGCCCAACCTCCCTCAGCTCCCAGGGCACAAGCAGGGACCACTCTGGGGCTGACAGCGACTGGCACACCGCATTGCAGGGCCGACGGGAGCCGGTATATTGAACGAAGAGTATGCAGACTGTGGCCTGCAGGATGAGGAGGCAAAAGCCACCCACACGGGGACGCCAGGGAGCTCCCTGGGATCATTTTGATTGGAGGTGCAGTTTTAAAACACCCACACAAAGAAAGTAAAGTCACAAGATTTACTACTTACAAATCCCGGAAATGGGGCGGGGCAGGGGTGGAGATGAGCTGGGGGAAGGGCAGTCCTCCATCCCAGGTCCTGAGCGAGCGGGAGATGGAGAGAAGGGAGCAAGCACCTACTGCTTATAAGGTGCTTAGGGTGGAGGTCACTAAATTTTCACGACCTTAACTCTAACCCCAGGAAAAGCAAAGCAGGAACTTGGAGTGGGAATCTTAAACTGAGGTCCGCATTTAAATGTCCAGACTTGGTGCAGCAAGGTTGTCATGCTGTAAAATGCCTAGGCAGCAACTCAGAAGAGCTGTGTTCTCACCACACACACACACACACACACACACACACACACACACACACACACAC
>NW_020837963.1:4514335-4534017 GCF_003676395.1 Aethalodelphis obliquidens | reverse complement strand
CACACACACACACACACACACACACACACACACACACACACACACACTGGTGTGGGGCAGGGAGCAGAGCAGAGGCCACTGTGCCAGGGCCACGTGCCAGGAAAGGAGTCGTGAAGCACATGCTGAAGAGTTAGGTTTGGAAAGGTAGGAAGCGTCATCAGTCCTACCCTTTGGCCTAGAAGCCAGGCGGCTGCCCTGGCCCCGTGTTTTAAAGGGCTCTCCCTAGGGAACAGAATCTAAGGAGCTGACGGGGGTGTGCTCTCCAGGAGCCTGTGCCCCTTCTAGATAGTTCATGCACAGGGGACAAAGGACCCCTCAATTCCCTGTCCCAACAGCCTCAAGCCTGCTCCCAGCTCCTCTGTGGACCTCTCCCCAGGTCGGTCTTTCTGGGGACAGGTGGCTGCTCCCCTGAGGACAGCAGGGGTGGCTGTTTGTTGGGGAGGATGGACAGAGCTTAAATGTCTGGACTGGGGGTTCACATGCAAGACCTTTCAGGGTGCAGGATGGAGTCAGAGGTGGGAAGAGAGGCCTGACTCCGCCCCACCAGAACCCCGAGGAATCTGAGGCTCTAACTGGAACCTGGCTTCCCAGGTCTTCATGAAGTTATGCTTGTCAGGGCAGAAGGATGTAACGTAGTTTATTTAACAATTTGTTATCTTGACTTCTATGTTTAAATATTTAGACACACGACATGTGGCCCTCTATTTGTACTCTCACCCAGGCCCTGTGAATGTTAGGGAAAGACTGAGGTTGGGGCCCCAGCCGTGGTGGTCCCTTAAGTTCTGAAAAGGAAGGACGTGGGGTGTGAAGTCTGGCAGGAGGCAGGGGCCCTGCACTGCTTGTGTGTTTTGACTTCACATGAAGTTGCCTGCACTTTATTGAAGGAGCCGGACATGGTGGGGTACCAGCAAGGTGGGCTTCATCTCCCCACCACTTCCTTCACTCCAGCTCTGCTGAATCTCCCTTCTCTGACTCCACATTTCCAGAAGGTCCCATATGTTTTCTGGTCACAATCAGGTATAAGAAAAGTCTTACTTTCAGTTAGCTAAACAGTCCAGCCCAAACCAACATCAAACGTCCATGTCTCTCCCATCTCCCATCACTGCATCCCCCTCAGGCCTGAAGCAGGCTCAGGCTCCTGCAGTGGGGACTGGACAGGGACTCTCTTAGTCCATTTGGGTGGCTGTAACCAAATACCACAGACTGGGGGTGCTCAGAGACAAGAGAAATGTGTTTCCCACAGTTCTGGAGGCTGGAAGTCTGAGATCAGGATGCCAGGATGCTGGGGTTCTGGCGAAGGCTCTCTTCTGGGTTGCAGATGGCTGTCTTCTTGCTGTGTCCTCACGTGCCAGCGAGCGGAGAGGGGGAGCAAGCTCACTCATGACTCTTCGAAGGCCACTGATCCCACGCACAGGGGTTCTACCCTCATGACCGCATCTAATACTAGTATTTTAGGACCTCCCAAAGGCCCCACCTCCTAATACTATCACATGTGACTAGGGTTTCAACATGTGAGTTGGGGTGAGGGGAGCATATGCATTTAGTCCCTAACAGCCTCATTCCGCTCTTTGCACCATGTCCTCTCACGCCCACTGGCTACCGTTTCTGGTTCCTCTGGGAGGCGGCAGAGGGGAGGGATGCAGGAGAAGGGCAAGGTCGCACTGCAGGTGAACAGTGGCCTCGGAGGAGGGATTTGTTCTCTCCCCAGCTGGGACTTCCAACCCTCCACTGTCCAGTGATGGAGAAGAGGCCCCTCTGGCTGATTTCCTACAACACCTATGGTACCCCACAAACCAGCTGAGTCCAGATGGAAATTCTAGAGGAGAGGATGGCTTCCACCCCTCTCACATGCCACTTGGAGCTGCACTAAATATTCCTCTGCCTGAAGGTGGGTCTCTTTAATTGTATAAGCAGTCCTGGGTCCCAGCATTGGTCACTCCATGAATGGGGCAGACAAGAGAAGGCTTCTACACATTTCTGCAGGCTCTACTTGTTGACCAGCTGGACACTGAGACGTTTTGACCTTTAAAGTTCCCTTCCCTGAAGGCCCTGGTGAAATTTAATTACAGCCTCCCACTTCATTTTGTTTGAACATCATGCCTCTCTAATTTTTATAGTGAGATACATAACAGAGCGCCAACTCTGTTGGCAGGGACTTGTGTAGGCTATTCATTCTCCTTCCAGTGCGTTGGTCAGGGTGCTTGCAAACAAGCCCGGGGAGACCAGCAGTGAAGCAGAAGGGGGATTTGTTTAAAGGATATTGTAGCTCAGAGGAATGACAGGAAGTTGGAGAGCCAGCCTCAGAAAATGGGGAAGATCCAAAAGAGGCAGGACATCGGCAGCACCACCACCACTAGCCCGAGGAGCTGCCACTCCATGAATATTGCCCCATCTGGGCATCACTCTCCCCAGATGCAAAGTCCCAGGCAGGAGTAGCTTGTAGCCAAGCTGCAACACAGGTCCCACAAGCTTGTCTGCCAAGACACAGGAAAAGGGAAGTTCCTGGTCCTCTTAGCTTCTGCTCATTCTGCTAATCATTTGTGGAGGTGTCTCCCCCACTGGAAGAGTGACTGAATGCAGGATCCCCAAGTGTCAGAGGTCCTCTGAGAGTCCCCTGTGTTTGGCCTGAGAGCAACAGTCATACTCCACTACTCTCATCCATTCACATGAGACAGAAGCATCATTGTGGCTTCTGATTTCAACAGCAGGTCCAACCACTGGTTTAGAGTTTTGTGTTTCAGAGTCACTTATTTATGATTTGGGGATTTTTGAAAGTTTCCTTAATCATTTATTATTTCCAATCCCACTTTACCACTGCTAAGGATAGCCTGATGGGGTTACCAGAAATTAGGGGACTGATTTCCAAGCCTTCTTCTGCCAACTGATTCTCTGTGCAACCTTGAGAAGGTTACCTCTACTCTCTAAATCTGTATTTTATGAAAATGAGAGAGTAGATGAAATGATCCCCAAGATTTCTTTCCACTCCACTGCAAGATTCCATGCTTCTGTTCCGAGGAGCATTTGGAAAGGGCCTAATTTCCCAATCGAAGGGCATTCCCATCTCTTTCCACGATTGAAGTTGACCAATATGCAGGGTGTGCATAATCTCAAGGATGTATGAAATAAATATTATTGAGAATGACTCCACTCTGAGACCAAAATAACCCACTTGCGATGCCATTCAAGTCAAATTACCAAACAACACACAGAATTGTTTCCATTCTTGTCTCTGCTGTATGGGAAAATTTGCTAACTAGTCTTTTCTCAGACATACGTGCATGCACGGAGACGTGCAGGCACATACACACACGTGCCTGTGTTATCATCACTGTGGCTTAGAGCTGCATATGTGGTTATCTCTGGAAAAAGCTTTCTTTTGCCTGAGTGTTGCCTTAATAGAAGACACAGGACAAGTACTTGGGCTTTCTTTCTGGTCACACTCCATTTTTCACTTTTATGCTCTATGTTGGCTAGATTGTCTGTCTGTAGATGTGCCAGTTGACATCTGTATACAGAATAGGATCTGGCCAGGAATGTCCAGACCCCAGACAATTGGTTTTCTCTAGGGAGACCATCCTCTGTCTCTACCCCCAGACTCCGTGCTGTGGAGAGGTGGGAAAGGGGAACTCAGGGCAGGATGGAGTGTGATGAAAAGTGCCTTTGAAGTGACATGTGAGGGAGCCTGAGTAGACATATGTATCTACTTCCAAGTTTTGTCTAAAGATAAATTAAATTTCCATAACCAGAGTCAATGCTGTATCTTGATTTATGAAGGGAGGCCAACTTTCCAGAAGCCCTGAGGGTGCTGTGGAGACAGTGCTGCTGAGAAGGCAATGAGGGGGCAAGGGAGGCAGGAATGTGTCTCCTCTCAGGTCCATAAACAGAATTCTTAGCAATGAAAAGTATACTCACAAACCACACATATGATTCTCTATAAAATACACAGGTCTTTATCACGTTAGTGATCAGAAAGTCTGTGTTATGAGCATTTAAAAAATCAATCCCTGGACTTCCCTGGTGGCGCAGTGGTTAAGAATCCACCTGCCAGTGCAGGGGACACGGGTTTGAGCCCTGGTCCGGGAAGATCCCACGTGCTGTGGAGCAACTAAGCCTGTGCGCCACAACTACTGAGCCTGTGCTCTAGAGCCCATGAGCCACAACCACTGAGCCCGTGCGCCACAACTACTGAAGCCCATGTGCCTAGAGCCCCCGCTCTGCAACAAGAGAAGCCACCGCAATGAGAAGCCCGTGCACCACAATGAAGAGTAACCCCTGCTCGCCACAACTGGAGAAAGCCCGCATGCAGCCAAAAATAAATAAATAAATAGGAAAAAAAAATCAATCTCCAGCCATGGTTTTCTGAGGTTCTCTGTGACGCTCTCAGACCAGCCCTCATAGCAGCTGGAAGGTGAAGCTACTGCACCCCCAGGTGCAGTCCCGTGCCCTTCCAGACTACCTGGAGTTAGTCCAGAAGAGAAGGATCAAGCAAAAAGTGTGGCTGTGGTGGCAGGGGCAAGGGACAGAGAGATAAGGAATAGCAATACAATTCAGTCACTCCCAAGTGAAGGGAAACAGAAACAACCAGTCAGCTTGCTGAGTTGGTATGTACATTTCAACAGCTCAGAAAAGAAAAATGCATGACTTACTTTCCAGCAAGAATTCAGTAGCGATCTTTCCTTATGCAGAATTTCATGGAAGTTTTGCCTTTGTATGTCCCCAGCTTTTGACCTATTTGGGATCACTCATATACAATAGGGCTAAAGATTCCACTTTCACTAATGGCCAACTGGGATATCTTAGACCATCATTTCCAACTGAGCTCATTTAGAAGACCTGGAAAAATATTTTTTAAAAAAGCAAAACTGCTTGAAGGTATCAGAAAGCAACAGAGGCAGCAAGAATTTGGGGGAGTTTAGAAGCCACTTAAGAGGAAGGGTTTTGGTAAAAGCCCTAGACTTTGGCTGAAATCTCTAAGGGCTACACCCTAGGGGTTGAGTAAATGAAAAATAGACCAGCATTCACAATGACTAAAGTCATACTGAATCCCTGAATGGATTAGCATGAATTGCTCTTAGCCTAATGTCTAAAAGAAGTAAAAGCAAATTCTCTCCAAAGGAAAACATTGTTCAGAATCTCAAATTAACTTCTGCTGTTTTTCATATAAGATGTTGAACAGGAAAAACAAGACTCGCAAGAAGACAAAATCTGATAAAGAGAGAGAGAGTGAGAGAGAAACAGACAATAAAAATAAACTCACAAAATATCCAGATTTGGTAATGACTAGAAAAAGACTATAAAATAAGCATAGTCAATATGCCCATAGAATTAAATAACAAGATAGATAATTTTGGTAAAAACCAGAAAAAAAGATTCAGTTGTTAAATCTGTAACTGAAACTATAATATATGAAATTAAGAATGTGTGTGATGGAAAGGTTTAATGGCATATTGAAAAGAAGATTAGTGAACAGGAAGATAGATAGAAGAAAATGTCCAGTTGAAGGCCAGAATCAAAAGGATAGAAAATATAGAAAAGAGCAGAAGAGACAAATGGGATGTATAAAAAAATCCAACTTATATCTAACATCTCAGCATGTGAGGAGAAAGAGAATAGGTCAGAGTAAATTTTAAGAGATAATTATTAAGAATTGTCCAAAACTGATTAAAGAAGTTAAGCTACAGATTCAAGGAGCTCGGGGTAACCCAAGAAGGGTAAGAAGGGTAAGTACACACACATATACACCTAGGCACAGCAGTTGCCTATCTTAGATAAATCTTAAAAACATCCAGAGGGGGTGGAAAAAAAGACATACCTTTAAAGAAGTAACAATAAGACAGACAGTTGACTTCTTAACAGAAACAAAGTAGCCAGAAGTCAGCAGACTAGTATCTTCAACATAACAACCAACTTTGAATTCTATACTCAATAAGATATCCTCCAAAAAGGAAGCTGAGATAAATTCATTTTCAGACCCTAAAGTGAGAGAAAATTTTTCATCTGCAGAACCACACTAAGGGGAATCAAAGGGAATTATTCAAGGAGAAGAAAATGATCCCAGATGGAATCACAGAAATGCAGGAAAAAATAGGAGGACCAG
Organism: Aethalodelphis obliquidens; assembly: GCF_003676395.1. NCBI lineage: Eukaryota > Metazoa > Chordata > Mammalia > Artiodactyla > Delphinidae > Aethalodelphis > Aethalodelphis obliquidens. The sequence goes on along the minus strand of NW_020837963.1, from coordinate 4,527,920 downwards.
AAAGGTTAAATTTGTAAGTAAACCTAAATATAAAATAAAACATACAACAATATGCAAAAAAAAAAAGAGGAAAATAATCGGAATTAAGGCGTTCTAAGATCATTGCATTGCTTGGGGATAGAAAAAAATGCCAATTTATGTTAGACTTGTGGATGCATATTTTTATCTCTAAGGAAATCAGTAAGAATCATAAAATATTACATAACAACAAGCTACTAGGGGAGAAAATGGAATAACAAAAAATAACTAATTAGAAAACAGCAATAGACTTACAGTAGAAATGGAGAGCTTTAAAATAAGGTCAGTTATAGAAAAATTTTAAAGTTAAGATTTTTGCACATTTGAATCTTGACTGTCCTCTTCCATACCAGTAAACATGGGATTGCATTAAAGTGTGATAAGTACAGTGTGGGCAAATTTAGGAAGACTCGCTCTAGCAACTATCAAGATTTACAAAGCTTCAGTAATTGTCAGTGGTGCAAAATTGGTGCAAAAATTGACAAATAGACCAATGGAACAGAATAGAGATTCCAGAAACAGCCATATATGCATACGTGATTGATAACAAACGTACACTGCAGAGGAGTGAGCAAAGTATAGTCTTTTTAACATAGGGGGTTGGTTGAATTGGATATTCATAAAAAATAAAAAAGAAACTTGACCCAACCTAAAAACTCATTTCCAGGTGAATTGTAGATCTACATGTAAAAGACAAAACAAAGTTTCTATAAGATAAACATAGGAGAATACCATTATGACCTTGAAGTAGAGAAAGATTTTTTTTAAACATTCCACTAAATGCACTAACCATATAGGAAAAGATAATTGGACTATATTAAAATGAGGAACTCCTGTTATCCAAAGACATTATTAAGAGAGTGAAGAGAAGCCATAGAGTAGAAGCTATTTGCTACACATATAAGAGACAAACGGCTTATATCCAGAATATAAAAAGCTCAGAAAAATAAACTTAAACAGGCACCTCACAAGAGACAATATCACAATGGCCCAAAACACAGGAAAAGGTGCTCAACCTCTTTAGCCATCAGAGTAACACAAATTAAAACCACAATGAAATACCACTATATAAATACCAGAATAGCTAAATTTTTTTAAACTGACAATCCCAAGTGCTGATGAGGGTGTGAAGCGACTGCACTCATACAATGCTGGTGCAAATGTAAACTGGCACAATCACTTTAGAAAACTGGTAATAACAACTGAAATCAAAAGCATGCAAACCTTGTGACCCAGCACTTCCACTCCTAGCTGTATGCCCAGCAGAACGCACCCACGTGTTCAGGAAACACACGGACATTCATAGACAGCACTTCATAGTTGACGGAAACTGGAAACAACCCAATGGCAGAATGGATAGATAGATTGTGATAAATACAGCAGAGGTAGACAGAAGGAGGAGAAGAAGAAGAAGGAGAAAGAGAAGGAGAAGAAGAAGGGAAGAAGAAGAAGAACACAACAAAGGTAAACTCTGGCCTAGAAAATACAATATTTCTGGAGGCATAAAAGAACAACTGAGACTCAAAAACAATTAAAAACAAGCAAACAGAAGCACTTCAGTAGACCCCGAGGTCAGTGGAGTGGGAAACAGGAATTGTCAGTATCCAGAGGAGGGAAGGCTTCTGTGGATAGGCTGTCAGAGATGAGCTCTGATGGGAAGGGGCTCTGGAGGGCACAGAGGCAGAAGGATGTCAGAAGGCAGTTCCAACTCCAGCATGATAGAAGCTTCCCCTCCTCTCCACGCCCACTGCTGTTGCTTCCACTGAGGCCCTCTGTTTGCTCACCTGGGTCACAAAACAACTGCCCTCTAGTCTCCCTGCCTCCTACCCATTGTGCACCTCTAAACCCTGACTTCAGGGGAAACCCAAGGGATCTTTCTGAACTGCACAGGGATGCTGTCACCTTCCCTGCTTCCTCCCTACCTAGAGGTAGCAAGTCAGCCGTGGGGTCTAGGGACTCTGTGCTGAGGTGTCTGCTCTCCTCTGGCAGCTCCTGCCCAGCCTTCCTCAGGGCCTCTGCCTCCCCTTCTGCCCACCGGGCTGTGATGCCCTTCTTTCCCCTGCTCCATCCGGCAACATGCCTCGACCATGAGGACTCAGTCCAGCACCACCTCCTTCATAAGTCATTCCCGACCTCCCGCGAACAGGGACCACCCCCTCCTCAGCTCCCCTTGGGGTACCCTGTGCACACTTATTTTACCTGGTCCCATGCCTTCCCCGCCAGACCTAGGCTCCTTGAGAAGCTTCCAACTTCTTCTCAGATTGACGCAGGGCCTGGCCCCAAGGAAGGGCTCCGTACACACTGAATTAGTAAAGAATGCCATCTTGTACTTACAAAGCACTTCTTTGTTTGCAAGTTGCTTTTATGTGTGATTTCATTTGATGCTCCCAATAAACCCACAAAGTTATCTCCACTCAGGTGAGGAAGCTGAGGTAGAAAGAGACTGAGGACGTGGTCCCGGCTGCCTGGGGAAGGGGCTAAGAGAGCTCCTGCCTCTCAGGCCTTGTCCGGGATGCTGCCCTAAGGACAATGGCTTCTTTCTTCCAGGAAGCCCCTTTCCAAGCCACTAGGGACCAGAACTTAGCTTCCCAAATGCTGCGGTCAGCCCTCCAGGAATCGTTCTGGAACGTTTTCCTTGGCCTCTCTACCATGCCCAGTGTCTTCTCCTTCTGACGACTGCTCCTCTCACCTTCCTGAGAGATCACACAGCGAGTGGACCCAGGCCCAGGCCATGGGCACTGACACCAAGCCAGCAGGAAGGCTCCCCTCTGCCCTCCTCATGGGCTGTCTGCCCAGTTTCTCTCGAGTCCTGCCTGATTTCCATCACAACCTGGCCCAGGGTGCTAACTGTGGTGAAAGGGACATTTCAGCTGGAAAGCAGGCCACACAGCCACAGGTCAGGGATCTGTGAGTTTCCTCTCCTCTCCTCCCTAACGCTCCTTGGAACTTCCCTCCCCCTGCCCTCTGACCTTCTCCCCCCTTCTTAGAGAGACAGTGAGGTGGTCATGGCTGCAAGCTCATTTCTCTGTCCCCAGCCCACCTCCCCTCATCATCTGCCCCTTCCCTACCCTCCGCCCAACACACATGCATTCCGGTGACCTTAATGGTAAATTTTATTGTCAAGCCACACTGGCTTCCTACTGGGCAGAGGTTGATCTTGTCTCCAGCATCCCCAGAACCCGGGACCCTGCAGCCAGTACAGCCTTAGCTTAGGTGACCAAGGCCCCATGTTTCAGAGGGTCTACCTCTGGCCTATCTCCTGCTGCAACTCTCTCCATGAGTCGGGAGTCCATTGGTCAGGGTCAGCATCATGTCCATTGGTCAGTACACCCAATTAAATTTGAATTTCAGGTAAACAATAATTTTTCAGTTTAAGTGTGTGTTGGGGACATACTATAGTAAAAAAATTATCGTTGTTTTTCCGAAATTCAAATTTAACTAGGTTTCCTATATTTTAATTTGATGAATCTGGTAACCCTACCACATGGTCAAGGGGATGTGCCCACCTGGAGCATGCTCTGGGTACCTGGGGCCCTGAATAAAGGGCCCAGAACCCACTCCTAGGGTCTCTGCCAGTTCCCCTTCCTGTCTGGTCCCCCAGCCTGTGTACTCCTAGGTCTGAGGAGTGGCCTGGAGGCAGCTGGCTCTGTGCTAGGGATGGAGCTGGGACCACAGGCTGGGTGTCCACACATGCAAGTCCCTCACGGGTAGGTGGGGAAAGAAGGAGCAGACCACAGGCCAGGGGCCTCCATTTGTACTTCTGTGTCAACACACCAGTGCTAGGGGTAAGCCTGCCAGCCACCCAACAAAGCTGTGCTGTCTGCACCTGAATTCTTCTCCATTTCCTGCTACAGAAACATGCAGGTAGGACAGCGGGGTCCCCTGAATGGGGTCCCTTGCAAGGGAGCCGGTTCCCTGGCCAGGGTGAGGCTTGCTGTGGTGATGGGCTTCCTCAGGCTCTGCTGTCAGGCCATCCCTGGCTGGCTTGTTCAGGAGTGTGTCCCAGACCAGGGACAAAGAGAGCCTGGGAATTTAGTGGCCCTCCTGACAGGAAGCCCAGTAGGCTCTGGTAACATCTCTGAGCCTCAGTTTCTTCAAAGGTGAAACAGGAAGAGTTCCTACCTCTAGTGAAAATTAAGTATGACTGGGGAAAACTAGAGATAGTAAAGAGATGAGTGGTTCCCAGGGGTGGGGGAAAGAGAGGGATGATTAGGCTGAGCACAGAGGATTTTTCCGGTAGTTTAACTACTCTGTACGATCCTAAAATTGTGGAGACATGTCATTATGTACTTGTCAAATCCTGTAGAATAAACAACCCCCGGAGTGATGCCTGGTGTAAACTGCGGACTTCGGGTGACAAGGACGTGTCAGTGTAGGTTCATCCACTGTGACAGGTAAACCACTGTGCTGTGGGGTGACAATAGAGCAGAGGCTGAGCGGGTGTAGGGGCCTTGAGGTACGTACCAACCCTCTGCACTTTCCGCTCAATTTTGCTGTGAACCTAAAACCGCTCTAAAAAATAAAGTTTATTAGTTTTAAAGTATAAGGTATGATCACGAACGCACCAGTGCTTAACATATTCACACTCGTCTATCAACAGTCGTGTATTGAGCGCCTATTATGCGTCTGTACTTACAGGTAACCAAAAGGAATGAGTAACGGAGGTATTTCTTGCCGGCGTAGAGTGAGAGTTGGGAGAAGTCTCCCCCAGGAGAAGGAAAGCGCCCGCGCTGGCCACAGAGACACCGGGTGGCGGCGCTGGGGGTCGCCGCAGTGTGGCCGGTGATGGGGAGCCGGCGCCGCCCCAGTCTGTCCCCGACCCGGGAGCGGAGGCAGGAGCCGGGGAGCGGGACACGGGGGGCTGGGCTCGAGGCGGGGTCCTGGGGAGGAGGCTGCTCTGTCAAACTGGGGGGACGTTCAGAACGAGAAGTAACCCCCTACGCGCCCACGCCGCGGAGCCCGGGTAGGCGGGGGCAGGGCCAGGGCGGGGCGCGGCGGGGACGGCGGTGAGGGGAGGGACGGGGGAAGGGGAGGGGCTAGGACGAGGGAGGAGGCCCGTCCCCGCCGACAGTCAGCAGCCGCCAGCCCCGCCGCGCCCCCGTGTGGCCGCCGCCTGCAGCTGCGCCTCAAGGGGAACAAAGCCCGCGGCCCGGAGCGGGGCGGGGCCGGGGGAGCGCTGGGGCTCTGGCTCGGCAGCTCCGGCCCTGGGGCTGGCTGGGGGAACCCCCTGGAGGACAGACGTCCCAAATAAAAGGAGGTGTGACTCCAGACACGGCTGTTGCAGATTACTCCTAGGGGACCAAGCAGGGAGAGGAGGAGGCGCTGTGACTGCCCCCCCACTGGGAAAGATCACCCCCACAGAAGCTCCAACCCAATCGCTGAGCAGCTGGCCGAGATCCGACTCCGGACAGTTTGAGGGGGAGAGAGGGAAGGGCGCACTGCCTGAGAACAGATGCTCGCGTTCGTTTATCGAGGTCCAGCAGCGCCATGCTTGGGTAGAGCAAAGAGTGGTGGCCCCGGACGCCCCACCCTCCGAGGCCTGGGATAAGTACCGAAGTCAGCGGAGATGCAGAGAAGCACATGGAACTGGTCCCCCACCCAAGGCTCGCGTGCACACAGTGAACCAGGAGACCTCCCACACCTTCACCATCCCCAGAGCAAGGCGACCCTCTCCTGCTCTGGACCCGTCACCACTCGGCCACACTGCTCTTTGACCCTTGGTCCTTGCCATTTCCTGCCCTCAGAGGCCCTTGCCTAGCATCTCCGCAGGAGGAGGAAACGCCACTTTCAAAACCCAGATGCCTACAAAACAAAACCCAGAGTTGCCAAAGTTGGCGAGGGCAGAAGACACTGCTGGGCACATGCCATGGGTGCTGCCACTCCTCTTCTGTGCTGTGGCCCCAAACTGGGCGTGGGACCCCTCCCTTCACCTTTGTGCTCGGCTGAGACCACGCTGGAGCATCCACTAAGGCCTGACTGGGGTCAAGGACCATGGAAGAGAAGCGGATGCAGACCCTTCCGAATCTAGACCCTCCACCTTCCAAGACACAGCTGCCTGGTCAGTTTCCTGGGCCAGTTCTTCTTTGCTCCATGACCCACATCCCAGTGCGGGGGCCACAGCAAGTCCCCTTCCACCTCCCAAGGCCAATCCTAAGAGAGGGATCCAGAGAACCTCCTGGATCCCAGGGGACACACACACGCACGCACGCACGCACACACGCATGCACACACACACATACACACTGAGCTGGGCCCCAGCAATCAATTGGTGCCCGGGTTATTGCTCACAGGGTGGCCCGTGGCCATCATTTCCAAAAAGGATGCTGATGGAGCACCCACTGTGTGCACGACCCTGTGTGTGCACTTTATACCATCCCATCCCGCCTAGGGGCTTCCTTTCCGAGCTGGAACAGAAGAGTCAGCTTTCACTCCAGCCTAGGTCAGTTTCCCTTCAAATCTGCCCCCCACCCCTACTCCGCAGCTTCTAGCCTCAAACACAGCCCTCTTCCCCTGGTGGTTGTTTCCTCACAATTACCACCCACATCTCAGTAATGGCTGCTGAGGCTGCTTGAGAGCTTTGGAAGAAGCATGTGCCCGGAGTCATTATCACTTGACTAAACACAAGTGCTTGTGGTCCTTTGCATTGCTTCTGTGGACTCAGACATCAGGCCTTGGGTTAAGAAGTAACTTCCCTGATGACCTGGTTTCTTGGGGAAATCCATCTTGATTTATATATTCCAGACCAACGCAAACTTTTTCTATAAAGGGCCAGATAGTAAATATTTCGGGCTTTGCTGGCTGTACAGTCTCTGCCACAAGCACTCAACTCTTCGATTGGAGTGAAAGAAGTACAGACAATATGTAATGAGTAGGTGCAGAAGTGTTCCAATAAAACTTTACTTACAAAAACAAGCAGGCAGCTGGATTTGGCTCCCAGGCTGTAGATTGCCCGACCTGATATGTATTTTGGCATCATGGCTTAACAGAGTAGATGAAGCGGGTGAAAAAGACCTCCTCACCTTGGCCTCAGAACAGCTGGGTGGCAGGGTCAGGCCTGAACCTCACAGCTGGGTGACCTCTGAATCTCCGTTTTCTCACCTAAAAAGAGCAATCTGGGGATAAGAGAGATGGGATGTGGGATAAGAGAGATCACTCCCGACACCCCATTCTCAGAGGCCTCTGATGTGGGCTGAAATTAGCCGTGAGAGTTAAACACCTGTGAGCACTTTTATAAACTCTGAAGTGCTCTGCGCATATAAATTGCCCACTGTGAGTTTGAGGACCATCTGAGGGCCCAATAATATGGAGGGAGGGCAAAGCGTTGTGCTGTGACTGGCCCGGGAGCCTGTGATTGACTTGGTAGGTTCACACAGAAGCTGAAAATGTTGGAATATTATCACCTGCTCTTCTGCATTCTTTGAAATATTGGTCAGCAAGCTGATGATTTTGCAAAGCTCTTTAGTTGCTCTATGACTTCAGTTTCTACTGTTTCAGCTCCATCTGGGCTGACTGGAGCTGCAGGGCAGAAATTCTTTCCAGAGCCATAGCAAAAGTGGGCGACGCAAGATCACCTTGTGACGTGGACAACCAACCTTCTGGCTGGACACAACCTCCTCTTGCCGGGTCCTACATCCTGTCATGCCTGGAGGCTTTAATGGGAGGATGGAAGTGGGCGGCCTCTTTGTCCCATTCCCCCCTTGCCCGGGACTGGGTCAGGCACTTCAAAGGCTCTCTGTCCACACTAGCTCTTCTGAGAAGCATGCTGGTGGCCTCGCTGCCCTGGGGCTGGGCTCCAGAGCCTCAGGGTTTAGGCTACATGGGCATCTGGGCGCCACTCCAGGGACCTCTGTGTCATTTCCTGGCGACCTTCAAGCACACAGAGGTTGTTAGGTGGAGCAGGTCCTGAAAGGCCCGGCCTCGCTGGGAGCCCAGTGTTCTCACTGTTCCACCTCCAGCCTCCGAGGGAGCTGCACTCCTAGCGGATGAAGACCCTCAGTTCTGGGACAGCACCTTCACTTTACAGGGGGAAACTGAGACCCAGAGAAGGGAGCGTGAGCCATTCCAATAAGCATCGCCAGTTCTAGTCTCTGCATCTCTGCCAGTCCTCCACGGCAGGCAGCTTCTTACATCAATGTTAATTACTTGATTTTTTGCTTTCCCTACCCTACTCTTCCACACCCTCCTGTATCAGCAGAAGAGCTGCTTAGAGCCCCTGGAGGTGGGGTCCCCGAAGGGCAGGGGTTTGGGGAGCCAGAGCCACCCAGCGAGAAGGTGAGGTGCTGTCCTCCCAGGGGGCCAGGGAAGGCGCCGCAGTGAAGGGAAGGAGAGGTTAGGGCAAGAAGAGTCATCTGCCCGGCCTGGGCCTGTTTGCTTGGCCTCCCCAAAGGGAGGTGGCAGGATATGTCAGCCACGGAGGGAGCCCGTGGGGTCCAGCCCTCAGGGCCTGGGTGCAGTGACCTCATCAGGCATTTCCAGCTTTTATGATCTGCCAACCAGGCCCCCGAGTGACGCAGGCCAACCTCCCCTTGCTGCCTGTTCTCCCGGCGCGACCTGTTCTCAGCCCCGTTGGAATGCCACTGCCACCCACATGCCCCTGCCCAGGCCACAGGCCACAAGGCACAGGCCGGGTCACTGAGCAGGGGCTGAAGGGAGTGGGGTGGCCCAGAAGAGGAGAGCCAAGGATGTCACCCAGGAGGCCGGAAACAGGAGCAGAGAGGCAGAGCGAGCGCAGCCCTGGGGAGACAAGAGAGTGGGCTTAGAGAAGTCTCAGGACAGCTGCTCGGTGATCCCCCAGCCTTGGAGCCCCCAGAATGGCCCACCAGGGCACCTTCCGCCTGCTTCTCCCTCTCTGCATGCCTTCCTCAGCCTGGGGTCTCACAGAACCTGTCTTCCTCCACACACACTCACAGACATGACTCATGCATCCGGGTGACAGATCACTAGTGTTAAGTTCAAATCCTGGATCAGACACTTCATGACAGAATGACCTTGGGCAAGTTGCTTGCCGTCTCGGAGCCTTGGATTCTTGGAAAAATGTGAATAACGCCAAGAGCATCTTCTTCATTCGTGAACCAATAAATGAGGCAGTGCACAGTGCCTGGCCCAGAGTTTAGGAACAATTTAGGAAAGAGTGGTTATTATCGCTACTGAGCAATGGGAACAGGCTAGAGCATGTTCAGGCCTCCCCACCCCCACCCTTGCCCCCCAAGTCAGTAAGCAGAGATTCCTGCCGAAACCAGCAACCTCAGAGGCAGATTTGGAAGGGCTGGAGCCCCGCACCAAGGGACTCCAAGCCTGACTGTTGGAAAGGGCAGCAACATGGAATCTGAGCTATTATCTGTCTAGCCCACTGGACCTCGGACACTTCAAGAAATTTTTATCTCTGTTTTAACAAATGACACAGTTGAGGCTCAGAGACCATAAACAGCTACTCAGAGTGACACAGCCAGTGGATGACAGAATCAAGGTTTAAACACAGTACTTCACTGCCCAAAGCCCCATGGTTTATTGACCTCTACTTGTCTAGTGTTTTGGACTCAGCTATACAGATTTGTATTAATTCAGCATATGTTCAGAACACCTGCTCCCTATATGACCCTGATCCAGGTATTGTCTACATGCAAGAGAGGAACAGACAGTGGGAAGAATAAATAACACAAAACTATTTACATAAATGTATGAAACAGGAGACATACGAGTCATTTTCTCCCTGGATGCAGTAGTCAGGGTATAGCCAAGCTGCTGTAACAAGACCCACCCTTACAATGCCTTAAATATGATATATTTCTCTCTCTCCCGTGATCGTCTAGAGGTGAGTGGCCCTTACTGGCAGGCTGCTCTGATCCACATGGACATTTGGGGATTCAAGTTCTGTCCATCTTCTTCTCTGACATCTTCTAAGGCAGGGCGTCAATAGATATTGACTCAGTAACCTGGAGTCAATAGATAGAACTCAAGAGATTTGTGAACTGGGACGAAAAAAAATTACATCTGTATTTTCACAAACTTCTAAATGAAATGTAGATTATGATTATGAATGAGGCAACTTCTAAATCACTGTAATAATAGGATTGGGGACTTAGTTGCTGATAAAAATCACATAGATGTTCATATCATATTACAGTGTTATAGATGCCTCAAACCATCACTTCATGTTCATTACTGTTTCAAAGTTACAGTTGCTATCAGTCCTGCCACTAGATTTTATTAATGTTAGTAAAGAAGCACATTTTTACTATACCACACATCTGTAGGTGTGTGGGTTTTTTAGTTACTTTGACACCCACATTTCAATACAATTGGTTTCTTCTGTAATCTTCGGTATTTTACTTTATGCATAATTTTAAGAATTATCCAGGTAAAGTCCATAGGCTTCAGCAGGCTGCCAAAGAGCTCATGGCACAGAAAGCTTAGGGGGTTGTCCTCACAGACGTGATCCAACCTGAGTCACTGTGCGTTTGTGAGCCAGCACTTGGAAATACAGAAAGAGAAGAAGGGAAGGCTAGCAGTTTCCTTCTAGGTGAGTGACGCAAGAGCTGCCCGTACCACTCAGCTCACATTCTATTAATGAGAACGGGGTCACGAGGCCACTCAGAGCCACTGCAAGGAGAGTGGGAGAATAAGGGCTCTAATTTGGGGACCATTTACTGAAACTCTATTGTATGGAAGGAAGGAAGGAAAATTTGGGAGGTGTATCATTGGGGTTTTCTTATCTGTAAAAGCAGGAGGTGGAAATAGAGAACAGTAGTTGCTTTTTTTTTTTTTTTTAACCAGTTATTATTTGTTTTCAAAAGAAATCACATAATACAGACAAAAGCTGGGTATTTTTGGTTAAGTAGGGCAGGGGACTCAGGGCCCTGCCAGCCTGGCCTGCCCCTCCATGCCCCTTTCCCTAAGGGGGCTCCCTGAGGCACCTCCCGGGAACTCCCAGGCCAGAACAGCCTGCCACTCACGTTCTGAGTATCTGAGCCCCTTCCAGCCTTGCCTTCCCCAGTGATGCTGCAGTCCTGAGCACAGACTGTATCAGACACACAGCGAGGGCTCTGGGATCTTCTAAAACAGAGACCCATCTCTGTGGGTGAGGCAGGAAGGGCAGGGAAGGCTTGGGGGAAAGGATACTTCTTGAAGAAAAGGTAGAATTGAGAGCAGCCAAAAGTGAGGCAGAGAATGGCACATGGGAGCCTGCGGTGGGAGTGCAGAAGGCCTGTGGGTGAGGGGTGAGGGGACTAAGTGCAGAGAGGCTGTGTGCTAAGGAGGGGGCGACCTGGAGGGACCAGCACAGCCAGAGCCTGCAGCCTCGCTCCCAATAGCCCTGGCTCCTTGGGCTCAGGCCTCCTAAACAGAGGCAGCAGCAGAAATGGAACTTCTCTCTGGAAAGCCTGGAATGGTCATTAAGTGGGGCAAATATTTGAACCGAAGGTAATAGTCATTTTTTTCTTCCACTCTTACCAAGCTCCTGCTTTGTATCAGGCACTAGGAGAGACTTTCTGGTGAGGAGAGATCTTCAAGATAGAAGCAAACATGCAATAAATATATTTAAGAGCAAGCAATTATTAATGACTTTGCTATGGATATGAAAAATAATGAGAATTAGCATTCAATAGTGCTAAAACATCCCAGCAGTTGGGCTGAGGAGTACCAGTGAACACAAGAAGAATGTAATGTGTATTAGGATTAATAAACACTCTTAAAAGGCAGAATTTTAGGGTCAGTCACACATTTCAAATTTTAACTCTACCATTGCCTGCTGTGTAACCTTGTGCCAGGCACACCTCTGACTCAGCATCTTCATCTGTGAAAAGTACTGACCTAGTAAAATTTCTGTGAACATTCATGAGCTAAAGCACATAAACATTTAATATAGAATCTAATATATTAAGTACCCGATAAATGTTTTCATTATTACTATTACTATTATGAACTAAAGCTGGGAATCTTCAGCTAAACAAAGATTTTGCAGAGAAAGTTTGCAGAACTTCTTGCAAACCACTCTGACAAGGGCAGTGGTTTGAAGAGCACAGGCACTTTTAGTTCCATGGCCCCTTATCGCTGTCTGCTATTGCCGTCTTTCTGTGTTCCCGTTACAAAAAATAAACAAACTCCTCAATTCCATTTATATGAAATATCCAGAAGAGATAAATCCATAGAGACAGAAGTAGATTGGAGGTTGCCAGGGTGCTGGGGAGAGCGAGGACTGGGGAGAAACTGCTTAATGGGTATGGGGTTTTATTCTGGATGGAAATATTTTGGAACTGGCTAGAGGTGGCATTTGCACAATATTGTGGATGTACTAAGTGCCGCTGAATTGTTCACTCTAAAATGATTGATTTCATGTTATGTGAATTTCACCTCACTAAATTATCAAAAACTCTTTTTCAGTTTTGTATAATATATTTAATTCAGAACTGTTGAGGACTTCAACTAGGAGTGCTCTGCATGTGTTTGTAAATATGTTTCAGTGCGGGGAGCTTCCCTGGTGGTGCCGGGGTTAAGCATCTGCCTGCCAATGCAGGGGACGTGGGTTCGAACCCTGGTCTGGAAAGATCCCACATGCCGCGGAACAACTAAGCCCATGTGCCACAACTACTGAGCCTGAGCTCTAGAGCCCGCAAGCCACAACTACTGAGCCCGCGAGCCTAGAGCCCGTGCTCTGCAACAAGAGAAACCACCACAATGAGAAGCCCATGCACCACAATGAAGAGTAACCCCCGCTCGCTGCAACTAGAGAAAGCCCGCGAGCAGCAATGAAGACCCAATGCAGCCAAAACTAAAAATAAATAAATTTATTTTAAAAAATATGTTTGGGGGATAGATTAGTAATAGATTAGTAACCTGTATGACCAGCTTTGGGTGCAAGTAAGGACGCTTTTATGCTTCAAAATAATTAAATGTGCAATTACTGCCCAGAGTAACAGAAAATCCAGCACATCCCCAGGGCTCCCTTATTCTGTAAGACTCCTTCCAGGTTGCAAATACCGGAACAGAGAAGTGCCAACTGCTTCCATGGCTGCCACTTGGAAAGTTGGTGGTCACTCTTCCTGCCCTGCCCAGTGGATGCTTGGCCAATGTTGTAACAGTAGCCATGCTAATAGTATTACTAACAGTCAACAGTACCATCAGGCACCAAGACCCAAGTCCAGGGCTCCACTCCAAGGGTGCCACTCTCACTGCTTATACTCCTCTGCACTCAGCACTGTGTTTACAGCAAAATCTCGAAGCTGGGTCGGGAGGGGTTTCCAGACACAGCCTTCCCTACAGTCTCTAGGCCCAGGTGATGGGTGGGTATGCAGTCTCCCCTTTCCTCCTGCCTGATAACCTTAACTCCTATGCAAACTTGCCACCTCCTCACCAGCCACCAACAAGCACCTTAGGAAGTAGTAAGATGGCGGACAGCACTGATGCAGCCACAAACGGTCTTACTATACTCTTTCTCCCAGGGCACTTAGTACCTTTGCAACTCTAGATATTCACAAGTAAAGAATATGCCCTGCAACACTATTCACAATAGCCAAGACATGGAAGCAACCTAAATGTCCATCGACAGATGAATGGATAAAGAAGATGTGCC
>NW_020837963.1:4108179-4514235 GCF_003676395.1 Aethalodelphis obliquidens | reverse complement strand
TACTCAGCCATAAAAAAGAATGAAATAAGGCCATTTGCAGCAACATGGATGGAACTAGAGATTATCATATTCAGTGAAGTAAGTCAGAAAGAGAAAGACCATATGATATCACTTACATGTAGAATCTAAAATATGACAAAGATGAACTTATCTATGAAACAGAAACATTCACAGACATAGAGAACAGACTTGTAGTTGCCAAGGGGGAGGGTGGGTGGCAGAGGGATGGACTGGGAGTTTGGGCTTAGCAGATGCAAACTACTACATATAGAATGGATACACGACAAGGTCCTACTGTACAGCACAAGGAACAATATTCAATGTCCTGAGATAAACCATAATGGAAAAGAATATAAAAAAAGAATGTATATGTATGTATAACTGAATCACTTTGCCGTACAGCAAAAATTAACACAACATTATAAATCAACTATACTTCAATAAATATTTTTTTGAAAAAAGAATATCCTCTGCAAGAAAACTGCTGCTTCAACTTAGTCCAAGAAGCAACTGGCACTCTCTCAGTTTGTAATAATAATAATAATTTTAAAATATCTAATATCTGTTGAGTACTATGTGCCAAGCTCTCTGCAATTTCACCACCACCTGTGACCCACCTATTATTGACCCTGTCCTACAGATGAGGAAGTGGGACTTTATCATTCATTCATCTTGGTCGCACACACCCGGGTAGAGCTATTTGATTCATATGCACCTGTCCATGGAATACTCCTCCCGGGGAAGAGAAGTTAGTGAAATTATATATCTTACATTTTTAGTCTTGTCACCCATATTAATTCTTTCTGTTACTCTCCATTAAGTTTAGAAAACACATAAGTTTAGAAAACACTAGAGTAAACAAATGGTTACAAGCTTGTAGGAATGTACTGGACTAAAAGTTGGAGACCTGAGTTTTAGTCCCAGCTCTACCAATACTTTGATGTATGAATTCAAGAGAAATCATATGGCCTCTCTGAGCTTCAGTTTTCTCATCTGTAAAATGACAAGTGGACTAAATATTGTGTAGATCCTTTCTAACTCTAAAATTCTAGGGGAAGGAAGGCTTGGGAGTTTGGGATTAGCAGATGCAAACTATTATATATAGGATGGGTAAACAACAAGGTCCTACTGTATAGCACAGAGAACTATATTCAATATCCTATGATAAACCATAATGGAAAAGAATATGAAAAAGAAAATATATATATGTATGTATGTATAACTGAGTCACCTTGCTGTACAGCAGAAATTAAATCAACATTGTAAATCAACTATACTTCAATAAAATTTTAAAAAAATTAAGGAATAAAATTCTGTAATTCTGCCAACCAGCCACGCTTGAAATCCCAAATCTCCAAGGCAGGACACCGTGTGTGCGCGCCCATGTATAAAACATTGCAGGAGCAGCCATTTGTCTAAGCATCCATTTATTCATTCCTTCCAGACGGCTTGAAGGGAACCTCTCAGAAAAGATTAGCAGCTTGAAGCAAATGACTGTGAAATCCCCACGTGAGCCAGATGCAATTAATCCCGGGCTGGTTATTGGATCACTTCTGATTCATCTCTCTTGTCTGGTCTTAATTTGCTTGTTAATGGCTTGTCCTCTTTCCCCCTGCTTCCTGCTATTGTCCATTCTTGTTCCTTTCAGGAATCGTAACCACCAAATGTCACTCTTCTGTCCGGAGAGATGGCTCCTGCTTGAGGAGTCCCCAGCCCCTCACGCTTTCCTGGCTTCAATCCAGACACAGGGATTGTGGAAGGCATAGCTGGCTACAGCTGCTGGTACTTCACCATCTCCTGGGGAGCCAAATATCGGATTATTTAGCGGAACTTCAAAGTTTAGTGAATGGTATCTGCAGTGACTGCCGATCAGTCTCTCACGATGTGACTCTTTCACTGTGGTGGAAAAAACAAAAGCAAACATTTCAGAGTTTAAAAAACTTGTAAAACCCAGTGTTGATGAAAGAATGATGAAACGGGAACTATTAAACGCCACTGATGGGAATGTAAACGGGTATGACTTCTCTGGAATGCAATCTGACACAATGAACCAGAAGTTTTAAAATGTGCACACCTTAGTGTGAGCCCCTGTTTCCTGTAAGGAAGCTGAATTCCAAGAAATAATCATAGATGCCAACATTTAGATATGAGGCTGTTCATCAAAGCATGTTTGTCATTGAAAAATTGTTAGACACAAAGCAAATTTCCAAGAACAGAGGGTTCAAAAAATAAATTATGGTACATCCATTACAAATTATTTTTTTAAATTAATTAATTTATTTTTGGCTGCATTGGGTCTTAGTTGCTGTGCACAGGCTTTCTTTAGTTGTGTTGAGCGGGGGCCACTCTTGGTTGCGATGTGCGGGCTTCTCATTGCTGTGGCTTCTCTTGTTGCGGAGCATGGGCTCTAGGCATGCAGGCTTCAGTAGCTGTGGCACGTGGGCTCAGTAGTTACGGCTCGCGGGCTCTAGAGCGCAGGCTTAGTAGTTGTGGCGCACGGGCTTAGCTGCTCCATGGCATGTGGGATCTTCCCAGACCAGGGATGGAACCCGTGTCCCCTGCATTGGCAGGTGGATTCTTAACCACTGCGCCACCAGGGAAGCCCACATGTCATTTTTTACAAGAACATTTAATGATGTGAGAAAAAGCTCATGAAAATGCTATGTGAAAAAATTGGGTTACAAAACGGTATGTGTATGTATGTGTAAATAAAATCTGTATGCATGTGAGAGTGTGTTGTTTAAAAACAAAACAAAACTAGAATATACACCCAAATGTCATAGTGTTTATTTCTGCATGGTGAAATAATACATGATGTTTATTTTCTGTTTTACAACTTTTTAAAATTTAACTTTGTGAAACAGGAAAAAGATATTTATATATACATATATAACTTCTTTAAAAAAGCACACACACATAACAAATCTTTGTGTCCCAGGTCAGCAGGTGAGAGAAGGGCAAGTCAGGTGTAAGTATCCTCTCTCTTCTAAGAACATCCAATTATTTCCTCTGGCCCCTCCTCCCTCATACTTTCTGCTCCTCATTCTTCTACTGGGAAGCCTCAGGAATCCTGCCTGGTGGTGGCTGGACCTATGAGTCCTTCTAGCAGAATCTTCAGCCACAGATCTGTTCCCCACCAGTAAATCAACCCTTGGCTGGGGTCCTGGAAGACCTGAACATGCACATCTTTTCCTATCATGCTGATAACTTGAAACTGGCCACGATGGAAATATTTACACCACAGAAATTGGCAAAAGCTACAATCGGGGCTTTTTTTCTGGACGCTCTGGGGTGGAGCCTGGTGACCTGTGTTGTAACAAGCCCCGCAGGTGATTTAGACACACACTCAAGCGTGCTGTGGGCAGGACATCCCTAGGCCCCAGGAAAGACCCTTCATATCCACAGGGAGGTGGGCCATGTTCTGGGTTATTTCTCTCTAGATCTGACTTTGCCAAATAAAGAACTCCAACCTTCCCTGTGCCAACCAGAAAGTAAAATTCTTACACAAGTCACCAATGCCCCACCCCCTCCCATTCTCCACCTTTCTGTAGGGAAGAGGGTGTCTAAGAGCATTAGAGCCCTAAATCTTGAAAAGATTGTATGCTGCAGCCCACACCCACACATACATCTAAATTAAAATGATACAAAAGCAAGTCTACCAGTGTTCAGATTTTTCAACACTGAGGGAATTATCAAATACCAAAAGTTTGATAAGTCTCCACTTTTTTTTCACCCTGCTTTGCTGTCTCCCTACGTAAATGCTTTGTTGTTCTCTTAGCTAATCAACCCAGCATGGAACTACCACAAAGAAGTGGCAGAAATTTTCATTTGAGACTTCCCAAGCAAACCTTGGCAGCTCCTGTGTCCCAGTCACATCCTTTCTGCATATTCCAAGGAGTGGTGAGGACAAAGGGTCCATTGTGACACCAGTCACTTGCCCTGGGGAACCACTGAGGGCTCTCAAGAATCAGAGAGATAGTTCTGGCCTTGATCTGACATGTCACAGGATGGATGGAACTTTGGGACATGCATTTGACCAATACCCTGGATGGGTGGGCAGTCACAGAGCAAACCCAGGCCCTGGCCAATCAGGATGAAGGCATTTTCTTCCCCTCTCTCCCCTCCAAAGCTTAGGTACAGCCAGACCATCTTGGGATTTATTTAGTCTCCAGCAGTCACCTCCTGGCCGGTTGGCCATCACCCATCACCTCTTATTTCAAAGGCGGTCTTCCTTCCATCCACACTCGCAGAAGAGAGCAGTCCCATGAATAACTCACATACGAATAAAATCACTTACATTTGGCTCTGTTATGCGTGGCATGTTTCAGGAATAGCAGATTTGCTCTTCTGATTTGCTTTGGCTGCAATTAATATTAAAACGAGGTGGCAGGGAGCAGGGACAGAGCCTGGCTTGAATGATTTGTCACCAGCAGAAAACTGAGAGCAGTCAGCAACTGGAATTGTGCCCTGTGACTGTAAATGGCTGGCTCAGCTGAAGCAGGACATTACGGTCTGCGGCGGCCTCCCTATAACTGCCACCCCGCACACAGCCCAGGACCAGAGCACCACCCTTCTCCTGACAGCTCTCAGAGATCACTGCTGTCAGCGAGCCTGGTGCGAGCGGAGGCCAGAGCTCGCGAAGATCAGCCTGTCCCCCACAGCTGCAGCAGTTCTCAGATGGTGTACACGGCCATGCCACACAGTCATGGGCAGGGACTTGGGAGTTTCAGCCCATTGGTGCCTCTTTCCATGGCTCAAGGAAAAATTTCAGTGCAGAAGTAAGGGAGAGGGGCATTATTTTGAGAAAATGTGCTGTAGTTTATTTTTAAAAAGAAAATGATCTTCACACTTCAGAATTTTATTATTAATAACAAACTATTTGCAAGATGCTTCCTCTTTGCCAATGAAATATCAGAGGGTCACCATGCCAAGGTGAGGGAACTAACTCCAAAAGGACAGAGACCATGTCCTGTGTCTTTGGAGCCCCCTGGGCGGGGCACAAGGTAGTTGCTCAATTCACATTGGGAAGATAATGACCCAAAGGCCCAATGGGCTGGAGGAGTGTCTTCCTTCTCACCGTGTCCCCGTGTCCCCAGGGTGAGGACCGTGCGGCAGACAAGGCTGGTGCTCTGCCCAGGTGCCCTGGCATCCCTCCTTACGGTTCGTGTACCACCCCTCTTTTGCATGCTTTTGGCTTTAACAGCCCTCACCCCTGGCTCTTTCTCTGAGAGCTGCCCTTACCCTTTTTTTTTTTTTTTTTTTTTGGCCACACAGCAAGGCATGCAGGATCTTAGTTCCCTGACCAGGGATCAAACCCGTGCCCCCAGCAGTGGAAACGTGGAGTCTTAACCACGGGACCGCCAGGGAAATCCCTGCCCTTACCTTAAGAGTCCGCTCTGCCCACGCTCAGAGTGGGTACTGCATGAAAATTCCTTGTGGCAGCTTCTAACCAATGACTGCCAGATGGATGAGGGTCTATAAAGACCCCAGACTTCCGGCCTCAGTGGGGACACCCCTGAGACACACCTTCAGCCGGTTCAGGCTGAAGCTTGGGACTTTGCCTTACTTGGTGGCTCATTTTAACGATGATGAATAATTCTCCAGTTCTCTGACACCATCTGGGAGTCCAACAAGTCAGTTCAATGCTGACACTAGCTGCCGGCAGTTAGCACAGACCCCACAGGTTAAGGGTCCAGTCTCACAAGACTGAACCAGTTGCAAGTAGTGGGTCCCCAAGTGACCCACACTTCTGCCTGGCAGACTGCAAAGTCAGGGATTCTCATAACCACCCCCCTCCCCAGGTTCAGTAATTCATTAGAACAACTCAAATAACTGTATTTATGATTATAGTTTATTAGAGAGGATACAAGTGAACAGCTAGATAAAGAGGCACATAAGGCAAGGTCTTGAAGGGTCCAGAGAGCATTAGCCTCTGTCCCCGTGGAGTCAGGGTACAACACTCTCTCAGTACATCTGTATGTTTACCAACCAGGAACCTCATTGTTCAAAGGGTTTCATCCAAGTTTCATTACCTAGACATGATTGATTAAATCATTGGCCATCTGTGACTGAACCCAATCTCCAGCCCCTCTCCCTTCTCTGGAGGCAGGGGATGAGGCTGGAAATTCTAACCACGTGGCTGGTTCCTCAGGTGACCAGCCCCCATCCTGACAGCTAACTAGGGGCTCTCCAAGACTCCCTTCGTTAGCCTAAAGTCAGGTGTGGCTGAAAGCAGTTCCTTATAAATAACAAAACACACTCCAGTCACTCAGGAAATTCCATGAGTTTTAGGAGTTCTGTGCTGATGTGTTGGGGGGCAGGGAAGACAAAGACAAAACATATTTTTATTCTACCCACCCTTGACTCCCCTCAACTCCCTTACCAGTTTCCCACGGGTGCCCTTCCTGAGTAAGCCATGTATACACAAATCCTCTTTCCAGGGATCCAATGGCAAAAAGACCACACCTAGAATAGATACTAAATACACCGCTGCTGGACGAAAATCTCAAGGCTGCACATGGACATTCCCTCAACCATTTATTCACTCATTCAACAAAAACGTATTGACGTGCCAGGCCCTGGACTTGGAGTGGTAACCAAGTCTGCCACAGTCAGGGCTTTGCAGGGCTTATGATCTATCTGGGAAGACTAGGTAACTAGTGCCACATTCGCTTGGCTATCATGAGATCCGGGAGGGCTTGTGCAAAGTCACTGAAGGCTTTGGGGTGGGGGCAGGGTGGGTGAGGTTGAGATCATCTGTGCTGCTTTTTGAAGGGAGCCCTCTGTCCTGGTGAATGGGTTGTGAGCAGATGCAGCAAGACATTTAGAAGGTTTCTGCAGGGGTCCGGGGCCCAGGGCCCAGAGGATGGCGACTGGGACCAGGTTAACGGCAGGTTAAAGGCAGGGATGAGAATAAAAAGACCCCTGAGGCTTACTCACTAGCTCAGAAGACCAGAGCCCCCTGTGTGGAAGAGAATCAAACGGCATGTGTATATAACCATATCCTAAACTGGATACCTCTGAGGAGCTAGGAGTCAGAGGAGAGACTAATGGGTCAGAGCTGGAGTGGTCAGGTAAGGCCGCATGGAGGGGGGGGGACTTGAATACCTTTGAAGATTTGGAAAGTATTTGGCTTGGCCTAAAGACTTGTTCGCACACTCGGAACAGTGCACTGGTCAGGGTCCAGATAGGCAGAGAAGCGGGACTTCGGGTGAGGTGTAGTTGAAGGTAGAGCCCAGTGTGTCCCTGGTTAGACAGCTTTATGTTGGGGAGGAGAGAGTCTTGCCCATGCAGAGGCCATGAGCAGGATGAGAGCAGACCAGCCAGGAGTCTTTCCAAGGGCCTGGAACCTCTCTCCTTGAAACGTGGGACTCCCCCAGCCCGGCCACCCTGGGAAGTCTATGGTTCCCAAGTCCTGGGACCAGAGGACTTGGTCTGGGAGCAGTTGTCCCCACTGCCTGATGAGTGCTAATTGCAGTGCTACATACCTACCCCAGAGTCCTTTTCATCTCCAAGGAATCTGACAACGATCTGGAGGGTTTTAATTTCCCTCCAGATCTCAGTATTTCAAAAAAGGATGGAGAAAGGTCTCTGTGACTCGCAGAGTGGAGGGCTGCTGTGCCCTAGGGACCAGCCCCTTGTCCCCTGACCGGTCGGGGCCCACAGGCCTCTCCCTGGGGCAGAGGATGGCATTTGTGGGCTATGTGCTCTGCTGCTGGGGCACCTCTCGCTCACACTTTCAACTCTTAGTTTACTCAACTCAAGGGGGATTTTCCTTAGCAAGTGCTGGAAATCCAACTCACCTGGGGACTGGGCTTCATGGAATTCAGTTGCACAGTTATTTATTGAGCACTTACTCTAGGCTTAACTCCGGGGAACTCATTTGTTTAGAGCCCACTTAGGCATTGCACATCTGTTTTTCCCAATGCTCACAACAACCCTGCAGGGTGGGTGTTGCAAAAAGGTGAGAGGAAAATGGAGCCCTGAGAGGTCAACAGCTTGCCCAAGGTCACAGTCACTGAGTGGAGGCACCACAATTTCTCCCATTCTGATTCCCAGACCCCTCTCTTTCTGCTCTCCCCCATTGTGCCCATTCCCTGCCCTCAGATGCTTCCAGCTCATTCAAGAGAAAAAATTACAGATGCAAAACAGTGACTAACACCATGAAAAGTGCCAAGCTAGAAACGCCTAAGATGAAGAAAGAGAGAAAGAAAGAAAGAAAGAAAGAAAGAAAGAGAGAGGAAATGGAGGGAGGGAGGGAGGAAAGAAGGAAATAACCAAGTAACTTCTTACTTATTCTCATATTTAATTCTCCTGCAAACTTACGAGAAAGGATAAATAATATGCTCTTTTTACCAACATCACTTATTACAATAGCATATGAATATAAATTGACATTAATATTGTTACTGTGTAGTAACGTTAAGTTCAATTTTGAATTATTTTTTGGAACCCATTCTAAAGCCCATGCTCTTTCCTCTGGCATACAACTTGTAGAGAAGAAAAAGAACCATACACATCAGGATGCTTGCTCATTTCCTTGGCCGTATCTCCAAGACAGCCCCCATTACCCTCACCAACCACACTTCTCTGATGCTCCTGTGGTCCCCAAACTGCCCAACTCTATCTCTGTGGGCGCCATATTTCTTCTTTCTTCAGGGGAATTGTACATACCCTTGTCAGTCTTGATTCCCTCATCCTGCCCCCTGACTTTCACCACTCATTGGCCCTGTTAATCCCACTACAGTCCCTTTCTCAAAACTCAGACATCCTTAACCAACTTCTTTCTCCCCATTCTCTTTTCCATTTTTCTCAGAAAACATCTGTCCTGTCTCTTATCCCCTCTCCCTTCTTTCTTCACTCTCTCCCCATCCTCCGCTCCACCCCTTCCACTTCTTCTTGCTGTCTTTCTTAGTTCATTGCATGTGTAACCTCCAAAGAGCATTCAGGTCAAGGTTGATAAAGTTAAGTGCTTACTAATAATGCTCTACCTCTAGGGCAAGTGAGATTAGACATGATAAAAAACCAGAGCCATCAACCACGGAAGCCTTGGACGGTACCCTGAAGTTTCCTCCAACATATCTGCTCAGTCGCATCCTCTTCCATCTAAAATTAAGCCTGCTTGTCCTTCGTCACCTTTCTGGTATGTACCAGAGTGCAGGAATGAACAACGTACAATCTACTTCGCTTCTCTAACAGGTAAGATATTAGAAAGCTACTTCCTCTCATGTATGCCCAGATATGACATTTTAGTGACTAGAAAGCAGAGGCAATTTCCCATTGGTAAGTCGGATAATTATATTTTAAAATACATTTTTCCCCATGAGATTCAATCAGGTTATCTTCCTTCGAGATGACAATATGCAGCCTATAAACATTTTAATTTTTCTTGGATTGGTTCTCATGCAAAAATAAATAAATACATAAAGTTTGCTCACCACTAGTATTTGGTGTCAGAACAACTTCAATTTAACTCCTGCCTCTGCTGCTTACCAGGTGTGCAACTTCAAACAGGGTGCTTACATGCTCTGTGCAAAATGGGGTTCAAAATAACCAGCTCATGAGGCTGTGTGAGGAGTAAACCAGGTAACATGTAACACTCACTGTGATAGTTAATTTTATGTGTCAACCTGGCTGGGTCATGGTGCCCAGACGTTTGTCAAACATTATATGGGTGTTCCTATGAGGGTTTTTTAAAAGATGTGATTAACATCTTTTTTTAAACATTGGAGGTTTTTAAAAAACTTTTTATAAATTTATTTATTTATTTATTTTTGGCTGCGTTAGGTCTTCGTTGCTGCACGCGGGCTTTCTCTAGTTGCGGCGAGCGGGGGCTGCTCTTCATTGTGGTGTGCGGGCTTCTTATTGTGGTGGCTTCTCTTATTGCGGAGCACAGGCTCTAAGTGCACGAGCTTCAGTAGTTGTGGCGCACGGGCTCAGTAGTTGTGGCGCATGGGCTTAGTTGCTCCACGGCATGTGGGATCTTCCTGGACCAGGGCTCGAGCCCATGTCCCCTGCGTTGGTAGGCAGATTCCTAACCACTGCACCACCAGGGAAGTCCCTGTGATTAACATTTAAATCAGTGGACTTGGAGTAAAGCGATTGCCCTCAGAATGTGGGTGGGCCTCATCCAGTCAGGTGAAAGCCTGAATAAAACAAAAGGACTGGCCTCCCCCAAGCAAGAGGGGATTCTCCAGCAGACGCCTTTGAACATCATCTGTGACATCTTCTCTTCCTAGTTCTACAGCAGACGGCCTTCGGACTCAAACAGGAACATCGGCTCTTCTGGGTCTCCAGGCTGCCAGCCTGCCCTATAGATTTTGGACTTGCCAACCTCCATAATCACGAGAGCCAATTCCTTATAATAAATCTCTTTCTATGTGTATATGCATCCTACTGTCTCTGTTCCGCTGGTGAACCCTAATACACCCACCTAGATAGATGCCTATTATAGAGCAAACACCTAGCAGGACTCTGCAGCTTGCAGATTTTGAAGTCCCCATCCTCAATTTATCTGGTGGTTGGATGGATTTCGGTTAAGCTTAACTGGCAAACTCAGAGGCGAACGATGAAACGATAAATGAGGAAGCTTATCATTGGCAAATGGAATAGAATTTGTAAAGCCTGAATTCCTCCTCGATTCAGTATACGCAGCAATTATTTTGACCCCTTTACATTGTCAAAAGCATACATTTGTGTGCTGAAGTAGACACATACACACCTACCTTCAGGTCAAGAAATGACATTGCCAGTGGCCTAGAGGCTCCCGAGTCTGTCCCCGTGACTCCCATGGTGATCTCTTCCTCAGGTTGCTTCTGGCTTTCTCACACAAGAAGGCATCACTAGATCCTTACCATTACTGACTTCCTTTCACTCGACATTATATTTGTGAGGTTCATCTACATTGTCAAGTGCAGCTGCGGTTTGGTCCCTTTTGTTGTACACTATTCTGTTACATGAGTCAACCGCACTTGATTTATTCATTCTACTGTTAATAAACTTTCAGCATGAAAAAGATGACCTAAATTCAGAAAACATGGTGTGCCACTGACCTATGTTCACTTTTTAAGTAGACACAAAAATCGGGGAGGCAGTTCAAAGGTTATACACGCATCTGAGAATACTGGTATAAAACCAATAGAAAAGAAGATAAACTCTGATCTATCAACACATGGATCAGCTGAGTGTGAAATACTTCTGTTGACCTGAACCAGGTTTAAAACTAACCAAAAACATGTGAAAAAATTAGAGACAGCTTATTTTGAAGTAAGCCACAAATGAACAAATGCAAAACCATGATAAGTTCTGGTAAAGAAGCAATTCAGAAGCCAGTGCAGTAGTACTATAGATCATGCAGCTTTTAAACCGTAATCTTTATGCACCAGGCCCAGCATGGTGGGCACTCATGAGGAATTCCTTAGGGAACTCTCTGAGCAGGGGCTCTCACAGGTGCACAAGCAGATATAAGGGAACCATTCACAGTCACGCTAAGCTGTAGTGACTCCTAGCACTCCTAACAGCAAACCCTGACAGCCAATCTGTAAGAGGCAGAAAGACGCAGGGGATGGAGTCCAAAGCTGAAATTCACATTTGTGATCAGTTCCCTTCCCTGCTTCAGAACAGCCAGCAACATTTGCCCCCAAAGTAGGCAATATTTGAGGTTTCCTCAAACTCGAGGTCAAAGCTAGTATAGCCCTTCCTCATCACCCCACCCCCTGTAAGTTGATGCTATTACTGAGATAAATCAAAACCTCCCTCTTACTCTGTTTAGTTATCAATATTATTTTCTACTAACAATTTTATTCCTGTAAATATGTACAGGGTTTCTGGTGCATTATGGTCCAAGCAAGTTTTTATGGGCTAGCCTGGCAAGGTTATTTATAAGTTAGGACTTGAGGTTTCAAGATTTCAAACAGTGTTTGTTTGAAACACCGGGGAGGAGACTGGGAGATTGTTTCTACTTCATACCAAGCAAAAGGGAACCAGTATTTCATGAGCAATTGCTCAGTGCCCAGCCCATGTGTGAACTACCTCATTTAATCTTCATAAACCACCATCCGCAGGCCCTTCTGTATCTTTCTCTGCAATTCATAGTTGAGGGAAGGAGTCCTAGAGAAAAATACTTGCTCGTGGTCATGTAACTCCTATAACTAGTAAGCTATTGTTAGAATCTGGACTCTGTACTCCAGGCTTGGGGGGTGATCCAGATCTGTCACTTACCAGGTGCGGACCTTGACAAATCACTTAACTTCTCATGGGATGGGGATAATCGTGGTACCCTCTCCATGAGATAATATGTGTAAGGTACTTAGCACAAAGCCCGTTGCCAGAGAGCACTTCCTACAAGCAAGCAGTTCTTGTTAAACAGCAGAGCCAGGATTCAGTCCAAAGTGAGAGCTGACTGCAAACACCCCAAAACAGCAGCCATTCATTTGCTCTTGACTCTGCAAAGTAGACAGGGCTCGGCCGGAAGGCTTGCCCCTGCTCCACCCATGTCAGTTGGGGCAGCTTGACTGGGGCTAGAGGATCCAATTGACTTTGTAGCTGGATTGGCTGGGTCTCTGTCTCCAGCAGGGTAGTCAGGCTTCTCTACGTGATTTTTCACGGCTCTAAGACTCTGAAAGCAGAAGCGCCAGGTCTCTTAAGGCCTAATCCTGGATTGTCACAGGATTGCTTCTGTTGGGTTCTATTGGCCAAAGCAAGTCACAAGGCCACCTCGGTTCCTAGTGGAGGGAAAATAGGCTACAGCTTTTTTTTTTTTTTTAATGCATTTTGCAGGATCACTTGCAGCTAGAAGAGGGTACATAACATAGTTCTGGCCAGTGAGATATAAGTGGAAACCACCAAATTGTTACCAAACCAAACTAGGGTCAACTCACCCACTCGCAGTAAAGCCAATCTATTGACACTGGCTTGTGGTGAAGGAAAGGGCAATGTTCATTGTAAGGCACCAGACAAGGAGTCCAAGGCAGCTAATGTTCAAAAACCCCAAACGCTTAGGCTACAGCTTTTGATGGGGACAGCAGCACATCCATGCAGGACAGGGCACCTGTGGGCGTCCTTCTGCAGACAACCGACCACACAAGGGCTATAGAAATGTAGACAGGGCAAGCCCAATGTGGCCAGACATCATAAGAAGAGACATTTTGGAGGCTCTGAGAAGAAAGGGTAGGATTGGACAGGCCCAGAAAAGGAGTGAGGTTTTAACAAAGACGCAAAGCAAGGTCCCATGAGATACCTTGGGGCACGCCCTCTTGACTGGCTCTAAGGCTTGCGGAAAGGAAGCTAAACTGGTGGGGTGGGGGGCAAAGGGAGCGGATGGGGTGTAAAGGGCTTTGAAAGCTAATCTGAGGCGTGCAGATCTTATCCCGTGGGCAGTGGGTAGACACTAATGTCCTCTAGTTGGAGAGTGACACGCGGGAAGTGGTGTTTCGGGAAGAGTCATGTGCAGCCTGTCTGGAAGGGTGGGGGAGGCGGGGTAATAGAGTCAGCAGTAATGCAGGGCTGAGGAGAAGGGAACGAGGGCGTTTTCTAGAGGGAGCAGGGAACGGGGGAGAACCTCCTGCTCAGGTTTCTTTGTGAGTGTTCTTACATTTTTTCTATGGTTGCCCTGGAGGAGAGGAAGGAAGAGACCGGGCCCGCCCAGGCCTCCAACTCCGTGTGTGACTGAGCAAACCTCCCTATCAAGAACCCACATCCTTCAGGGAGGTGATGTTCTCAACCATCAGAGGAAGTTTGGCCCAATCTGTTCTCTCCCCAGAAAAACCAGTTTGCTGGGAACCATCCATCTGCCCACAGACCAGAGCACTAACTCCTCATCATTGAGGAAGATCCCCAGACCCCAGCTCCTCCTTCCTTGTGCAAGCCTTCCCTCCAGAAAAGCATCCCCTCTCAGACTCCCAAGTACACCCCAGGTCTCCCTGCCTCAGACTATGGCCTCCTGGGACATCTCTTCTGTCTCCTTCCACCTGCTGTGACTCTTTACCCATTCAGAGCCCGGCTGTAGCCCTTCCTCTGGGAAGTCTGCCTGGTAACCCCCCAACTCTGTGCAATCCTTCCTCTGCACTCCTGACCCCCCACTCCCTCAGCAAGCCCCAGCTTGCGCTCTTCTAAGATGTTGCCTGTGAAACTGTCTTATCAACACAGCTACACAGGAAGGCAGGGCCTGTGTCTCACTCATTTCTCTTTCCCTCACAGAGCTTAGAGCAGTGTTGACTACACTGTAAGTACCTAACATAAAAGTAGAGAAAGAGGAATTGTTCCCAGCCTCAAGCCCTCTGCTTTCTGTGCAACTAAGGCATAAATTCTTTGACAACTAGCTAGAATTGAGGGGCATCAGAGTAAAGCTAAGAGATCCCCTGGCAATCAATAATAATAATAATAACTATTATTATTATTATTATTATGACTGTCCTGAGCCTTCCTTATCACCACAACCATCAGAAGTGCTGAAGAATACCCTTCTCATTTGAGTTTGTTTACAGTGGCAATGGGTGGGGAAGATGGATGTCTAGGCTGGGTTCACTAGAAGCAGAGCCTGAGACAAGGATTTGGTGTGCACGATTGACTGATTGGGGGAGTGCTCTCAGGAGTGAGGGAAGCAAGACTGCAAAGGAGCTCAGCAAGGAAGGATGGAGTCTCCAGTGGAGTCTAGTCCCAGCCTGGTCAGAGGGTGAGCCCTGGAGCACATGCAGGGCAAAATTAGCTCTGACTGAAGTAAAGTTAGAGTGACCAACTATTGTGTTGCTTGGGACTGTTTCAGTATTAGCAATGAAAGTCGTTCATCCTAGGAAACCCTTAAGTTCTGAGCAAACACTCACCATAAGAGTCCCGCTTTAATGTTCCAAATCAGTAAGTCCTGGGCTCTGGGCTGCTACGGAGCAGGAGAGGAGCAAAGCTCCTGGGCAGGGTGGCACTCACCCTAGGGGCCAGGCTCTAGAGAAGGGGGGATGGTACACCAGCAGAGGAAAGGGGTGGGGGCTCACTAACAGTGTCCCAACCCAGACAAGCCCCTTCAGCATCTCCCTGCCCTGCCCTGCACAGTGGGAAGCAGCCCTGGGGCCCCCACAGAGCCAGCCTCCCTCCGGACCAGCCTTGTGCTGATCTGAGAACACCTAATAGGTTTCAGACACACCCTGTTGGCTTCCTGGTTGTTTGCAACTCAATTAAATTAACAAATTGGTCTCTTTGCCCAGAGTCTTTCCACCGCCTGTATTTTAGCATATGTCAGTCAGGGCGGCCCAGCGTCTGCAGATGGCTGCGAGCTCACTCTGCAAATCCGATGCCAACTCATCACTGAGGAAGTGTGCGCGCGCGTGTGTGTGTGTGTGCGCGCGCGTGTGTGTGTGTGTGTGCGCGCGGACGTGTGTGTGTGTGTGTGCGCGCGTGTGTGTGTGTGTGTGTGCGCGCACGTGTGTGTGTGTGTGTCTGCACGTGTGTGTGTGTGTGTGTGTGTGTGTGCACGTGCGCAGAGGCCCAGAGATGGAGACACAAAGCCATAGTCAGGAGAGACAGTAAATGAGGTGGAAAAGACAGAAAAACAATGAGAGATTGGGGGGAAGGGACAGGAGGCAAGAGAGCCGAGGTTCTCCCTTGTGGATTAGCCAGCAGCTGCAAAGGTCCCTAACCTTCCTGCAGGGAAGCCCTCTCCTCCACAGGGTGGGCAGTCCCTGAAGAAGACCCCCTCAGCCTCGACTTCTTCTGCAGGACAATGAGAGTGTTGGTTCTCAAAGTGTGGTCCCTGGACCAACAGCATCAACATGGCTTGGGAACTTGTTAGAAATGCATATTCTCAGGCTCCACCCCAGACCCCCTGGACTCAAAAGCTCTGCAGGTGGGACCCAGGCAACTGTGTTTTCACAAGCCCTCCAGGTGTGCGCACTCAACTTTGAGGCCCACACTCCTGAGGTTGCAGTTTTGTGCCCTCCTCATAGCGGAGCTGAGAGGGTTCCAGCGCAGTAAACCGCTCTCGGTCACGGCCATGGCTGCTGCCTTCCAAGAGGAGGGAAGTGGGTGGTCTTGAGAGCTGGCAGCATCTTCAGAGTCATTGGAATGATACCTCTCTAGCCTTCGATTAGATGTAGGAATTGGGGAAACAGGAGGAGGAGTCGGGGAACAGCCCAGAGGAAGAAAAAAGGCAACCTGAGGAAAGAGGTGCCGAAAAGGGCCAAAGCTCCAGCTGGTCTGTGACAGCTCTGAAATAGAAGCTCTCAGCTCCTATCAGGCAGGACCATGATGGAGAGGAGGCATTCATGGAAACGCAGCCTGACCCCAGCTTCAGGCACATTTGATGGAAGGTCAATTTGGGGATTCATTGTGATGTGATGTCTGGATTCTGCTGGGAGAGGGGCAGAGGAGGACAGGAAGGGGAGTTGGGGAGAGAGATGCTGGGAAATATGGGGTCCAGGCCTGGAGTTTTCAGAAGACCGTCATCCTTGTCCAGTGGGGACAATGCTCTTCTGGCTTCTGAGGCTGGAGCCCAGAGGTGAAAGGCTTGGTGTGGCCCTCGGTGAGAGGCCTGTCTCATTTCAGCAGGTGTGGGTGTTGAGTTTGGTCCATGTGCCTGGCAGGGGGTAGGATGATCAGTGACCGCAAACTCAAAGGTCTTGAGGGTTCGAGCAGATAACCTAAAAGAGGAGCACAGGCTGAGTGGAGACAAGAGTGCAGACGTCGTCTCCTGGGGATTGTGTGAACTGGAGATGCAGGTCCTGTCTAGACCACACAGCAGCCATCCAACTCCAGCCTATTGTTAGTACCCAGGAGCGTAGCCAGCTGCCACCAGGCTGGCCGACGTTTCAAGAAAAGCTCCAAACCTAAATGGAGGTACAAACAGCAGGTCCTGGAAGAGAAGCTGTAAGAAGCTCACGTATTGCCTGAGTGTCTAGGGGAGATCTGTCTGGATTAACATTGGGGAAGGAACTGTAAAGGGTGCAAGATTCCATCCTGCAGCGACAGGGGGCAGCGAGGCATTTTACAGCAAGGAGCAGTGTCATCAGATCCCTCTAAGAACAGGTCTTGAATTTCCTCTGCATTCTGACGCCTGTTTCCTTCTCTTCTCTCTCAAAGGCCAGCGTAAGGCTGGGCCCCTTGCGTGCATTCTTACCATAAGTCCCCTGCCTGCAGGAATATAAAATATTTATCCTCTCTACTTGGCACAGTGAAGCTGAGGACCAAAAAGTGAAATACCTTGTGCTGAGTCTCCAGCCAGAAGGTAAAGGTTTGGAGGCAAGACAAGAAGGCATTGTCTGGGTGGTAGGGAGGTTCCCACAGCTGGGTAGATGGGGAGGGCGGAGTGGGGAGCTTGAGTGAGAGAACTCTTCACAGTCTGTATTTATCAAGAAACTCCTTGGCTTTGGCCTTGAATAGCAGCTGCAGCTGTCCTCACCTTTGCCTCCTCCAGATGTCTTCAAAACCCTGATATTTATTTCTACTTGGAAACAGCAACAAATGTATGAAGGAATGTCAGGGACGCTGCTCACCTTCCTCCACGAGGCTCAAAGCCCTGTTTCTCACTTTCCAATCCGTACGTCTGCGCATCAGCAGGAGTCTGCTGCAGTTTGAAAGCCAGGGGTCTCAGTATACCTGTACAAAAAAAAAACTACTACAAAAAACGGCTGCATTTTTAATTTTTTTAAATTTTCAATTGAAAAACTATGGTTACTTTTTACTTCTACTTTTTTTTGTATGATTGAGGTTTTTTTTTTAAACAAAGACCAGGTGCATCATTTTAACGTTTTAAAAACAAGAAAAAATAAACAAAAGAAATAATTTGTAAAGAGAAATAATTGTTTGTACCAAGCTGTTTGCTCTTTTGCTTATTTTCATTTTGTTTCTGTCGGTGATGCTACACTCTGAATCCATCAGAAGCAGATGAATTCAACATTGGGCCTGTTTGGAACCCCCTTCTCTGCCAATTAACCCTCCCCAGGAAGACTGAAGTGCCTCTTAGGATTGGCCTATGAGCTGTAGTCCTAATGGACTTTTCCATTTCAGCAGCCAAATGAGGTGGGTGGGGGTGGAGGTTAAGGGAGATTAAAGGATTACATTTAGGAATACTTAATCGAATGCCTACCACCTAACAGAATTGAATTTGGGATTGGGGTTAATCAATTAATGTTCCTGTGAAGTCATCATTATTTTAGTGAGTACCCGCTTAATTCAGTGGGACAGCAGCTTCTGATTTACTAAGTACTTGTATGTGTCAATATATTTGAATGCAGAATTGACAGGGATTGCTTTAGTAAAGGCCTT
This sequence comes from Aethalodelphis obliquidens, assembly GCF_003676395.1. Classification (NCBI taxonomy): domain Eukaryota; kingdom Metazoa; phylum Chordata; class Mammalia; order Artiodactyla; family Delphinidae; genus Aethalodelphis; species Aethalodelphis obliquidens. Next base: position 4,495,986 of record NW_020837963.1, on the reverse strand, counting down.
GGGTGGGTTTGTTTTTTTTCTAACTGTATTGATTAACTTGTTTCCAGCAATGTTTTCCTGTCTTTTCTAAAGTTGGAAACAGGAAATGATACTCTGAAATATATTTCCCTGGCACACAGCCATTCACTGAAAGAAAGAGAAAGAGAAAGCGAGGAAAACCAAAACACTTCGTTCAAATATAGGTAAGGGAGACGTAAAACCCTGTGGTGATACGCAAAATATAGAGAGGTTATAAGGAGGAACGTGGCAAGGAATTGGAACTCCCCCAAACGCTTTGATAGAAGCAGAAGAAATAGGCCTTGCGTCTTCTAGGAGGAAAAGGAAGGAAGAAAAGAAGCCTGATGTTACCCCCTCTCCTCTACTCTCTCACCACACCTACCATCTGAGTAGCCCATTAGCCCTCAACAGCGCCCTTCCTGAGACAGGTTTTGGAAAAAGAGAGTTTGGAGGGCCCTGCACACCTGAGGGGGACTGTGAGAGCCCCAGGGAGGGCCCTGGGATTCAGAGATTTGCCGCCTGAGGGAAAAGAGATTTGTGGGTCCTGCAGGGAGGATGAGGAGACCCAGGGTGTTCCTAAAGGGATGTAACAGCAGGAGCCCGGCCCGGGGACCCTGACTGGGGGATTGGATATAGGGCATGTAGGGCCAAGGGCAGGCTCAGGATTGGTCTGATTCCTTTTTGTGTTCCCTGGGTTTGACTGTGCAGGGGGCTGGTAATGTTGAAAGTCACTGAATAGCGCACCGGGCTGAGCACAGGTTGGAGGCTGGGTCAGCCTAGTGGGGTTGTGCTGGGTCAGGCCTCTGGCTTCTTCCCAGGATGATGGTATTGACCTGGCTGGCATCAGTGCTGGGGTGTTTCGCCTGGAAGCAGGGACCTTCAGGGGCTGTTGCAGGCCCCGGCAGGCCTGCTTTCTTGGGTTGCCTGCAGAGGGGCAGTGCCCAGGACAAATAGGCTGTGGTGTGGAACGTCTTCTGAGAGAAGCATTGGAAAGCCCAGAACTTTCAGGAGGGTTTAGAGAGATTTGGCTTAAGGCATAGAATCCAATGTGGTAAAGGAAAAGCTCCAACGATAAAGGGGATTCAGAAATGGGTTGAGGTGGGGGGTTGGCGAGTGAAGCCAGCCATTGTGGTCTCCTTTGATGATAACGGTTGCCAGATAACGTATGGGGCGCCCAACGCAAGAGGGAAGAGATATGGGAACATATGTATATATATATAACTGATTCAGTTTGTTTTAAAGCAGAAACTAACATACCATTGTAAAGCAATTATACTCCAATAAAGATGTAAAAAAAAAATTAAAAATAAATAAATAAATAAATTTGAATTACAGATAAACTACGAACAATTTTTAGTACATGTATGTCTCACATATTGCATTTCCATTTTTCTTTGCTAAATCTGGCAACCCTAGCTGCAGGTGGATTACAGGTGATTTTTATTTCCTCCTTTGACTCTTTCTCTTTCTCTTTCTCTATTGGCTAAATTATCTCATGAACAGGTATTACTTTGGCATCAGAGGGAAAAAAAATCCTAATTCTACATTTTCTAATTTCTGAGCAAATGGTGGTTTTATTCCTGGATCAGGCTGAGGAAATGGCCAGAGTAGAGATGGGGGGCTACTAAGAAGCATGAACTCCCTGCCAAGCACCCCTATCTGGGTCCAAGGTCCCCAGACTTTGCAACACCTTCCAGTCATATGCCCTTACCTTCATGTACCCATTACTGTCACATCCAATCTCCTTAAAATGCTATATTCTTTTCCTCCCTTCCCCACTAAATCCATTAAGAGCCTCTGTACCCTGAGTCCTTAGACTTTACGCATTTCTTCTGTCCATCAAGCCTTTCCTGGGAGAGAGGGCCCCCAGCACCACTATCTGCTCGCCTTACAAACAAGTGCTCTGGCATCTTTCCTGCCCAAGACACTTATCTCTTGGGACATCCATACCAAAGGGTTATATATAAAATCATATAGACACCAAAATTTGTAATCTTACTCTAATGTTCAGTCCTTGCTTATTTTTAGCCTATTTGAATTCTTAATGAGAACGTTTAAGTATATATGTGCATATGAAAAGCATCTTAAAATATTTAAAATCTAGACCATTGTCAAAGCACTGATCCGAATCTCACTGTTTGGCACTAATTGTAAACAATCCAGTCTAGCCTTTGTCTTTCTAGTTAGACTCTAAACCAGTTTTTTAGCTTCTCTAATATCTCTGAGAGCCCCGCCACAGAGTGGGGCGTGCACAGTGGAAGTTTTTTTTTTTTTTGCGGTACGCGGGCCTCTCACTGTTGCGGCCTCTCCCGTTGCAGAGCACAGGCTCCGGATGCACAGGCTCAGCGGCCGTGGCTCACGGGCCCAGCCGCTCCACGGCATGTGGGATCTTCCAGGACCGGGGCACGAGCCCGTGTCCACTGCGCCACCAGGGAAGCTCTCCACAGTGGAAGTTTTATGACCTGTCTCAAGCCACTTGGCTCAGTCTTCTACTGGTTCCTCCCTGCCTAAGACCCTCCCCTCCAGTCCAGTCCCCCCACTATTAAAAACAGGCTCTGTTTTTTCAGCCATCACTGAAGATTGGTGTCCCCCGATGGATGAGTTAGATTCTTTCATTGGCACATCATTCCGAATCACACTTCTTTAGCTATTAGGTATATTCAGAATAAACCTCCACATCTCTCAAATTGGGAGGTAGCAGGGCATGAATCTCCCTGATTTCCTGATATCTACTGATTAACATGAATTTAGTATATTCGCAAATATTGTTGCCTATATAAACTTGGATATAAATAGTGTCATTTAAAGAAATAAAAATGTATTTTCCCTAAATACAAAAGCAATGCCAACTTAGAAACAGAAACCAAACTTTAATTCTCTCATACTGTAATCATTTCATGTGTATCTCTGCGATATTTGTCAATTTGTATATATGTATATACCCATATACACACATATAAATATATGTTTTTCATCACAAAAGAAAGGCTCATATAATTTTGTCTTACTTTCTTCATTAAGCAACATAGAATAAACATTTACCTGTGACAAGTTCCTTATTGTTAAGCATTTAGGTTGTTTCCCATTTTCTCTGTTACAAATAATGTTGAAATAAAAGCCCTTCTTCATCCACCTTGTGCCTAACTATCTCTGCTATATTTCTTTAGGGAAAGCGTTCTTAGACAGGAGATAGTTGGTAATGCGTATTTGTAAGGCTTTAGATATTTACTTCAACCATCCTCCAGACAGTCTGACTATTTACATTCTGCCCTGGAGAATCTTGTCCAGAAGAAGGTAGAAGGTTGCATACCTCTTCCTGCTTTTCACCCAAGTCCCTTACTGGGGGGCTTTTTCCAGGACCCCCAGATGCTTTAGTATTTCTAACCACTAAATTCCATTCCAGCCTTTCTCTTAGGTGCATTCATTCATCTATCCAGTGAATTGTTTTTGAGCATCTACCATGTGCCAGGCACTGTTCCAGGTGCTGGGGACATGGCAATGAACAAAACCAAGGGTCAGCATCAATTCTGTCCTATCCCATAGAAAGTCATACCTCATTATTCCTTTAGGGAATTTTCACTGATTCTCAACCGGATATCCAGCTCTGTACTACGAGTGAGGGGCACAGAAGTGCAAGGTGGGCCTTTGCCCTCTGGGAACTTTCCATCTACTTGGAGGATATAAGCCAAAACCACAAACACAAAACACAGAACAAGCAAACAACCAAAAAAACCCCAGCTAATCTTTGGGGAGAGGATGTAACTGAGTGCTGAATTGTTGGGGACAGCTGATCCCAACGCTGCAAGAGTTCAGGAAAGGAGCTGTAATTGTTAGTAACTTTCTAGATGCATCAGGGGCCCTGGACATGCTTTAGTCCAGTCCCTTCTGGATTCACATGCTGAGAGCCTACGAAGGAAAGGGAAAGAGTCAGGATGTGCACTCTTGCATGTGCCTGGGGCACATCTTCGTCTGAGACTGGAGTTCATAGGGGCCAAAGTCAATAGGGGGATAAAGATAATACAGGAAGCAGAGCATTGAAAACATCTCAGAAATTTAAAAAAAGGGTAATCATTTGGGGACTACCTACTCCACAGGGCTGCAATCCTTGACTGTAATTTCTTTCAGACCATGCTCCAAGTCTGCTCTGGGAAGGCCAGGTTTCTAGAGCCTTTGTAATTGCCTATGGTCAGGCCTGAAAGGTCACACAGGAGTTTGGTTTTAGTATATGCAAGCAAAAAAAAAAAAAAATTACAACAACATTTACAACAAAGCTAATCCGGGTGTTTCCATGGCTGTTCCACTCCACCTAGATGTGAAAGGAAGAGATACAGTTATTACCTACTTGATACGTGTAAAGTTTTTTCTAAAGCTTTTCTCTTTTTTTAAAAAATTTTATTTTATTTTATTTATTTATTTTATTATATTTTATTTTCTGCAGTTCGTGGGCCTCTCACTGTTGTGGCCTCTCCCGTTGAGGAGCACAGGCTCCGGACGCGCAGGCTCAGCGGCCATGGCTCACGGGCCCAGCCGCTCCGCGGCACGTGGGATCCTCCCGGACCGGGGCACGAACCCGTGTCCCCTGCATCGGCAGGCGGACTCCCAACCACTGCGCCACCAGGGAAGCCCCTATTTATTTTTTATACAGCAGGTTCTTATTAGTTATCTGTTAGTGTATATAGTGCTGCTCTCTACCATTGGTGTTCCTCTCTCCTCCTGGCATCTCCCTTCCCCATCATCTGGGTCTTCCCTTCTCCATCCTTTGAGTTGGCTCTCAGGTTTCCTACATCTTTCTATAGGTTTACTCCCTCATTTTGGTGGAGCATATCCTCTATCAGCTTTCAGAAAACAGGGCATGGGAAATAAATCTTCAGACTTTAACTATGTGAGAATGTCTGCTCTTTCTTTCACATTTAATGTTTTACTTTTGAATATCCATGACTAATATTTTCCAGATAAGCCCCTATCTCTCCAAATATGTGTTTGAAAAAATACATGTTCAACAAAATACTTTCATTCCATTATCCAATTACTCAATGTTTGTGTTATTTCATTTCACTTCTTCTTTTAGTTTACATGCTTTTCCCCCAAGCTTCTTTTTTTTATTATTATTTTTTATTTTTGGCTGTGTTGGGTCTTCATTGCTGCTCGCAGGCTTTCTCTAGTTGCAGGGAGCGGGGGCTACTCTTCATTGTTGTGCATGGGCTTCTCATTGTGGTGGCTTCTCTTGTTGCAGAGCACGGGCTCTAGGTGTGTGGGCTTCAGTAGTTGTGGCATGCGGGCTCGGTACCTGTGGCTCGTGGGCTCTAGAGTGCAGGCTCAGTAGTTGTGGCGCACGGGCTTAGTTGCTCTGCAGCATATGGGACCTTCCCGGACCAGGGCTCGAACCCATGTCCCCTGCATTGCTAGGCGGATTCTTAACCACTGCGCCACCAGGGAAGTCCCTCCCCCCAAGCTTTATTGAGATATATTTGACTTACTATGCATTTAAGGTGTACAATGTGATGATTTAATATACATACATATTGTGAAAATGATGACCACGGTAAGGTTAGTTAACACAGAGAATGTCTTGATTGGCTCTTTGGGCATAGGATTCTAACTTAGAAAAATTTCCATGCAGAATTTTGAAGACTTTGCTTGGTTGGCCTCTTGTTTCCAGTGTAGCTATTGGGAAATCTCCTACCACCTGATTCTTAACTACTTTATACCTGAATTTTCTTCTCCTTGGAAATAGCAGGAGTCATTTTAATCCAGTGTTTGGAAATTTCCAACCGTGTAACCCTATGTCAGTTCATCTGGGCACTCATGACTTTCCCGATCCAGAAAATGTCTCAGGTCTGGGAAATTTTTTGAATTATTTCTTTGATTTTTTTCTCTCCTTCTTTTCTCCTTTCTCTCTCTCCCTCTAGAGCTTCTATACTTGGTTGTCAGAACTCCTGAGCTAGTTTAATTATCTTCTCTTTTCTGTCCAATTTTTCATCTCTTACTTTGTTTTGTGGGAGATTTCCTCAATTTTAACTTCTCCTATTTCCAATTTTCAAGAATTCATTGTGTATATGGTATACACAATGTATGTGTATATACATAAAATACATTTAATCTATTATGTCTATATATGTATTTCCACATAAATGTAGCTGTTACAGCTATATTAAATAAACAATGTGTTGGGGGTAGTGGGTGTTGGTTCTTGTTCTAAGTAGTAGAGTCTCCAAGTGACTTTATTTTATATTTGTTTTGATCTCTAATGTTCACATTAGAGGATTTTTTTTTAGAGCTCTCATAATCCTTGGCTAATCTGTCTGTATATCTATGTATAATGATAGCTTATATATGCTCTGCTATGTGCCAGGCACTGCTCTAAGGATTTCACAAGTACCACCTCATTTCATCCTTACACCAGTCCTGTGAGGTGGGGATATTGTTATTCCCATTTTATGGAGAGTCGTTCATATTGGGGGCCAGGGGACAAGGAGTCTTATCAGAAGCTCTGGACTATCGGTGAACTTGTCAACAGTAAACTTCACCTTGGTGTGTTTGAGCCTTTTCCTTGTGGAACTGCCATATCAGGATCTTTAAGTCTTTCCTTTGGGGCTGGTCAGATTATCAGTGGAGACTCTACCAAGCTCCTGTCTAAAGAGTGAAGGTCTGGTTGCCTGACTTCTGGGAGCTGATGGGGAAACGGTGGCTGGGAACTCCAGCATCCCCTGTCCTCAGCAGTGCCTGCCTCTCCAGGGCCAGAGGCCCTTGGCATTGCCCTCTTCTATCTTTTTTCCAGAATGGGGAAGAGGCAGTTGCCTGGCTGTGTGGACATGGCAAAGGAATCTGGAGGTGTGACTGCTTCATAAACAGACCTTCCACCAGTTCTCCTAATTTTAGCGCCAATTCAGCCCCACTTCTACTTCCAGAAATACGTGGTACTGCCAGGAACTTTTGGGAATTCTAGCTTACAAATTGAGCTGCTTTTCCACATTCTGTACTGTTGGCTTAGGATTCAACTTTCCGTTTTCTTGGGTCTGCTAAGTAAATTAGCCCTTATCTAGCTGCTTTTCAGGTTTTAGATCTTGCTGCTGTCTCCTACTCTCCCATTTCCCCCATTCATGTCGGTCTGTGCCTTAAAAAATCTCTTTACTGGCATTTTAATGGGGTTTCAGTAGGGAATGAAATCAAGTGTGTGCATCTTTACACAAAGCTCCCTGCCTTTCAAATTCCCCCTTCCTTCTCCCATCTGTTCATTCTTCTACCTAGAAATCACGACAGTGAGAACAAAGAAATGCCTAACCTTTTCGTAAGCTGTAAAGCATTACATTTAGTGGGAGTATCAAAAAAGGAGTGAGGAGGGACAGGGAAAGACATGAATTATGTCCTTCACATTTTAGAAAACAGGGCTGAACAATGTCTTGGTTTATGAAAATACGGTCCTTCCTTAAGGATTACACCCCACTAGGACTTTATTTCAGAATTTCCAGGGAAAGATGTGATTTAAATTTTGATCCAAAGGGGGTATGAGTTTAAAAAAAAAAAGAGTTGGGGGGATGCAGCAGGGGCGGGAACTTCCCTGGCAGTCCAGTATTTGAGACTCTGTGCTTCCACTGCAGGGGACACAGGTTCGATCCCTGGTGAGAACTAAGATCCCGCATGTCACACATGCAACAACAAAAGAGTCAGGGGCAAGTGCCAGATTAAAGAGTTGGCCTAAGCACTGTGCAGATAAAGATGTTGGCCTAACTGTGGATCCCCGGGCTGGAGACCTTTCAGGATAGGTCACTGGACAACAAATGCCGGAGCGCTCACCTCTCCCAGTGCAGGCCTAGGCCAGGTATCTTGTAGGTTTGCTTGTCTTTATTTGCAGGCCTTCTGTAAATTGTCATTAATATATTTTTTTCCTTGATATAATGTGGATTAAAATCAGATCCATTAAAACAATGGTTCTGAACCCTGTGCAGCAGAATCACCAGTGGAACTTTGAAAAAGACTCTCAGACCTCATATGCACCTTACTAAATCAATACTAGCTGTGGGCCTGGGAACCACTGCTGGAGAGCAGCTCCATGGAGGGGCTCAGAGGGTCCATGAACTTCTGGAAATTATGGGCAACATGGAATCTGATTTTCTTCTTTTAAGAAAAGAGCCATCGTTTCCGTCACGTTCTCACAAGGAAACTTACTGCTACCCTGTATTGTATGCATATTATATTATTATATTACATGGCATTGTATACATATTATATTACATGGCATTATATAATTTTTTGTTAGCTTTCTGCTTGACTCACCACGATAAAGGTGGAAACTTGTCTATTGTCATTGTCCCAGAACAGAAATAATTCTCTTTCCAGTATAAAAACATATTGGTTAAGTGAACAAAAGAATGAATGAATGAAGGGCATTGGTAAGCTCCCCTGCTCCCCAGTGGCTAAAATCACTCTCTAGAGCAAAAGGCCATGGAAGCGCTAGACGGAAATGAACTCTTTATGCAGACTCCACAGGGACGGTGCTGGACTGGATCCTGGGGTTAGACATAGAGGTCAATGACACCATTCTTGACTCGAAATCATTTGCAAAGTCTACCTACACTGTCCATCAGGATGCTTCAATGGCGGGGGGGGGGGGGGGGGGGCGGGTATTTTTGCACAAAGAGGAGTTCTGACCACTCTTATGGTATCACTCCCCGGCTTTATTTTTAGCTCTCTGGTCTTATCAAATAACAGAAGGGACCCTCTGTCTCTTAAAGAACAAACAAACAGCTCTTCCTGGCTCCATGGCCACCAAGCAAACGTCCATCACTGCGAGGTTTTATCTCCTAAGAGCGCTTACCTGGGACTTGGTCCCGTGACATGGGGGAGCTCTCTTGCACCCTCAGCCCCAGCACGCTTTTCTCCCACCTCCAGTTTTGCAGGAATGCTGTCTGGCAAACACTGGAAAGGGGGTGAAAGAAGTAGTGGGAAGGAGTCAAAAGAATTAGTAAGAGAAAACCTGTTTGATTAAGAGCTTCTGTGATAAGAATTTGATTATCTAAGAATATCATTCTGAGAGGCCCAGGCTTCTGTTGGAGACATGAGAATGCCTCAGACTGGGCAGAAAGGACATAAACCAGTACGCTTCCTCTTCCTTTTTCCTTAGCTTCCTCTTGATGATATCACAGCTAATACCTTACTGCTTTTAATCAGCTCTCAGTGACACCCATACCTCTAAGGGACCTCCGAAATGACAAGGATAGTTTCAGCCCTGGTGGTCTGGATGGGGAAGGCTATGCAACTTGGGATGGAGCCACTCCTGGTGGAATTGAGGCAGAGCAGAAGGAATTGGGGGAGGAGACGGCAAGGGTTTTCTAAAACAAGCCAGCATGTGGCACATCCAGGAGTGTTGATGGTGCCTGGTTAGCAGTCATCGTGCAATGGTAAGGGCGAGAAATAAACTGCCTCTACCAGCCGATGCTTAAAAAGTGACCTACACGCGGGGGTTGCTCCTTTGTCCTCCTCTCCCTCCCTCCACCCCCACCCTTTAGTGACATTTCCTCTTAAATGTCATCCTTTTCGGGAGGCAGAATTCTAAGCTGGCCCTCAAGATTCCTGCCCCCTGGTATATACGCCCTGAATAATCTCCTCCCTTTGAGTATGGGTTGTTAGGGATGGCATTTCCTAAGTGTAGTGAAGTCTGCTAATCAGTTGACTTTAAGTTAATCAAAAAAGAGATTATCATAATGTATATGTATATATATGTATGTATGTATAACTGAGTCACTTTGCTGTACAGTAGAAATTAACACAACATTACACATCAAGTATACTCCAATAAAATAAAATTTTTGAAAAAGAGATTATCCTGGGTGGGCCTGACCTGATCAGGTAAGCCCTTTAAAAGAGGGTATTGAAGTCAGAGAGATTCAAAGCAGCAGAGATGCTCTTCTGTTGGCTTTGAAGAAGCAGCTGCTGTGTTTGGAGAGGACCACAGAGCAGAATGGCAGGTGGCCTCTAGGCTGTCTAGGACCTTAGTCCAACAACCACAAGGAACTGAGTCCTGCCAGCAACCGGTGAGCTTGGAAGGGAACCCCAGTTTTCGGCTAAGATCACAGCCCCAGCAGCAACTTGAACCTGGTGACACCTTGAGGAGAGGACCTGGGCTAAACCACATCCAGACCCCTGACCAATGGAACCTGTGAGATAATAAACTTGTATGGTGGTAAGCTGCTGGCTGTGTGATCACTTGTCATGCAGTGATAGGAAACTAATACATCCCAGAAGCTTACTTTTATTTAATTTAACTGGTATTATGATCAGAAGTGTGGGCATGGTGGGGAAGAGAGAGGTTATATATATCAGGCTCAAGCTAATCTGCTGGTATTTGAATCCTAGAACCACTCATGAGTTGGGTGAGCATGGGCAAGTTACTTAACCTCTCTGTGCCTCAGTTTCCCCAGCAGGGATGATGATAATGACAGTACCTCATAGGTCATTGTGAAAAATGCTTGACACATAGTAAGTACTCAATAAATGTCCATCTTGCAGTTACACCTGGGTCAAAAATGGGGCAGGAACCTCAGAAGATACTGATGATTCCAGGGAAGCAACCCCATATAAGAAACATCATTTTAGTGCCTTCTCTTCTGGGCGTCTGACCTTGCTGCTACTGTCTCTTCATTATAGTCAACTATCAGATCAAACGTTACCTTTAAAAAGTATTTTTGAAGAATGTACTACTCTCCAAGAGCTTGGCTACTGGCCCAGGCCCCAAGCATCCCTGGGAGAGAACTTTTTAAACCATGATAATATAGAACAGTTGAGGGATTCCACTGGATAATCAATCCTCAAAGTAAATGCGAACAGTGAATTCTCAGTTGTTCGGGTTGGAATCAGTGTTCATGTCCTTAGTGGTTTTATTCTATTCCAGCCCTGGGACTGATGAATTTCTGACTCATTAACGCCATCACCACAGGGCAGGCTGAGTGACTGAAGTCTACCCCAAATGAGGGAATTTCACTGTTTAGTAACAAACTCATTAGAAAGAAAGAGTTATGTTGTCGATTTTGTAAGGAAAACAGGAACTAAAGCACTTGGCTAAGAGAAATTTTAAAAGTTGTGAAACCTGTGTGCTGACCCCATCTCTGTCCCTCATCAATGGACACGTGACTCAGCCTTTCTGGGTATTAGCTTCCTCTTCTGTAAAGTGAAAGGGTTCCTTTCCAGAGAGATGGCAAAACACATTTGCATCAACACTCTCTCTGGAACTCAGGAGGAACAAAGGTCAAAACAAAGAAAAAAACTTCAACCACGATAATTACTAGGTTATGAGCACAATCTCACAGCACTGCTTCAAAAAATCTTCATTCATTCATTCATTCTTCATCCATTCAACACATATTTATGAGTGCCTCTGAGGTGCCAGCACTGTTCCAGAGGCCGGGAGCTCTAGCAGCCAGATATAAAGAAGACTGAGCCCAGAGAAAGGAGAGCACCAAGGTCTGACACCTTTTTCCTCTAATTTGAAACATGTACAGATTAAGAAATATAAATAAGAGTGTTCACAGGGGCTGTGTAATAAAGAATTTAATCTTGCCCAAGGAGAGGTCTAGTCTTTGCCCTCAGCTTCTGGGAGGTAATCTCTAAAGCTGCTGGAATGTCATGCCTGATAGGAATGTTTTTGTTTGTCTGGGGGCCTTGGGTCACTTCAGATAGTCTAACAATGTGATTGAAGGTGGGGGATTTGGGTCACGCGGTATCGACTTAACCTCCAGAGGGGCTGGAGGCTGAGATTCGTCACACAGGAGTCAACCGTGCCCATGTGACAGGCCCCTAAGAAAACTCTGGGCACTGAGGCTTGGGTGTGCTGCGCCGATGGGCAGTACTCTGTGTGTATGTCACACATGATGACTAGAAGGAGCAGACCTGTCCCCAACAGCACTGGAAGAGGACAGCTAGAGGATCCGTGCTTGGAACTCTGCTGGACCGCCGCCTCATGCACCTCTTCCCTTGGCTGACTGTAATCTGTATTCTTTTGTGGTAAAAAACCATAATCCTAGGGCTTCCCTGGTGGTGCAGTGGTTGAGAGTCCGCCTGCCGATGCAGGGGACGCGGGTTCGTGCCCCGGTCCGGGAGGATCCCACATGCCGCAGAGCGGCTGGGCCCGTGGGCCATGGCCGCTGAGCCTGCGCGTCTGGAGCCTGTGCTGCGCAACGGAAGAGACCACAGCAGTGAGAGGCCCGCGTATCACACACAAAAAAAATCACTTAGGATAAAAGGGGAGAACATTAAGGGTAATCCATAAATAGGATTCTCGGGCAAATAATAAGCTGGAATAGAATGTTCCACCTGAAAATGAAAAATATGCCTGCCTGCTCCCCTCCCCCACCTCCCATGCATTGATACTACAAAGAGAAAAGAGGAAGTCATTAGAAGGAATATATCAAGTACAAATTAGATACAGAGTAAGAAAAGAATTACTCCAGTAAACAACACATTTTAAACTAAAACTTCTCTGTAGTATTAAAACCAAAAAGTTTTATAATTTTATAAACATGCTTTATAAACTTTATAATACGTGTTTAAAAAGAGATAATACTACAGGAGGATAATAATAAAAGCTAACATCTATGGAATGTTTGTTATGTGCCAGACACTGTTCTTAGTGTTTTACATGTATTAGTCATTTAAAACTCACAGCAATACTATTATCATCCCTGTATTACATACAAGAACATAAACAACTGTCTCAAGATCACTGGTTAGTGGGGGAACAGGGCTTCAACCCAGATAGTTTACTCTTCGTCTCTATGCTACACTGCCTGAAATGTTTGAAAATCTTTTATCAGGTAGACCACAATGAAAACCTAAGTAAATTCCAAGAGGAAGAAGCTCTATTGGCTACATTGTCAGACTGCAATGAAATAGGATAAGTAGTAGTTCTTAGAGAATAATTTTTCACTACTCTATGCTAATAAATTTTAAAATCTGACTGAAATGGACAATTTTCTAAGGAAATATAAATTATTCAAAATGAATTAATAAAAAGAAGGGAAATTCAACTGAACAACAAGAAGGACAAAAACAAGGGGATGCACTGAGAAAGAAAGTTGTCAAAATGCTAGGCTGGAGAGTTTTATGGGTGAACACATCAAGGAACAGGTTAATTTTTTTTTTTTCGGTACGCGGGCCTCTTACTATTGCGGCCTCTCCCGTTGCGGAGCACAGGCTCCGGACGCACAGGCTCAGTGGCCATGGCTCACGGGCCCAGCCGCTCCGCGGCACGTGGGATCTTGCCGGACCGGGGCACGAACCCGTGTCCCCTGCATCAGCAGGCGGACTCTCAACCATTGTGCCACCAGGGAAGCCCAAGGAGCAGGTTACTTTTGACACTATTCAAAGATTCCAGGGCACCACAAAATAAGGAAAACTTCCTGCTTCCCTTCCCCCCCCACCCCACAAATCCAGCATTACAGTGATGTTAAAAGCTGATAAATGTAGCAGGTGCCTGTGCTCATCTGTGCACACATACAACCTATGTATCAAATGACATGTTTTGAGCTGCAAGTAATAGAATTCTTGAGTAAAAGTGGCTTAAATACCAGGACAATTATTATCAAACTATCAGAAGTCTAGGGGTACCTATTTTCGTTATTGGGTCAGACATTTAATGAGGCCCTCAGGGACCACAGCCCCAGAGGTGGTGGCGTCACAGGTGGAGGTTGACAGGTAATAGTGAATCAATGATCCAGAGCCAACACTGGAAGTTCACCTGTGTGACCCACACTGCACTGTGTACTGTGCCCACCCTGAGTGTTGACATGCTGATGCCCTGTTCAAAATTACTGGGGGTCTGTGTTGTAGTTGTTTTTCAAATATTTTGAATATCCCCTCTGAATATATCAAGGAGTTTTGGAAATTAGGTATCCTCTAAAAATGGTATTTCAAATCCACGGGGGAAATATGGCTTATACAGATATCTACTTCATTATTTAGAAGAAAATAAAGCTGGTTCCCTGCCTCACCTCTCCTAGTATTCATTACCAATAATTCAAAGATTAAAATATTAAAGAGAAAGAGAGAACATAAGATTACTAGAAGAAAGTAGGAATGAATTATTTTTATAATCTCGGAATGAGAAAGGCTTTTCTAAGCATGATATGAAAACCACAAGCAATAAAGGAAACATTTGATAAATTTGACCACTTTGAAAACTTGAATATTTTGTATGGGAAATAAAGGACATTCTAATAAAGTCAAAAGTCAAAAAAATCGAAACAAAGAAGTGCAAAAACTTATTTACAACACTTCTGACAGACAAGGGGCTAATTTCCTTTACATAAAAATCCATGAGGGCTTCCCTGGTGGCACAGTGGTTGAGAGTCCACCTGCCGATGCAGGGGACACGGGTTCGTGTCCCGGTCCGGGAGGATCCCACATGCCGCGGAGCGGCTGGGCCCGTGAGCCATGGCCGCTGAGCCTGCACGTCCGGAGCCTGTGCTCCGCAACGGGAGAGGCCACAGCAGTGAGAGGCCTGCGTACCCCCCCCCCAAAAAAATAAATCCATGAGAGCTCTTGCAAATCAAGACCCAATAATTAAGAAAAAGTATACAACATCACGAATACATAGACAAATACAGATAAAACAAGAATGGGATTTCTTTGTTTGCCCAGTGTCGGCTGGGGTATGGGAAAATGGGTACACTCATATGTTGGCCAGTATAACTTTTTAGGAGAATTTGTCAAGTCTAGTAAAACTTAAAATATTTATACCTATTGGCAAAATCATTCCTGGCGTCATCATTGGTAGCTTCACAAAACTGAAAACAACTCAAACATCTATTTATATGGGATCAACCAAACAAATTAGAGTACATATATTAATTCACCAAAATGCTGATTGCCTGCCATCGGATGAAGCTTGCATTCTTGTGGAAAGAACTGCACAACAAATAAGTAAACAGATAACCATACATGGTTTGGGATAAATGTTTTGAAGGAAATAAACATGATGATGTTTCATAGCAAGAGTTGACTAAATGTGATCCTTGGACCAAATTCAGCCTGCCCCTTTTTCACATGGTTTGTGAGTGAAGAATGATTCTTACACTTTAAATGGTTGGAGAAAAAAAATCAAAAGATGAATACTATTTCATGATGCGAAAATTAGATGAAATTCAAATTTCAATGTCCGTAAATAAAGTCTTATTGGAACACGGCCATACTTACTTGTTTGCATATCATCTATGGCTGCTTTTTGACTGCAATGGCAAAGTTGAGTCACTTCTGTAGAGATTGTCCCATAAAGCCTAGAATATTTACTATCTGGTACTTTGCTGGAAAAACTTGCTAACCCCTGTTTTAGAAGAAAGTACTGGAGGACCCAATAGAAATGAAAACATATGCTCACACAAAAACCTGTACATGAATGTTCACAGCAGCATCATTCATAAGAGCCCCAAAGTGGAAACAACTTAAAAGCCCATCAACTAATGAATGGATAAATAAAATGTGGTAGTTGCCTACCCAGGATCCATCTGATTTTCTTTAAGGACTTAACCCTGATCAGCACTGTATCTGCCCCCAAAATGCATTCCCAGCTCCCTCACAGTTAGAGATAAACATGTGACTGTTTCTAGCTATGACACCTAAGCAGAAGTGTGTTGGGGATTTCTGGGAAGGTTTTTATTCCCGCTCATCTAGATGACAGCCTTTCTTCCTTGTGGTTTCCTTTTTCTTCCTTCCTTCCTTCCTTCTTTCTTTCTTTTCTTTTCTTTCTTTTTTTTTTTAGTGTTGGATGCCTTTCATTCAACTTGAGAGTCAAAGCCAGTTATAACTTTTATAGGAAAAAACCCAGAAAAGTTCAAGAGTCACCCCAGGACCTAGGGTCCATAGCAAAGCTCTCACTCCACTGTGGCTCCCCCAGGAAACCAGGTTGGGAACTGCAGGGCCAAGGCCAAAGGCCAGAGGGAGAGGGGCTGCAGGGCCAGTGAAGGGGAGAGGGAGAGAACAGAGGCCAGTTCACCTCTGTGAAGGCACCTGAAGAGGTTCGAGGTAGAGTCCACATGGAAAGCCAGAGGATAGAAGTTACAGATTCAGCTCAACACCCACATGTCCCCAACACTGTCCCCCAAGCAAAACAGGGGGCCTCCGGAGACAGCAAGCACCCTGTCCTGTGTGCACACTGAGCCGCTGGGAAATCCAAGCCCCGCCCGGGAGGATGTTGGATGAGATGGCCTCTAAAATCTCTTCTGTTCTTGAGAGCCTTGGAATTCTTCCTCAGGACAGAAGAGAAGGCTGGGACCTGGGAAAGCAGGAGAGCTGTCTAGAGAGAGGCCTTAGTGGGTGGGTCAGGCTGGAATCAGCAGAAAGGCACTCGGAGGCCACCATGGGGACCTCCTGACCTAAGTCACCCCATCTGCCCCTCTGCTTGTCACTGCCCTTGCACTTTACACCCATCACCTCACACAAGTCCTCACAGGAACCCAGGGAGGACAAGGGTCTGGCCAGAGAACAGGATGGAGAGTAGACAGCTAAGAAGCGAACAGCAAAGCAGAGGTGGAAATCCTGGCTGGGAGAGCAAACAGGAGCCCTCACGGTGGCAGACCTTGAGCTACGCTCTTTAAACACGTGTTATCCTGTTTTACCCTAATAGTCCCACCATGAGGTGTCTCTGCTGGCATCCAGGGGCCCGTGGGAGAACATGCTCTCCCTTGTTCTGGACGAGGAGACTGAGGACAGCGGGACCCGCAGCCTGCGTGTCGGCGAGGCAGTTGAAGGAGTAGAGCTCTTGGTCCAGCAGCGCGCCGAAGTCACTCCCCACCATCTTCCAGCCGTGGCTACAGCAAGCAGCATGGCTTACTTTTTCTTTATTCTGCCTGGACAGAGAACAAGAGGCGAGAGATTGAACAGCCACTGTGCACCGTGGCTAACCTTGAAGATGAAAGCTACAAGCTAAGGATGGGAGAGCAGAAAGAAGTCACTTGGGAGACTGGGAACATTGTAGGACCACTGCATCAGTCCTGCACTGTTTACCTCTGCACTTGAGACATAAGGAAAACAATCCTTATTTCTTATGCCACTGTAGTAAGGTTACTCTTATGTGAAGCTAAATGTCATTCTTAGCTGATACAGCGGGTTAGCAAACCAGGGAAAGAAAAGGAAAGTCAGATAGCTAAGATGAGAACCAGAAACGTATTGCATCTCAGAGGCCAACGGTTTGCACCAAAGAGGATCATTTGCTGACAATTGTAGGATGAGCCAGAAAGCAAAAAGGGCAGTCTAAGGACAGGTTCAGCAAAGCCCTGAATGAGATGGTGAGGGTGACAGGGCAGCTCTGTGGAGTGGAGAAGAGGTCCACGGAGTTGAGGAGGCAGAAGTCAACACATTCGTCAGGTCGTTGGCATGAATGTTGAAAGTTACTAGGGTGATGGCAGTGTGGAGGGAAAGAACGAGGATGAAGTGTCAAAGAGTTATCTAGGAGCTGAGAAATGGGTGCGACGGAGGAGGACGAGTGTTGCATTTACAGAGAGTAATAGTCAGCCCCCAGAGAGGGTCTTACCAGATGGTCTTGTCCTGGTGGTGACACAGTTTGTTTCCATTTATCCATAATTGGCCAGGGGCTCAGGAACAAACACCACTCTCATGATTAATAAAGTTGAACCTAGAAAGCCATGTGCCTATTGACTTAGTGGGAAATATGCCATATCATAAAGTAAAGCAAAGTAGAGGCCTGGCCTCTATCATAGATATCATGATATCATAGATATCAATAGATAGATATCTATTGATATATATCTATATCAAATATCTATGATATCATAGATATCATAGATATCATAGATATCATAAATTCATATTCTTCACAGCACAACACAACTTCTAATGGAGGCCACACTTCTACGTAAACTTGCAAGAACAAGAGGGAGCCCTTGGGCTGAGTGCCAGCCTACCTGTGCTCGTGCCTGCTCCTTTCTGCACAGTGGGCGTGTCTTCCCCACAGAGCAGGCAAGCATGTGGCTGCTGGCCGATGCGTGTACTTTTTGGCCTAGAAAATATGGCTACTAATCCCCTGGGATAACACTTGTTCTGGGTGTTTTCAAGGAAAGTAGGGAAATATGTGGAAAAGGTGAGCAAGGTCACAAGCAATATCCTCTTGCCCCTCGGCACGACTCTGTGCCTTTGGTCTGTGTTGGCCAGGCCTCTACTTTGCAGCCCTGCCCTGGTCTGAGTGCCTCCCTTTCAGACAAATGGCAGCAAGGTGCCTGCCATGGAGGAGGGCAGCCCGGGAGCAGTGGAAGGTCCCAGAGAAACGCAGTCTGAAGATAAGGCTTGAGGTACCATGGCAGCAGCCATCCGATTCCTGAAAGGACCAATAAGAAGTCAAGTTTCCCCCTGATGTAAGAAGACCTTAGCTACTCTGGAGGTAGAATGGCTTATTTGGGGAGGAAACGTGGAACTTACCTCAAACAGAAGTTGTGTGACACTGTCAGGAAGAATGTGGAAGGAATTCTTTAACTGGGCAGAACATCAGACCATAAGACTTTTGAGGTCCCTTCCAACACTGAGGTGCTAGATTCTGTGGCTTGATACGATGGTAGCTTATCGCACTCGTATGTGGAAAGTATCCAACACTTGTATGTGTGTGTGTGTTTGTACATCCTGACCATTCACTGTTAAAAATCCTCCCAGTTGTAATCTTGAAAGGAATAGAAAGAAAAGTTTTGGTTGAATGTAAATGAACACAGAATATTATGGTTTTAGAGGTAGATCTTTAAGCACTAGGTATATTTGGTATTGAAAATATAGCTGCCTTGTTACATATGCGCTAACATGGAACAGCAGTCAAGAAATATCAAGTGAAAACAAAGAAAGCAAGGGGCAACAGTGTAAGTAGCAAACCTCCATCCATTTTTAAAATTTTATAAATATAATGTATAAAAATACATACATAATATAAAATATATATTATCTATATATAATATAAAATTATATATATACTTGTGTATTCATGGACTAGCTCTGTAAAGATACCCAAAAATCTGATAACAGCAGTTGTGTTTGGGGAAAACTGAGAGGCTGAGTGTGTGAAAGAGAATCACTTTCCACTGGATTTGGGGGGGGGGTGGGCAGGATTTTTTTTACTTCTGTGCAATATGCTTATATTACCTATCAAAATAATAATAATAACAAAAACAAACTTTAGCTGCTCTACTGAGAAACCCCAGTTAGTGGCAGGTGCAGGGGGCTCTGAAAAGGGCAGCCTTTGGGGGTCCCAGGGAGATGAATGGCTCTTATTTAAATACAATTCATCCCTGCCCAAGTTTAGAAATCATCTGTGGTGAATTCCGGGTGAGATCAGATTAGTCTGAATTTAAGCCGCCCTCAAATGGATCATAAAAATGTAAAGGGTTTCACGAGCGCTGATAAGTAAACAAGTGGTGTCACCGTGGGCTGTGAGCATCTTCCTCGAATTCTTGTACTCCTGGGTGAGCAGTCGTGACATCCGGGTGGGGTCCTCATTCTGCCACCAGCCAGTGATGTGACCTTGGGCAAGACCCTCTGTTCCTCTCGGCCTCCTGGAGAAGTAACCAGCTCACAAGTTCATTACCTAATTCACTCTGTCTGAACCAGGGTGTGTGTGGAAAAACCACTGCAAGAGCAATAAAAACCGAAGGTTGGTCTTGGGAAATCAGAGAGCATATCAAGGAAACCACAGGGGAGTTGGGCTAAGCCTCGAGAGAATAACCATATCCTGTTTTCTGTGAGTCTCACCGGCCTCTTTATCAGGTCCAGTGAATCACCAGATCTCTGTCCCTCTCCTTCCTCCAGGCACAGCTCACTGCACAGATGGCGCTTGGAGCCTCGCAAGCCTCCTCGCGAGGCAGTAAATCTCTTCTCCAGAGCTAATCCTAGTAAGCATATGCTTAATTAGGCAGGGATGTACTGGACTTCCACGATACAGATGATTAAAATCAGTTCAGGAGGTGACTCATTTTCATCTTGAAATTAAAAAAATTAAAAAAAGAAGATACCCATATGAGTAAGGTGGGACCAAACTAAGGAGGCCAATTTTGTTAACCTTTGAATTTTTATTGGATCCAGTCGCCCCTCGGTATCCGCCGGGGACTGGTTCCAGGACCCCCGCAGACAGCAAAATCCGCGGCTGTTCAAGCCCCTTATATACAAGGCTTTGGACAGTCAGCCTTCTGTATCTGCGGGTTCCGCATCGGTGGATTCAACCTACCGCAGATGTGGAACACGAAGATACCGAGAGCCGGCTGTACATAACTTTAGAGAAATTAATTTTAGGTAAAGTACCAGCCTAGATTTTCTTCTACTTAATTCTCTTCAGTTTTGTTAGATTTCTCTTCCTGTCTAAAATAAAAACATATCTTTTAAAAATGTTTATTGTATTCATTTATTTCAAAGGCAATGTATGATTTTATGGAATAAAATAGGAAAATACCAAAATATATAATAGAAAAAATAAAACTCAAGAAAGAAATATAGGTGCCATGTTAGCTGGGTGGTCGATTACTCAAGTTACTTTTATCCGTGTTAAGAAGTTGTAGTTTCATCGTGCTTTGAAAGTGCTCTGATAGTCCTTGCGAGCGCCTCACCCCTGAATGGTGGGAGCCCTTAAGACTTGTCAGTGAACAATATTCCCGTGTCCTCTGGTTAAACACGTATTTTCAGTTGACAAAATCAGACTTTTCAGAAGCCAATTCCCCATTAGGCAGCAGCTGCTCAGGGATTGGAGTGATCTGCTACCTGAACCTGGTACTGCTGAAGGGCACGTGCCCCCACCTGGCCTCTTGGGATGATGTGCTAGCATCCTTTGCTGGGGTCTTTAAGTTTGTTTCTGCGGTCCCCTGACCCTGTCAGCACTGCTGTGTCCCCTGCCAAGGGAACGGCTTCACGTGGATCCTTTGCTTGCTGCAGGCTGGCAGTGGAGAACCAAGAGAACACGATTTGTCTAACTGCACATCTCCTGCTCATGCTGCCTCAGCCTCTCTCTGCGCTTGAAGTAGCCGCAAGTAGGGTTTTTCTATGTCGCATCTGGGCAAGTAAACTGCTAGCGCCAGTGTCCTTGGCTCCCCCAAATTTATTTGGATGTTTTTAAGTGTCTACCTGGCATAAGTGGAGAGGAAAAAAATCAGTCTTTCTCCTGTGTCCTTCCCTCTTGAGCAGGAAAGGACTGTCTTTGTACTCCTTGCTGTCTTGATATTATATCCTCCTTGTCCTGAAGCCTTCCCATCTCAGAGTTTAGTCATCATGGGCAGAAATGGAAGTTTCTTCCACAGGGGAAGAAATTGCATGCTCTGAGCCTTCCTGGGTTAGTCCCTAGTCTGGTTAAATAGGAGCTACAGAAATTTGGAAATCCTGTTTCTTCTGACAAAGTTTGTCTCTCAAGACTTTTTCCATGCTATACAAACCTATTCTGGATATCAAAAGCAAATTATTAACTCTTCCTTCTTCTTATAGTAAGAACTCTATCTGCCCCTCCCAGCTCCTCTCCTTCCCCTTAACCCAACACAGATGGATTTCATAGGCTGGTGAAAGGCAGATGCACAGAACCATTAAGCACAACAACAACAAACAAACAAAAACCACCACAGACCCGACATAATCAGATACTTAGAAATATTACTCCAGTTACTAAATTTTTAATGTGCAATTTTTTTGGTGACTAGGAAGGCTGAGCATTTTAAAAAACATATCTTATGTTTATATAAATTTAAAATATTTTCTTATTGTTTTAGAATAGCTCTGTATATAATATTAAGTGTATTAATTCTTTGCTTTATTTAATGTACAATGTTTCTACAAAATGTATTTTGGTCTTATGTTTTATGTTGACAGATATATCATTCTTGCATTTATATTTCTTACATAATTTTATACTTAGAAAATCTGTCCCAAGACCATTTAAAATATTCACTTATATTTCATTCAGATTTTTTCTTTTTTTTCTTTTGCGGTACGCGGGCCTCTCACTGTTGTGGTCTCTCCCGCTGCGGAGCACAGGCTCCGGACGCGCAGGCTCAGTGGCCGTGGCCCACGGGCCCAGCCGCTCCGCGGCATGTGGGATCCTCCCGGACCGGGGCATCAACCTGCGTCCCCTGCATCGGCAGGCAGACTCTCAACCACTGCACCACCAGGGACGCCCTCATTCACATTTTTAATCACTAAAATTTATATGGTTTTACTTTTTCACTTTAATATATTGGGAATTTATTTTAGGATATAGTGTAAGGTGAAGATCTAACTTGACTACCTCTGAATTGCCAATTTTTCCAGAATCATTTGATGAATATTCTAGAAACATAAATATTTATGTTGCTGTATTTGGTACAGATGCATTAGTTTATGCTTTTCATCGCTTAACTTCTTTTAAATGGCAAGCATATACATTCTCTTATATCCAAGTGAGTGGTTCCCCTTCTGAGTAATCGCTTTAGAAGATTTCATAACTATTTTAAGGATGCTTTCATTGCTGGTAAGTTTTTGCTGATTTCAAAAGCTGGAAGCAGCTTTTGAGCCACATAGAAAATCAGTCTTATAACTTAATAATATTTTTTAAACCTGAAATTGCATACTTGATTTGCCAGATAATATGGTTCCAAATAACTCCTTCCTGTTCCAAAGAGAAAAAAAACCTTTGAAGCACATTGAAGATGGGGAAAAGGATGGACCTCAGCTCTTCTATGTTTGTTTTAAAATTAGTCTTATGACTTTATCGTTGCATTTGATTAGATGTGTGTATGCATGTACACAAATAAGGTTCAATCTTCCTGGTCTGCATAGTAGGCTGTGACTATAAACTAAAGTCCAATCTGACAAGGAGAAGCATAAGAAAGAGTCATGTGCACTTGGGAGGAAGATGGCCTTCTAAAGATACGGGCGGGGCTTCCCTGGTGGCGCAGTGGTTGAGAGTCCGCCTGCCGATGCAGGGGACTCGGGTTCGTGCCCCGGTCTGGGAGGATCCCACATGCCGCGGAGCGGCTGGGCCCGTGAGCCATGGCCGCTGGGCCTGCGCGTCCGGAGCCTGTGCTCTGCAACGGGAGAGGCCACAGCAGTGTGAGGCCCGCATACCGCAAAAAAAAAAAACAAAACCCACAACAAAACAAAAAACAAAAAATAAAAAAAAAAATAAAGATACGGGCATCTAAACAGTAAGTGGTCCTCATCTCTCCCTCTGGGAAGAGACTCACTGGACCCTGATCCTCCTAGATTTGAATTCACCAATGGGGATAGCGAGGGATTCTTGGAACAGCATGAGCTCTGTAGGTCAGTAGTAAAACCCATAGTCCTATTTAATTTTTGCTAGGGCCCTACACATGTCTAACAAAACTCTGACTGAAGAAAAGAAATGCCAAAATTGATATTCCTCTGGATTTTATACGTTTCCCAATTTTCTACTTGCTACAGCTACTGCCAACAAAACACACTGAAAGAATGCCCCATGAGGAGAGGTCTCGTAATGCACCACAGGATAGGATTGCAAATTTCAGTGATTACAAACAATTAAAGTGGGCAGCCAACATGCAATTTTCTGTTTAGGCATGGACAGAGAATGAGAAACTACTTACTGGGTTGGAATAGATAGAGACAGAGCTGTTTCCCTTTGTGTAAAAATCATACTTGATCAAGTCGAGATTAAAGCTAATGTGCCCTCTCGCATTAGCTTTTAAAATTGAAGGATGTGGAAATTAGTGAAATTAAATTCACAGCTGCATTAGTTGCAAGTAACAAAAAATTCTATTTGATCTTGCATAAGCAGAAAAGAGGAATGTTTTGGTTGTGGAAAAATAAAAAGAGTTGAACATCCAAACAATGGGAGAGGCAGGGATGCAGTGGAGCCTCCAGGAACAATTGGAATCATGGCCCCAAAATGACTAGAACCACCTCCCTCTGCTCTGCATTTGGCTTCTTTCCACCAACTGACTTCACTGTGTCTCACTGCAGACCAGCCTTCTCCACGTGTCAGAGTGGATGTCTGTCCTTGGTTCCTGACTGTTATCATCTCTGCTCTTGGAGAGACACTGCCTGTCATATTGTTTTTAGTTTGAAGTTCAAAACTCCTGCTGGAGGAAGTTACTGCACAAACTCAGGGGCACTGTTCATACCATGAACATCGTAGATTTCAACAATTCCCTCACAGACGGCCATAAGGTGTCCTGAGGAAGGGACATCTTGTCTAATTTCCACAAAGGTGCCATATGGGCTGCTAGTGGTCCTAGGTAGGGTCCTGACTGGCACAGATTAAGTCAATAGCCCCCACTCCCGGGCTGATCAACTGTGGTCATCTAAGAACCTGGCAGCCCTTGTGGGATACTTATAAGTGGAAGAGGAACAGTTTGCAGAGAAGGGAGATACAGTTCCCTGAAGAAAGGAGGACTCCCCTGGTGGTGCAGTGGTTAAGAATCTGCCTGCCAATGCAGGGGATATGGGTTCGAGCCCTGGTCCAGGAAGACCCCACATGCCATGGAACAACTAAGCCCGTGCGCCACAACTATTGAGCCTGCGCTCTAGAGTCCGCGAGCCACAACTACTGAGCCCACATGCCACAACTACTGAAGCCCGCATGCCTAGAGCGCGTGCTCCACAACAAGAGAAGCCACCGCAACAACAGAAGCCACTGCAATGAGAAGCCCGCGCACCGCAATGCAGCAACAAAGACGCAATGCAGCCAAAAATAAATTAATTAAATAAATTTAAAAAAAAAGAGAGAAAGGAATGTTCTGGGCAAGCAAAATATTAATTGTCCACTATACCACTAAGTCTACTGTCTGTTTTCTCTCTCCTTTGAAAAAAATTCTTTCTCCTGTTCTCCTTCTTTACTCTGATAGGGCAATGACTGAGGCTCCATATGTTCCCAGAACCAGGGCAAATACTATTTGTTAAAAGAATACGTACATCAATTCATTTATTAGATGGTTAGTTTGCATATGCAGCATCTTCATTGAATTGATCGACCTATTTTCTTTGGCTTCTATATTATCATATAAAATTCTAACTAGATATTTGTAGTGAGGTGGATGGACCTAGAATCTGTCATACAGTCAGAAAGAGAGAAACAAATACCGTATGCTAACATGTATATATGGAATCTAAAAAAAAAAAAAAAAATGGTTCTGAAGAACCTAGGGGCAGGACAGGAATAAACACGCAGACGTAGAGAGTGGACTTAAGGACATGGGGAGGGGGAAGGGTAAGCTGGGACAAAGTGAGAGAGTGGCATGGACATATATACACTACCAAATGTAAAATAGATAGCTAGTGGGAAGCAGCCACATAGCACAGAGAGATCAGCTCGGTGCTTTGTGACCACCTAGGGGGTGGGATAGGGAGGGTGGGAGGGAGACACAAG
Source organism: Aethalodelphis obliquidens (assembly GCF_003676395.1). Taxonomy (NCBI): domain Eukaryota; kingdom Metazoa; phylum Chordata; class Mammalia; order Artiodactyla; family Delphinidae; genus Aethalodelphis; species Aethalodelphis obliquidens. The sequence goes on along the minus strand of NW_020837963.1, from coordinate 4,470,656 downwards.
AGGGAGAGGATATGGGGATATAAGTATACGTATAGCTGATTCACTTTGTTATACAGCAGAAACTAACACAACAATGTAAAGCAATTATACTCCAATAAAGATGTTAAAAAAAAAAAAAGAGATTCTAACTAGATAGCTGCCTTAGGATGGGTACTTGAACTCTCTCTACCTCTGTCTATTCTTCTAAAAAATAGGGAAAATCCTATGTACCCAGACTTATTTTAGAAAGGTGTTGTAAAACCAAAAGAGCAAAATTAATAATGTGAAAGCACTGGTAACATAGGAAATGCGATAATCTGTGTTAGAAAATTAAGATTAATCTTCAGGAATTATTTGGTATCTGACTTCCCTCATCAGAAAATGACAGGTTTTTCTCACTGATTTTGCAATCCAAGTAAGATCCTTAATTACAGGCTTTTATCAGTTGGCTCTTGGAAGAGAACTATGATGTGGCCATTGTTAAGGGGGAATTAAAAACAATGACTGATTAAATTTGATAATCCTATATCACATCAAAAATGTTAGCCTAGGGGCTTCCCTGGTGGCGCAGTGGTTGAGCGTCTGCCTGCCGATGCAGGGGCATACGGGTTCGTGCCCCGGTCCGGGAAGATCCCACATGCCGCGGAGCGGCTGGGCCCGTGAGCCATGGCCGCTGAGCCTGCGCGTCCGGAGCCTGTGCTCCGCAACGGGAGAGGCCACAACAGTGAGAGGCCTGCGTACCGAAAAAAAAAATAAAAACGTTAGCCTAAGGGGAGATAAATATTTTTCTAGTGCCAACTCATATTGTTCCTGCTGTCATTCTGGACTTGGGTACATTGAAGTACATTTTCCAGCTAAAATCTTTTGTCTTTTCTTCAACTTCATTTATCTTAACTCTGCATCATTTTCTACTTTTTAATCTTATTAATCTTATTAATGGCAATAGTTATTTACTGACTCCTACAGGTAATATTAGTAGCTACTTACTGAATATTTTTGATGTGTCCAACACTATGCTTAATGTATTATTCCGATTATTTCTCCCCAAAATCCAATTTGATAAGCACTATTATTACGTCGGTTTAACAGAGTCGGAAAAAGGGCACATAGAAAATTATGGAGCTGGGTGTGTCTGATACCAAAGCACGTTCTTGTCTGGCTAAGTGATGCAGCAAAATCCCTGGTAAATTGTTGCTGGACATCATCATCTTGCACATTTAAAGGTAGGTTCTATGTCACTGCCTTTGTAATTCTTACAACTATCATCATGCTTTACACACAGCAGGCACTTAGTATGTGCCAAGAACTGTGTTAAGTTCTTTATAGCCATTAACTTGATCCTCATTACAAACCCCAGAGATGTATGTTTTATTATTATCTCTGTTTTGTAGGACTGAAGTAGAAAGCTCAAAGTGATTTGCCCAAAGTGGCCCAGTCAAGGTAGGAGCCCATGTCTTGAGCTTTCCCCCCCTACTAAATCCCAGTCCTACAATGGGCACCTCTGGGACCCTGCCCTTGAATTCAGAATTTGTAGGCCCGGGCTTGCTGGTTAAGGATGCCCCCATGTCCCAGACCTCAAGCCTATGAGTTTTTGCTCTAGTCGTCTCCCAAAGAGCCTGTTAACCAACCTCCCAACCAGCAGGGTTTTCTAAACAATCTATTGGGTCATATTTCTTACCATTGTTATTCAAAATCTCTATATCCTTTCTAATTTTTTGTCTGCTTGACATAACAATTTCTAAAAGAGGCAGGTTAAGTTTCTACATTGTGATTGTAGATTTGTCAATTTCTCTCTATAAATGTATCCGTTTTTATTTTGTATATTTAAACATTATGTGGTTAGGTGAACACGTTTATGAATATTATATATTCTTTTTAGATTACTACTATCCTTATTTTCTTTTGGATAGTATTTGCATGGTATATTTTTTCCATCCTTTTATTAACTTTTCTATATGGTTTTGTTTAGGTATGTCTTATAAGCAACATTTAGATGGATTTTTAAATCCAATCTGATAATCTGCCTTTTATTATGTGAATTTAATCCTTTTCTATATATTAAAATTGTTAATATATTTCTTTCTACCATCTTAATTTGTGTTTTCTGTTTACCATATTCTTTATTTCTTTGTCTCCATTCCAGACTTCTGTATATAGATAAAATTTTCTATATTCCCATTCTTAAATCCCCTTTTTGAGAAGCTATAGATATTATTTTTATTTGTTAAAGTGATTACTCTAAATATTTAATTTGTATGTATTTAACTAATTATTCAATATTTCTACCCTTCTTTAAAAATCATGATAGCATGAATACACTTTAGCTATTGCACACTGTGCCTGCAATCTTCTAATTATTGTTTAGAATATTAATTTACCCTCCCTTTGTAAATGTATATAATCAGTTATCTTTATTCTTATTACAGTCAGTATTACTTAAATTTATGCAAACATGCATTCTCATTCTGTACTCACCATTTTTTCTTGCATAGGCATACTTCATTTTGTTGCACTTCATTTTATTGTGCTTCAAAGATATTGCATTTTTCACAAATTGAAGGTTTGTGGCAACCATGTACAGAATAATTCTATTGGCAAGTCTATCAGCACCATTTTTCCAACGGCATTTGCTCACTTTGTGTCTGTGTCACATTTTGGTAATTCTTGCAATATTTCCAATTTTTTCAATATTATCATATTTGTTATTGTGATCTGTGATCAGTGATCTTCGATGTTACTACTACCACTCATTGAGGGCTCAGATGATGGTTAGCATTTTTTAAGCAATAATGGGTGTTTAAATTAAGGTATGTACACTGTTATTTTTAGATATAATGCTATTACACACATAATAGACTACAGTATAGTGTAAACATAACTTTTAAATGCACTGGGAAACCAAAAAATTTGTGTGACTCACTTAATTGTGATCTCCCCTTTATTTATCAGTCTTGAACTGAATCCATAACATTTCCACGGTATGCCTGTATTCCATGCCTTTGCTTCTCCTTCTTTTAATATTTTCTTCCTTTTTTCTTTCTCATCTTCATTTTTTACTTCCTTAAATTAAAAAGTTTCAATATCCTCTTTTAGTAGGATTTGTAGATGGTAAACTCTCTCAGATTATGTGTGTGTGTTTCTATTTTGTGCATCGTGAATGACAGTTTAGCTAAGCATAAAATTCAGGCTCACCAAATATAGTTTCTTGCATTTTGAGGATATTATTCCATTGTTTTTTGGCCTGTATTGTTGCCAACAGGAAGCATGCTATTAGTCTAACTGTCATTTAGTTTTAGGTGATCTATCTATCTCTAACAATTCTTAATTTTTTTTCATTTTTTGATATTTTGAAGTTTTACTGTAAAGTATCTAAGTGTGGATTTAATTTTATTTCTCTTCCTTGATATTCCATACTTGCAAACCAAGAACATGTATCATACCTTAATTCTGGTAAATTTTCAGCTACCACTTCTTCAATTATTGTTTCTCCTTCATTCCCTGTGTTCTTCTCTTCTGGAAATTTTATTAGATGTATTGTGTAGTTTCTCAATTTATTCTCCACATTTCTTAACTATTCTTTAAAACTTTTTATGTGTTCTGTGCTGCATTCTGAGAGAATTTTGTGATACTGTCATCAAATTTACTAATTCATTCTTTAAAAGTACCAAGTGGCCTATTAAGTTTTTAATTTCAAAGTCTATATTTTTATTTCAAATTTTTAAATCAATTCTTCTTGCCATGTATAGCTGTTCTTGTTTTTGCTTGTTTGTTTTTCCGTCTTTCTTTTTATGGATGTGATTTTAGCATGCTAAAATACTTATGTTTAAGTCTTTTTCAAAATAGCCTCTAAAATGTATTTCTAATGGAGCAAATTTGTATTTTCATTACTGATTATGATTGTAGTCTTCTTAGCCTTAAATTTCTTCAAATGCCTTGCAGTAATTTTAGTTTGTAAACTCATTTTGAGAGGGATATTTGTTTCTTTTTCTCCCTTCTTTATTTAGTATGTTTGTGATTGCTTCTTATGTTTTCCCCCACCCTAACCCCAGTATCTCAATCTAGGTCTTGAAAATGTGGGTCTTATATATATGTGGTTGGGTTTCCTGCCCTATAATGATACTGAGGATGCTTTAGATCCAGTCACCAGGCCAGTGAGCAGCTTGTTTTAGTTCCTGGTTGTGGGCCTGTGTTTCTCTCTCCTACCTCCCTAGACTTCCCACCTGCCTTTATAAAAGCTATAAGCTCACACATTAGTCAGCACAGATTTCTTTTTCAGCTTCCCTTCACGGTCAGGTAAGTGTTCCTGACTTCAATACTCCACCTCATGTGGAGCACATTTGGTCCTCATTATTCTGCAGGAGTTGAAACGCTAGCCATGGCTACTGCCTCTAGACCAGAAGGCCATCAAGCTGTGGCTTCAGCCCATTTTATTGCCTGATGTTTCTATTGTTTCTGGGTCATGGAGATTTTTAACTTGTTTTTGAACCTGGTTGTGTTATTTTAGTTTTATTTTTTATAGTCAACTATTACTGCTATACTTTGGAGTAAAATGGGTGGTTCAGAATTTGCCATCTCCACTGGAAATTTTAACTCCATTATTTTACAGTAAGGAGGGGAAGGGATATTCTGCAGATTGAACGCTAGCATGTGTACTTATTTATTTATACTTTATTCCATAAATAATTTGAGGAATTTTTATATAACACATGTAAAATATAAATAAGGTTTAAGGAAAATATAGACTAGAATAGAATACTAGGATTAGGAGGAAAATATAAAATTCACACATGCAGATTATAAGTTCATCCATGCTGAGTTGTATTTTTGACTCTGAGCTGCCAGGAGAGCTAAAGTGAACAAACAATTGATTACGTAGTTCTCTCTTTAAAACCCTGTCAATTCTTTGAGAGAAGTAAAGTTTTTTCTGGCAAAAAATTCTAAAATAAATTTCTTCCGTGTGCATCATCTCCTGTGTGAGTCGAGGTAGATAATGCAGCCAACAGCTTGGCTACAACCTAAATTAGCAAGGCTGACTCTTAGAGAGTTTCTCAATGAAATTCCAAGGCATGATGCTCAGCTGGCAAATGGCAGAGTTGAGACAAACTCAGGTATGAGCCTTAGTCAGATGTTCTTCAAATCTCATCATACTTCCTCCTCACTGGGCTCTGAAAGATCTCCATGTATGAACGATGCATCAGGTCACTTTGGCCAGCGTGAGGCAAGAGGCGAATTCCCTTATTATTTTATTCTTTTATTATTGTTGCAAACAATAGAAAGTCCATTCGAACTAGTTGAAGCAAAACAAAATGAAAGTGTTTTTCTTTTCTTTTTTTTTTTTAGCCACTCCACCACATGTGGTATCTTAGTTCCCCGACCAGGGATCAAACCCAAGCCCTCTGCATTGGAAGCGTGGAGTCTTAACCACTGGACCACCGGGGAAATCCAAAATGAAAGTGGGTTTTTTTGTTAATTAATTAATTAATTAATTAATTAACATCTTTATGGAAGTATAATTGCTTTACAATGGTGTGTTAGTTTCTGCTTTATAACAAAGTGAATCAGCTATACATATACATATATCTCCATATCTCCTCCCTCTTGTATCTCCCTCCCACCCTCCCTATCCCACCCCTCTAGGTGGTCACAGAGCAGAGAGCTGATCTCCCTGTGCTATGTGGCTGCTTCCCACTAGCTATCTAATTCACATTTGGTAGTGTATATATGTCCATGCCACTCTCTCACTTTGTCCCAGCTTACACTTACCCTTCCCGTGTCCTCAAGTCCATTCTCTACGTCTGTGTCTTTATTCCTGTCCTGCCCCTAGGTTCATCAGAACCATGCTTTTTTTTAGATTCCATATATATGCATTAGCATATGGTATTTGTTTTTCTCTTTCTGGCTTACTTCACTCTGTATGACAGACTCTAGGTCCATCCACTTCACTACAAATAACTCAATTTCATTTCTTTTTATGGCTGAGTAATATTCCATTGTATATATGTGCCACATCTTCTTTATCCATTCATCTGTCGATGGACACTTAGGTTGCTTCCCAAAATGGAAGTTTTTACAAAAGTTTTATTGAAACCAAACAATCATTGTAAAGAAGGGAGGGTAAATCTAGCTGTAGAGAGAACTGACTCTTGGGAATCAAACTGCCAGGATCCTCTCTCCATGTGCTTTCTGCTTCAGTCTTTGTGTTATGCTAACTCCTTCTTTATCTCAGCGGGGCAGTGTAGGTTGCCATAGGCAGCTGCAACTTTCCAACCTCACAACCAAAGAGGAAAGAGAGCACTTCTTCAATGGATTGAGTTGTAACACTCCTTGGGAAGGACTGACTGGTGTGGTTTGGATCACGTGCCTCTACTGACCACTGTGGGCCTCTACTGACATTTATTAAGCACTTACCATGTGCCAAACCCTATACTAACACCTTTAGGTGGATTATATTATTTAATGGGAGAGGCAGAAGGCAAGTAAAAGATAATCATTCTTCCGTATGTGATTTTGCCTAGTCTTTGGCCTCTCAGTTCCTTGACCCTTTACCTGCAATGGTCTTACTCTCCACCCCACCAAGTCACACATCCCCATGGTCATACCTTAAACTCTGTCTTCACCAATAACTTCATAATCTCATAATCACTATGTCTGGTGCCCTGACTCCAACATTCTTTGATCTCATTGGGCCCTGAAAGCCATTGGTCCTATTACCTTTCACTGTCTTTCAACCCTTTTTCTCCCACCCCTTACATCATGTCCTTAATTCTCTCATTACATGGCTTAAAAACTATGGTTTGTCATTGTCCTGGTTTGGTTCTCTCAGAAGCTGACCCTCATATAAGGATTTGAGTGTGAGTAGTATATTTGGGAAGTGATCTCAGAAAGCATTAGTAGGGGTATAGGGACGTCAGAAACAGAAGGGAAGGAACTGAATAAATGGCATTTTTTGAGCAGCTGTGCAGAGCACTCATCAGGGGTTATTCTCCCCTGTCCCACCCAGGGGCAAGGAAACTGGGGGCATCCCATCCAACACTGGCTGAAGATTACTCTTGGGGGCACTGGCTTCCCAGCACTTCTGGCCTGGCTGGAACACAGGCCAACAGGAAGTTCTCAGATGGAGAGTTGTAGGTGCTTGGTGTAAAACCCGAAAACATTCAGTTATGGGGACCACTGGGATTGAGTGGGACATCGATGATGGATATAGTCACTCTTTTGGATACATCCCTGCCCAATCTCTGCTTGAACTGAGCTGCTGAATGTGGCTGAAGAAAAGCATACAAATGCGCCAGTGGGTCTCACATTAAAATGTCCACCAACATAAAGTGAATCATTAGTTAATTCCTTCTAACTTCCAAAACATCAATTTCAAACTTTTTCATCCCCTGTCAAACCTGCAAAACTCCCTTTTATCTCCTCATATTTGATTCTTCTTGTTCCTATTTCACTAAGAATATAGATGTTATCAGAGAGAGCTTCCACGTTTCTTACCATGGCATCCGAACACCTAGTATCTATTCATGTGCTCTGTCTTCTTTTCAGTTATAATAGATCAGTATTTCTCAATCTTTTTTTCATCACCATGCTCCTTAAGGAGTTTTCATTAGATATATTTTCCCCTAACTGTGCCCCCATGAAATATTAATCCCACAGATATACTGTATATCTGTTTATGTACTATATGTATGTCTGAGCTTTAGACATAAAGAGAGTAAGAACCAGCGTTCACGCCCATGGAGAATGTATGCATCAGGTGGACCATCCATGCTGCCATTTTAGGCTAAACACTCCACTGTGCACCAGGTCCCATCCACTCTCACCAACTCAAGGACATCAGTCCCACCAGTATCCTCTCTGTCCTGTACCATTATATCCCCATGTCTACTAGATCATTCACTTCAGCCTATAAAATCTTATATGTTCCATCTTATCCTCCTTTAACCTGCATCTCCCTTCACCGGTCTGTCCTATTTTTCTATTACTCTTTACAAAATAACTCAAACGACATGTCTTATATTTGCTGTCCTTACTTTCTCTGCCCCATTCTATCTTTAACCCAATCTAATCAGACTTTCATCCCCACAGCTTTACTAAACCTGCCATTGTCACAATATCAATATTCTCCACCTTGCCATGTCCAAGGTCACTTCTCAGGCTTATGTTTCAGACCTATCAATCAGCAACACTAGGCTCAGTGGATCATTACTTTTTTCTTGAAACAATCATCGTATTCTCCTGGTTTTTCTACTACCATCATACTCTCCTTGGCCAGATTCTCTTCATATTTCTTACTTCCAAATTATAGAGTATTCTCCAAGTACGTTCCTATGGCCTTTTCTTGCCCTATAACCACTCTCTCTCTTTAAATGAGTTCAATTGGTCCTGTATTTTAAACATGATTCTTCTTTGCCACTTAAGTCCCTTCTCCTTGAATCTGGGCTCTGTGACTACTTGACCAGTAGAACATGGTGGGAGTGACGTTGTGCCAATTTCCAGGCTCAGGCCTTAAGACACCGGCAGCTTCCACTTTCTCTCAGGACCTTCACTTTGGGAGCCTTGAGAGGCCCTTTAGACTGCTGGGCTGTGAGGAAGCTGGGCCGCATGAAGAGACCATGTGTGTAGGTGTGCTGGCCAGCAGTCAGCGTGACCCGCCAGACATGGGAGTGAAGATACGTCCGCACGACGCCAGCATGAGAGGGATCAGCCCGCCCTCCAGCCCTCGGGTTTCCCAGCTGAGACCCCAGACGTCGTAGAATACAGGAAAGCCATCCCCACTGTGTCCTGCCCCAATTCCTGACACACAGGATCTGCGGTTGTTTCATGCTGCTGTGTTTTGAGGTGGCTGGTTACACAACAATGATAAGTGGAAGAATTCAGCATTGTAATTACTCCTCGTTCCTTTGCCCCCTCCCAATTCTTTATTTTCATGTGGCAAAAGCCCAACCCTGGCTAATCCTACTATCCCTTTATTCCACACCTGCAACCTCACAGCTGCATATGCCAGAAATCCTCATCTTACTCAGATTAAGAGTCACAGTCCCTAAAACGGCCCCTACCTGACCCCCTCATCCCCACCCTTTCCCCACTCTCTCCCTGCTCACTCTGCCCCTCCTTGTTGTGCCTTAACTGGCCTGCCTGGCATGCTCCTGCCCCAGGGCCATTGCACTCACTCTTCCCACTGCCTGAGAGCCTCCTTCCCCAGATCTCCACATGGCTGGCTCCTTCACCTCCCGCAAGTCTCAGCTCCTATGTTACTGAAAACGGCAAACAGCCCTCCACGCCTACTCCAGCAGGTGCGTTTCCTTCACAGGATAGTGCTTTGCCTGTAATGTTTAATAAATGTGTATTTATTACACTCCCATGGTTCCACCCTGAATTGCACCAGAGGATACAAAGATTTCCAAAGCAAAGTTATTTGAAAGACTCTTAGTTGAAGGCCTCTTGGTATAGGGCTCTCTTTAAAAAATTGTATTAATTATAATTGTGCTAAGGAGAGAGGTTAGTACTGAGACTCTTTTGAATTATTTTGTAGTGCTTGTTGTTCTAAATAAGTAATTCATTAAATATATATGATATATAAAATATCTTTGTGGTTGTTTTCACTTTCTTCATGTCTTCCTTGATTTACCATTTAATACCTGCAAGTGAAGAACCAAGCATTAGGAAACATTTTATAGCCACAGAGATCAGAGTAATCTCTTGTATATAGGAGGGTCTAAATCCATATTTATTAAATGATAAAATATAACAATTTAACACATTACTGTTATTACAAGTTGGCACCAAATTTGAAAATTTTGATTAAAAGGAAACATATTTGCGGGGTCTTCCCTGGTGGCGCAGTGGTTGAGAGTCCGCCTGCCGATGCAGGGGACACGGGTTCGTGGCCCGGACCGGGAAGATCCCACATGCCGCGGAGCGGCTGGGCCCGTGAGCCATGGCCGCTGAGCCTGCGCGGCCGGAGCCTGTGCTCCGCAACGGGAGAGGCCACAAGAGTGAGAGGCCCGCGTACCGCAAAAAAAAAAAAAAAAAGGAAACATATTTGCTTCTAATAAGAAGATTGAAAAATAACAAATCATGAATTCTTTTTCATAGTGTATGTTTTTCAACAAGCTCTTGTGTTTGTTTTTTTTTAAGAGGGTCAAACATCGACTGCTTACTTCTGCTGAGTTTTGAACCCTTCTCCTTCAAGTGGTGATCTTTTCTTTACTTGGCATTCTTGTTCAGTGTCACCTCTTTCCCCACCTCCTCATGCCCTCTCCTTTCTCTCTCTTTTTCTTCCTCCTTCCCACGCAGACATGCTCCTCTCACATCCGGGCCTCAGCACATCTGCTTTCCTTCACTTTCTTGACTCCTTGCCTGGCTAACTCCTGTCAGTATTATCTTAGCTATAGTTGCCTCTTCTTCTGGGAAGCCTACCCTGACCAAACCCAGTAAACCGCCTCCTCCACAGAATATTAACAGATCCTGCAGGACAAGGACTGTGTCCTGTTCCTTCTCTTCCCAGCACAGTGCACAGTCCCTAATACAGGGTTGATTTTCCAGGAACACATAGCTCTGCTGAATGAATGGAAAACTTGGCTCCTTGGCATCGTTGAACAGAAGTCACAAAATGTCACTGGAGAGATAATTGTTTCATTAGTTCAGTGAAATATTTTATATATTGGCAGCCAATTCCAATAGCAGCAATGCTGTATGTTTGCCAAGCTTTCAATATCCATGAATAATCCTTTATAAAAAGCCTGGCAGAATCTTGTAGACTGATGGACAGCATACTTAGAGCTGGTCAGAAGGGGAGAGGAAATTTTAGAATAAAGTTATGATCTAGAGAGTAGTATAAAAATTTATATAAGAATGTTCATGGCAGCATTATTCAGGAGAGTTGAAAAGTAGAAACAACCCAAATGCCCATCAACTGATGAAGGGATAAATAAAATGTGGCGTAGCCACACAATGGAATATTATTTGGCCACGAAAAGGAATGAAGTTCTGAGGCGGGCTACCACATCGATGAACCTTGAAAACTTATGTTAAGTGAAGGAAGCCAGTCACAAGAGGCCACATACTGTATGAGTCCACTTACATGAGACATCCACAAAAAGCAAATATATAAAAGCAAAAGACTAGATTAGTGGTTGGCTAGGGCTGGGGTAAGGGGAGGGAGGAAGGGGAGTGAATGCTAACGGTATGAGGTTGATTTTGAGGGTGACAAAATGTTCTAAACTTTGATTGTGATGATCACTGCATAGCTCTGTGAATATACTAAAAACCATTGAAGTGTACAGTTTAAATGGGCAAATTGCATTGTATGTGAATTATATCTCAATAAAGCTGTTTTGGAAAAACTGTAGAGAGCATTTGTTGCAAAGTTACACCTGAGTAGGCTGTAAAAAAATATTTTTCTAAATAACCGTTACTTGTAAGAGTTCTACTTGGTGCTTCCTGGTAAGTGAAAAACCAAATCTCTAAAACCTGGGCCTTTGAACCCCTGTGTGTATAACCCAGGGAGCCCCATTCACTGCGGAGGGGTCACAACTACATGATGCTACAGATGCCAGCCAAACTGCTACAGCGTGATGAACTCAAGGGGGAAAGCTGTAAGCATAATGAGGAAGAAAAGAGCAAAATTACGTGTACCGAGGAAAAGGTAAACGCGTACGTGCAAACTGACAGCTTGCAAAAGCACTATTGTTTTTGTGTAGACTTCTCCTGGCTGGCCGTCCGATTTAGGGAGTCTTCATTTCAGGCACCAATGTAACTGGAAGGAGTGCTGATCTGGGACTTAGGACACCCTCATTCTAGTCCTGGCTATGTCATTTATTCACCATTCAACAAGCAATTATTAAAAGCCCACTATATGCCAGGCACTGCGTCTAGCCCTGTTGACTTAAAGTTCAAAGACACATACCCTACCTCAAGGATCTCACTTTTCAGAGAAAGAGGATAAAAAATATAATAAGTCCTGTGACAGGGAGGAGGGGATCTATTCCCTGCTGAGGAATAAAGAAAGAAGACGTAGGAGTGAGGAAGAGGCTGACCGGTAAGTTGTATTGTTTCCTGCTTGTTTGCTGTCCCACAAGCATTTCAGCTCCTTGAGGAAAGAGAGCCTTTTCTATCTTAGTCATTTTTTCAAAAACAACTTTATTGAGACGCACCACACAATTCATCCATTTAAAGGATACAATTCAATAGTTTTTAGTATATTCACAGATTTGTACAGTCAACATCATAATCTATTTTAGAACATTTTGTTACTCCAGCAAGAAACTCTGTACCCATTAGCAGTTAGTCCCTATCCTATCCACCTCGGCTCTCAGACTTAGCCAACCACTAATCTACTCTCTATCCTTTCAGATTTGCCTATGCTGGATGTTTCATATAGATGGAATCATAGAGTATGTGACCCCTTGTGACTGGCTTCTTTCACTTAGCATAATGCTTTCAAGGTTCATCCATGTGGTTCATTACTTTTCATGGCCAAATAATATTCCATTGCATGGGTATGCCACACTTTGTCCATTCATCAGTTGACAGGTCTTTGTTTCCACTTTTTGGCTCTTATGAATAACGCTGCTATGAACAATTGTGTATGTTTTTAAGTGAGTATATGATGCCATTTCCCTTGGGTATACACCTAGGAGTGGAATTGTTGGGTCATATAGTTACTCTGTTTAATCTTTTGAGGAACTGCCAGACTGTTTTCCAAAGTCCACTATTTTACATTCCTCCCATCAATTTATCTACATCTTTGCCAACACTTGTTATTTTTTGTCTTTTTGACTATACATCCCAGTGGGTATAGGCACCTCAGTCAATTTTGTATCCTTAGTGCCTCAAAGAGAATCCAGTACGGGCAGATGCCAATTTATTTGTTGAGCGAATTTGAGAACATTTGTCATTTGGGGTTTCCCAAAATCTGACCTCCTTTCCTTTCTGGGGGGTAATCTAATGATTATTGGGGTGAAGCAGATCCCATTAACAATATAGGTCTCAAAAAATGTCAGCTCCTTACTTTCCCAGACCTGCCTGCAATTCGAGCAAGGAACGTATGTTAAGCTTAGTAAACCTAATGGATCCGCCACAGGCTTCAAAGAGGGAGCCCTAGTAAAACAAAGTAGGTTTGGTGGAGAATCCATTCTGGGGGCAATAACAGCCACTGCAGTGACATCTGGTTTCCAGGAGCAATAGCGCTGGGAGTGCCAATGGTGGATGGTACCTGTGTCCAGTGCTACTGAACTGGAAGTGTAAGCTGAGGTATCCTGTTTTGAACGGTGGTGGTCACCTCCTTCAATGTGTTGTGCTGTGATGTTGGTTGTGATCCTAGCTGCTGCCCAGACTTCCTTGCTCTTGCTTACTGTCGGAGCCTGTTTCTGCAGACTTCCCAGCAATTTTGTCAGCCACCCAATACCCTTTCACAAACTGCCTCTCTCCTTAAGTCAGCAATGTCAGTTTCTTCTGCTGCTTGCAACTAAGAAACTTGAAAGTTACAATGAATCTTGCATGGGTGAGTGGGTGGGGGATGGATTGATCAGTGGATGAAGGCAGCTACCTGGAAACAGCGTTTTGAAGTATGAGTAGAGGTTCCTCAGGCACAAATGTATTCCAGGCAGAACAAAGAGCACAGCATAGGCACTGAGGAATGGGAGAGCATGGTGTATTGGGAAAAACGCCAGGATTTCAGTCTGGCTGGGATATAAGGACAAGGTGGGGAGTGGTGAGGTGTAAAGCTAAAGAGACTAGCCTAGGACAGATTGTGAAGGATCTTTTGGGTTACGCTAAAGAGTCTTGATTCGATCCTTTTAAACAAACTATCAGTTTAATCAACATAGTGACATAATCAGATTTGCATTCAGAAAACACACTATAGGGCTTCCCTGGTGGCGCAGTGGTTGAGAGTCCGCCTGCCGATGCAGGGGACACGGGTTCGTGCCCCGGTCCGGGAAGATCCCACATGCCGCGGAGCGGCTGGGCCCGTGAGCCATGGCCGCTGAGCCTGCGCGTCCGGAGCCTGTGCTCCGCAACAGGAGAGGCCACAACAGTGAGAGGCCCGCATACCACAAAAAAAAAGAAAAAAGAAAAGAAAACACACTATAATTTTTAGAAAATTCTGCCAGGAAAGAGAAAGAATTGGAGGAGAGGAATACCAGAGACGGGAAGACCAATTAAGGAGCTATAGCAAGCATTACAATGAAAGATGCTAAAGTTATGAATCAAGGCAGTGAGCTTGAACAAGAGGAATTAGATCTGAGATATATTAAGGAGGTAGAGGAATCTTTGTCCTCAATATAGGAATTAAGAAGGAAGATCACAGATGACTCCAAGATTTTGGCTTAAGTAAATCAAGAGATGGTGATGCCATTTATGCATGCGTTCCTTCAACAAACATGTAATCATCACTTATTGTGGGAGGTGCTGATACAATGCAGCGAATCAAACAGACCTGTTCCTACCATTGTTGTGGTAACAAGTACTCTACATTAGGCCCCGTTTATGTGTCTTCTCAGGCTTTTTGGGCCTCTTGCTCCTGTCTCAGCTGCCACCATGAGCGACTTAGTTAAGTCCCTTGTGGTTTGACAGCCCAAGGATGACCAGCCACATACCAACAGTCTCTTCCCACCACTTCTGAACTCCAGGGCAGGGACCTGCTTTCTGAGTGACTATCAAAGAATATGGATAACACAACTGGGAAGTATGGGAAAGTTAGCTCCCTGTGGGACAAGCTTTGACCAATGACAAAGAGACAGGAGACAAAGATAAAATTCCTCTCTTCCTTGAATGTTCCAAGGCATGAGTCCTCCATATTGTCTGTCTGGCCAAGTGGTTGCAGCTGTCAAGAGATTGGCTGTATCTCCTCAAGTCTTTCCATGAAGCAGTGTTCAGCACAGTAATGCATCCCTGTGCATAGCTCTCCATTCTTCCTTGCCTTTTCCCTGTTCCTGCCCTGGGATAATATCTCCTAAAGAAAGGACCAGCATCCTTGCATCAGGGTCTGTTTTCTAGGGAACTGGGCTAAAACACACCCAGAAAGGAAAACAGAAGATGATGAGTTTATTTTTCACATGCTTTGAGCTTGAGGGAAAATTATCGATCCATTCAAAAATATGTATTGAGTGCCTCCAGGTATGCTTGAAGTAGGGATAATATGGTGGACAAAATAGACATGCTTCAGTAGGAATATTCTGGTGAACAAAACAGACATGTTTCCTGCTCTTAAAGAGCTTACATTCAGCAGGGAGAAGTGACAAATAATAAGTCACAGTACAGAAATAGTGGACATGATAATTCTAGATAATGATAAAGAGTTTTAAAGAAAACTTTTAAAAGGTGATATGATAGTGTGACTGGAATGCGTGTGTGGAGCGGGTGGTTCTAATCTAGACTGGGTGGTCAAGGGAACAGAGAATAGGTAGACGAAAAAGCCTCTTCCAGAAGGAGGAGCAGGTCTTCCACAGGAGGTGCCTGGGAGAATAGATGTGGAGATAGACATATTTGTCTAGTGTTGGGGTTTAGGTGGAGAGAGGAAATTTGCCCCATTTTAGCTGTGAAATAGTTGGTCTGGACATATGCATAGAAGGTAAAAGGGAGATTGAAGAGAGTAGCAAAGGCATAGGTGAGGCTGTAGATCAGGGACAGGTCAAAGAGTCAGTGGGCAGTATCAGAGCAGGAAAGGTAAGACACTATGTGTATAACCCCTGACACAAAGTGGTCATGGGTCTCTGGAAAAGCCTGGGCCTCGGTTTCTTTAGCTGCAAAATAAGAGCATTGATCAGGCTCCATTACTGTATGAAGGCAAGGAGGAGCTGATATGAAACTTCTATGTAGCTATGTAATTCACCCCTTGAAAGTCACAATTGCAGTCTTTAGAACCCAGTAGTAATTGTCTCTCTCACATCATTAATTACATTCTGGCCACTCATCAGCTAACACAATTGTCAGACTCTTTCAGCAAAATGTCTTTTTCATAGCTGAGGACTCCTTACAGTAAGGACAAACAATTGGGGCTCATTAATTCAATCATTAGGACACTGATTATGCATCTATTGTCTACTCTAGTCAGTTATGTTAAATAAGCTCTTCAGTCTTCATCAGAGCAATTATGCTAATAAGGTTGAAATTTTCTAAGAGTATTATACCTTCATACACTTATCCTGCCTAGCAGCCGCCTGGCTCAGTCAATATTGTCACACACAGACAATTATAATCAAGGCATAAGGCCCTATTGTTGACATCTGACTACCAAGTTATCCCTCTCACAATAGAACTTTGAATAATTTGTCCATTGTTCTTCCAGGGTTTAGACATTGGCCCCTGTTTAGTTTTTTCCAAAATATGGAGATCTCAGATACCATTTAAATGCCTTTATGGGAGTGCTCATTGCACTGCATAATTTTCCAAGTAGTATTTGAACAATCATTGGATTAACTATCCAATGATAAATTATCCAGTAATTCTTTATGCTTTTAAATGTACAGAAAAGAAATATAATATTAATTATCAGATGCCTGGAGAACGATGAGAAATATAATTTGTTTTCTCCAAATGTTTTTCTCTCAACCAGAGCCAGCTTCTCTCCCAATGTCATTACCTTTAAACTAAAAAACCTATTTGTACGTTTTATTTTCTTGAGTGATTTTGGCCATGGAATGAGGACTTTCCACCATGAAAAACCAATGCTTTTATGATAGGCACATAACAGATACCTGATAAATATTTGCTGAAGTTAATTTTTTTCTTGTATATGCTATATTCTTGTCTCCAGCATTTCCCATCAGATATTAAATATTTTTTATCTTAATAAAAATTACCATGTGAATGAGGACTCTGTGTGTGTGTGTGTGTGTGTGTGTGTGTGTGTGTGTGTGTGTAGAGGCAGGTGGACACATCTTCAACATAAGTTCATTTAAAATATCAAATTTCATTGTATTGAGATAAAAATCCAGCTGTGTTGGATTTCTTCATTTACAACAAAAGTAACCCCATACATTTGTTCTTTACATTTTGTACTTAGGTTATCTCATTTAATCAGTTGCAAATAACTGGATCCTTCTTTAAGATGTAGTAATACTCACTGCAACTTAGTTCCACGAGGATGAGCATATATAGAGATTGGATGTTGACAAGATACTCAATAGTTGTACTGAGGGTAACTACAAACTGGAAGGATGGGGCAAAGCTACGTAGAATGCTTGCAGACCTTTGACACACATACAGCCTTTTTCTGCCATACAAATGCTGTATTTCACACTTCTTCAATTACGTGGTATTTTTTATCTTAGGTTGTGGGGAAACAACTGAGAGCAAGATGCTTGCCGTCCTTGTCCTTCAGGAATCTGCAATCTAAATGGTGAGACAAAACACTCACATGAGAAGTTAAAAACCCGCTCAAGACTAAACTAACAGATCAAGACATTACTCGAAGCAAAGTCATGGTATGTAAATCATTCTGACCATGAGAGAAAATTTATAGGTGAGTGATATCCTCTGGGCTGGAGTAACCAGGAAAAGCTTTACAAATTTAGCAGAGTTCTAGCTTTTGAATATGAGTTCTAGCTTTTGAAAAATCAATACATGGATATATATATATAGATATATATATACGTACATATATATGTGTGTGTATATATAAATACACATATATATCTTCTTTAAAACTCTACAGAAGAATTAATGATAAAATTTAAGTTTTCCACTCATGACTTCAAGGTTCTCTTTCTAGAAGCAACCACCATTACCATTTTCCTTATATGTATTTCCAGTACATTTTACTACTTTTAAATAGATTCTGAATTGATTTTGATTTGATTTTTCAGTATCATGCACAACAAAAGGTTAAACAAGGTGTCTATCCATATAAACATAAGACTTACTCAATATAATTTATACAATAGGGACCTACTGATAGGTCTTGAGATACCCTAGTGGATTTCCAAGTTGATTGTTGCCACGGCAATCTCTGCTCCATCTGCCTTCAGTTTCTATCTTGACCCACTTTGGCTTAGATGCATTTCTAGCTGAGAAGGGATGCTCCTTTTCTAAGCCTTTTGGGGACTGCATTGGTAGCCAGATTGCCCCTCCTCCCCTTTCCTCAATCCTACAAATCCTGGAAGGCTTCCTAAATGAAAGAGTTAGGGATCCAAAGTCTGACACTTTGGAGAGATGGTCTTAGACCTCAAGCATATTATCCATTGAATTAATGTGCCCCTCAAAGTACCTAACTCCTGTACTGGGAGCAGATTCTTCTGGAATTCCAGCCAGATCTGCTTCTGTTTCTATTTCTATTCACCCACATAGACAGCCAAATGCACACCCTGGTCACATAGGAGAAAATACTTGTGTGACCCAGGGTAGCTTTTTATAGGCCATTTCATATAAAAACTGTTGGCTGTGTTAGTAGGGAGAAGGACCAAAAACCATAAACAGCCCTCCTACTTCTAAATCGAATAGCCTTTGCCCTAGAACATCCTCCCTGGTGGCTCTGGGAAGCGGAAAGAGAAGTATTAGGATGTGGAACAGCTCCACCGATTGGCTTCCTAGATCCCCTTCGCAAGCTGTTTTTAAAAAGGGGTGAGTAGAGCTGCCTCTAAACTGACAATGGGAGACACCACCCTGGGGGTAAACTTTTGAAGGTAGAATTTCTGCTGAATGGGTTCATCTTAGCATATGTGTTGCAGGCAACAGAAGGGAAGAAAGGATAATGATTATTGGTTTTCTTTTAACTTAGCCCTGTGCTAGTCACTTTCATAATTATTACTTTATTTAATCATCACTCAACTATATTTAAGTAGCTATCATTGCAGGTGAGTTTCACTTGCCAAAGGTCACATATTTGGAGCATGCTCTTCATCACAAACTTTCGATGAGAAAAGTACTTCCATGTTTGAGGAGAGAGATGGAGGAAATGCAGGAGATTTTTAAAGGATATTTGGAAAACCTGTAAGACTCAGAGGATGACCAAGTATCTCTCCACATTCAACTGAAGGTACCCTCCTCAGGGAAGCCTTCACTTCAGAAAAAAATATATTTCAAGAAGTCTTACTGTTTGAAGTGGTCACTTGGTACTTCCTGCTTACTGATTTGAGATCTAAGTTTCTTTTCACCTTCAGTTCTACGGTGCTCTCTGCCTAACACAGTAGGTGCTTAATAAATGCTTGATGTGACTGGTTGGGTTCAATATTTCGGCAGAGGCTCGGGTGTCTGTAAGGTAAAAGTGACAAAGTTACCCGATTGGGGTTATGACTCCACTAGCTTTGCGAAGCCAGCGGCTTAGCGGCTTGTCGTGCAGATGAGCGAGGATGGGGCCTAACAGCGCCTGAACAGTGCAGAAATGAAGGGGAAGGGAAGATAACTCAGCAATTGAGGGGCATCGTGCCAGGCACTTATGTTCTAGACTTCACAAGACCATTCAGAGCATGCATTACTAGCACCATTTTTAACGAAGACAGAACGACGGTTCCGGTTAAAGAAAAATACCTGGCATCCCCTTTCCCTGGCCCTACATCCCAGAAAAGATCTCAGCCCTGGGCTTATTTACATCTCGGACCCCGCCCCCGTTTACCACCACGAGGGCCCCGCCCACTCATTCGCAGAAGGGCGCGCCCAGAGCGGGTCCGGTACCCGAGCTTCTGCAGAAACCTCTTCTGCCCGTGGCTCGTCCCGTCCTCTGGGCTTCCCCGGGGATGAGCACGTATCCACTCCCGGCTTGACTACTGAAGGTGGGCCAGGCGGCCCCCGACAGGCCCCACCCAGTGGCGCTGGCGAGAGACCGGGAGGGAGGTCAGGGCCGAGGTAGTGAGGGACGGGTGGTCGTTAGCGCAGCAGGTTACGTGCCTTCCCCTCCCCTTCCCAGAGCCTCTCGTGGGACCGCGCAGGAGACTAAGCCAACCGAAACCGCGGGCATCACACCCTGCCCACTCCTCCACCGCCCCGCCGGCCACGCCTCGCCTCACGCTCTACGGGGGAGGCGGGACCAATCAGCGAGCGACGTCTCCCTTCCGATTCGAGGCCCCCGACGCGCGGCTCACACCCCGAGCACCCCGTGCGCTGATTGGCTGCACGCGCCGCCGGTCCGGCCGGGGGGGCGGGGCGGCCGAAGGGAAAGGAGGTGGGGAGGTAGTGGCCCGCGACTCTCTGAGCCCCGCTCGCGCCCCGGCCTTTCCCGGGCGCTCGGCCTCCTTCTTTTCCTCCTCCGTTCTTCCGTACGCGCCGAGCGCTGCGCTCGGCCGGCGTGCCTCGCGCCCTAACGGGCGGCCGGGGGCGCCAATCAGCGGGCGGCAGGGTGCCAGCCCCGGGGCTGCGCCGGCGAATCGGCGGGGCTCGCGGCCCGGGGTGGGAGGCGGGTCTACCGCTCGGCCGCGGCGGCGGAGGAGCAGCTCCCAGCCAGCAGCCAGCGAGCGCCGAGCGAGCCGCCCGGAGGTGGGTGCGCCGCGCCGCTGCGGCCGGCAGCGGAGGGCGCAGGGCGGAAGCGGAGGTGGGCCGGCGGGCGCAGCGGGGGAGGACTCGGCCGTCCCGGCCGCCCGGGGTGGGGGCGAGGCGGGCGCGCGCCCGAGGGGAGGAGGGGCGGTGGCGGGACGCGCGTCCCCACCCCCTCCTTCCCGCGGGCGGCGTCCGGGCCCGCGCCCCCTCCTCGCGCGCCGGGGTCGACTGCCGGGCTCCGGCTGGGGGGCGGGGCGGGTGGCCGGGCGGCCGCGAGAGTGATTTCAGTCCTGCCTCCAATCGCCCATTCCCCTCTCCCCTCCCAGCCCCTCATCCCATTCGGAAGAGGAAGGAACAAAAGGTCCCGGACCCCCGGCTCTGACGGGGCGGGACCCGGAGCCTCGGTGCAGGTAACGCCGCGGCGCCCGGCGGGCCCATGGGGCTGGGGTGTGTCAATGTGGGGCTCGGGTCGGTGAGGCTCGCCGCGTCACCTGGCCTCGGGGGCCGGGGGCTGGGGTGTGGCGAGGTCGGGGCCGCGGGGCGCCGGGCCCTCGGGGTGCGGGAGCGCAGGGCGGGGCAGCCGGAGGGACGGGGCCGGCAGCCGGAGGGACGGGGTCGGCAGCTGGAGGGAAGGGGTTGGCGCTCGGAGCTGCCGCCCGCCCGCTGCCCGGGGCGGGGGCCGGCTGTGGCCTGTCCCCTGCGCCGCGAACACACTCGGTAGTTTGTGGTTGTGATTTGCAAAGCCCGGAGGGACGGAGCTCTGGTTTCGGGAGTTGTTGGGAAGCCGAGTTAGGAGCGTGCGATACTTTGCTTCCACTTTTTTTTTTTTTTTTTTTTTTTGGTGCTGTAACCTTTGTTAACCATTCTGGTCTCGGGGTTCAGAATCGCTTGTGTGTGCTCTCACACAAACACGCACACGGCTGATACTCTGTCCAGATCCTTCTCTACTCGCTTGTGAAAGTTGCTCTGTGAGCGGAGCCTATTTGTTTTTATCACACGCCTTTAGAGAGCACGCTGATTGATTTCACGTATTTCAAACTTGGTTTTCAAATCTGCAACTTTGTTTTGTTCTCTCCTGGGGGATACTGCCCTTGGGTTGAGTACTTTCGTCTTTTACTTACTTAACCGTTTTGTGGTTATGGTTTCCTTTTGATCCTAAACAAAAGAAAGACAGTACTTAGGTTAGTTTTGTTATTTCTTTCTCCTGACCCTTTAAAAGCTAAATACTACCGGTTTGTTGTCAACTAAACCTTTATTTAAAAAGAAAAAAATTTCCAGGTAAAACGAAAATGAAGTAGCATTTTCCATCTAAGTCCTGGCATGTTTGTTACAGTTTGGAGTATCCTAAATTTTGGTGTTTTAAACTTTTAAAACGACGCAAGTAATTAATAAATAAACAAGTGATCACGCAAACTCCATTTTTCCAAAAATGGTCCCTGAAATTTGAATTAATTTCCAGAATTCTGAATGATTAGTTCCTTTTCTTCTGATTTCATGTGAATTGAACCTTCACCACTGATTGTAAGGGTGATTTCCTTGAGACTAGTAAGATAATACATTTTCTATTATTCTGAAAATACATTAGCTAATTTTCTAGTTTTGATACCCTTTAAAAAAAAGTTTTTCTCACATACATGTGTAAGGTAAATAATTAAATTAAATTTGGTAAGTTTTGATGTGAATAAATAAGTGAAGCAAATATACACAGAGATGGGAGAAATAATGTAAAATGGATTTCATAAATGTATCATGGTTGGAGGATTTTTTTTTCATTTGCCTTAAAAAACCATACAGGGTATTGATAGAATTTTCTCCACCAAAAGGTCATTTAGAAAACATTTATATTAAATTCAGGAAGTAACACTGATTTTATTTTTAAAGTTCCTTAGTGTTTTTTTTTTTTTTTTTTGCCATAAAATTAGCTGTGGTAGTAAGTAAGAATAGTTCAAGTCTATGGGCATATCTAAGGTGATTACCCACTTACACTCTTAATGTTAAAATTGAGTTTAAAGTAGTTCATTGGTCTGTTTTAATTAATGTAATGTGATTGGTAACATCCATTTCTGGACTTGTTTTAGTAAGAAATTGCTGTTAGAACTTGGTTTTTATACTCCGTTCTTACCTTGTACAGTGATTTCACATTATAGGAGTTCAACAAAGTTTGGTTTTTCAAGGCTGTAAGTTAACCTGTGCCTAGTCATAAATGGTCAGATCTCTACACACACAATCTGTAAGGTTCATGAAATAAGAATCTTGTAAGGAACTGTGCAGAGTAATTTCCTGTTGTTTGTGGCTTGTCAGGCTTGGTGTGTGCTTTAACTCTTAAGTAGGAATTTGGGGATAGTTTTGTATATTTCAGCAGAAATTCTCTTTAGTAAGAACAAAGGTTGTTTCTACTTCAAGATGGCAAAAGGTCCCCTTTTCATTTTCATATTGTAAATATTACAGACATGTTGCTAAAAGTTTGTTACTTCACATTGGGGGAAAATCCGTGAGTGAAAAATAGTTTAGTTACATAACCTGCTGATCAAAGACCTATTGAATTTTTACATTTTGCAAATATTTTCAGCTTTGGCTTTTCTAAAGGTGTGAAAGCACTCCTTATTCTTGTTTGGTTTTGATTTTGTTGGCTTTGTACTTTAGGACTTCTCGTTTTGTAGCAGCTTTTTTACACAGGTGTTTTTGTAATGCATATAAAAGTCGTATTTAGTGCAGTCTGGCAGATGGAGTCTCATTCTTATTCTTGGGACAAGAGTCATTTTTAGAGGATGGCGGGGGGCATGTCTTTTGATGGGAGTAGAGGAGCCATTTTTATCTGTAAGAGGAAAGATTGTAAGTATTGCATTGTAAAGGTATGTCAGAAAATGTGAAATAAAAAGATTTCAAAACCAGTTCAGGAGAGGTTATGCATTTATTCAACAACTAACTTGTATTTATTGAACAGGTAACATTTATTCATTTATTAAACAGTAAAACAGCCTTTTGCTGTGTGTCAGGCCCTGAACTAGGCAGTGAAGTAACAGGGAACAAGTGTATCCCTGTTCCTTGATGGGATTAGAAAAGTGGAAAATCTTCATATCTCCTTGTCCTGTCCTCCAGTGTTTAGAGTAGGAAGATCATGTTAATGTACAAATTCAGGACTGAGCCAATTCCTAACGTATGCTTGCACGGCTTTCTTTTGAGTTTAGAGGACAGCACTAGGGAAGGTGTCACGTGTTAACTCATATTGTCACCGGGAATAGGTAGTGTATTTTTTGGGGGTGGGGGAACTTGTCACCATTTTTGCACAATCTCTACAAATTGAAGATATGACTAGTCTTTCAGAAGTATATTTGTTGCTGAGCAGGTGAACACTTGTAGAGCTAAGCCTAATTTGGCCTTAGTTTGATTATCCATTGCCTTTTATAGAAACCGGTTAGGGAAAGAAAGCAAACCTGAATCGGTCAGGTTCTAATGAAAGTATCAGAAATAAAGTATAAAAACAATTAGCTAAACCGAGAAAAAGGATTGGGCTGCAATCTTGTGTAATGGAAAGGCCCTGGGTTTTGGCGTCAGAGAGACCTAGGCGTATAGTCAGTTTCTCAGTCACTGTATTGGGCAAATTACTTAACTCCTGAGCCTTGGTTTTCTGATTGAAAATGGAGGTAATAACACCTTCCTCTTAAGGTTATTACATACAAAGAGTAAATGATTGTGATGAAGATACCTAAGCACAGTGCCTCAGACTAAGGGTCTTCTCAGAAGACCTTTGTTCTCTTCTGGTTGTAGCTTTCACTTGTTTTCTAATTCAGATGATTTTCCTACACTCTTCTCCTTGATCTATTATAAAATACATTTGAGAAACAGACACTTAGCGAAAAGGTCTAAGGTAGGCAAATTGTCCTAGTCCATACCTTTCAGTTCTAGTCATAGGAGAGAGATTGTGACCCTTAATTAGAACCTGTTGGCATTTATTTCAAATGTTTCTAACAAGCAAAGTTATCTTGCTTCTAAACCCATAGTAGATTAGAGACAAGTAGATTGTGGGTCATGTGGGAGGTTGAGGGGAGTCTAGTGAGGGGTGGGGTAGGAGGATGGGGAACTGTTAGCCTACTGTCTATTTTAAGGAAAAACAGATAACAGACTGGTGAGGATAATGGAGATAATCTACAAGACACAAAAAACGAATACTCAGAGCCTAACTAGCATGTCTGGAACCATTCAGTGCAGGACCAGACCTGAAAACATAGTAATGAAAGTTCATCGATTAGATTAAATCATATTTGGGAAAATCTATTTAAAGAGAGCGGTAATCTACATAATATACTTTAGATTGTCATTCGGGATGATTAACAAATGTTCTTAAAGGGGTAGAACATGGTTCTAATGACTTATGACAGATCCAAAGTACCTGCTCTGACCAAGGTGCTTTTCATTTGTTTTGCCATTCAGAGTGCCTTGATTCCAGACTGAAAAATCTTTCATGCTAGGCCATTAGTAAAGAAAGGTGATCTAAATGGTGTTGCACCCCAGGCCACACCTTTTCTTCGGAGTAAGTCATTTTTTTGTCAGTCTGCAGGGGTGTCGTGTACAACTTTTCACTCAGGTTTTAGGATAAAGTATGCTAGAGATTTCTAGGACTGAACAAGTGTGGACAGTTGGCTAGTCTGTCTGTTGGGGGCTTCATGCTTCTTTTATGTGACTTCTTTCCAATATTAGCCTTGGTAATTTTTTTTGATCCTCATCTTTCCTATCTCAGGGTTACTTTCTAAACCATCTACTCCATCAAATATTAATTGGTGACCTTGTAATTTATAGCCTTAGCTATTTGGAAAAAAGAAAAGGGTCTTTTGTTTTTAAACCAGTAGTACAAAAGTTATCCAGCCTTTTTTGTTTAAAAATGCACAGTTTGAGGCTTATTGCTTATCTCTGATCAATTTTTTAAATTTATTCCATTTTATTTATTTTTGGCTGTGTTGGGTCTTCTTTGCTGCGCATGGGCTTTCTCTAGTTGCAGCGAGCAGGGGCTACTCTTCGTTGCGGTGTGCGGGCTTCTCATTGTGGTGGCTTCTCTTGTTGCGGAGCACTGGCTCTAGGCGCGTGGGCTTCAGTAGTTGGCAGCATGTGGGCTCAGTAGTTGTGACTCGCAGGCTCTAGAGCGCAGGCTCAGTAGTTGTGGCACACGGGCTTAGTTGCTCCGCGGCATGTAGGATCTTCCCAGACCAGGACTTGAACTTCACCGTGTCCCCTATATTGGCAGGTGGATTCTTAACCATTGCCCCACCAGGGAAGCCCTCTCTGATCAATTTTGATCATTACTCCAGGTTGATATAATTGTGATGTGTTCAATTAGGACATATTTCAATGCTGATTATAGGTAGACATCTCAAGGATAGCTCTGAGCTTCAATTTCAGTAATTTCATGTAGGGAGAATGTAATTTTGCCAAGCCAGATGGATTTAGACCCTGCCTCTGGTTTGGCTAGTTAACCAGAAATATTAAGGTAGTTAAGGTAGTTGTGGCTCACATATGTGCCTTACATTCTAGAGTGTGTACGCGTTCCTCTTAGATATAAGTGAGCCACACTGACAGGACAGATGCCTGATAATTTAGATCTTTAAGTTTGTGCTTTTAAGAAAATAAGTCCTGAAGTGATTCATTCTCATTAAAATTTGTGAGTTTACTGTCAACTTGTCACAAATTCTTCCAGATAGTTCTGTAATTTTCAAAATCTCAGAATTACTTTGGCCTCAAGACTAGAACAGTGGAAAGTGAGTGCAGACTTTAGTTTTGATCTGTTCAGCACACATGTCCAGTTTGCATCTGAAAACCTGTAGTGCCCTACTGTGACCTCCCTTCTCTTTCGGCGGGAGGGCATAGCTTCAGGTTTAATGGCTGAAGAATAACTGGGAGGAGCCACTGGAAGTTCATCAGATTTATTACCTTGAGTCTTTCAGTTCAGAAACTCGATCTGAGGAAGTAGCATAGTAAATCTGTGATCTTGTAGTTTGCCCGTTGAAGATAAAGTACATTTGCATATGCTACTTCAGCTTTTCCAAAAATTCTATAACGGGATAATGGTTATGGACTTGCAAATATTAAGGAAATGCTCCGTCTTAATCATCCTTCATTATAAAATGTGGGGAGGTGAATCTGGTTTTCAAAGTTCACAGAATAAACTCCTGATGAATGGTGCAACGGAAGCTGGGCCCATGGGCTTTCTTCCTTGATTTGAATGAACTATGGAAACTTTTTTGTTGACTAGAGGCGCTCTATCTATGGCAGTGAATGCAAATTTTTCATGTTTAGACCAACCTTTTACTTTGTAGACAGGTGGTTAGGCTGTAGTTCATGTAAGCCTGCCAATTAAACTTTTCTTTATAAAATGTTTTAAGTATCAGGAGGGTTCCGCTTTTGCCTGAGGTTTGTGCGTTGGCCATATTTGCTCTAAACTAGTTTTCAAACCTAATGCACACACATACCTTTACGCACACAACAGCAACCAGAGAGAAGGCTCCTACCAGCAACAGCAACAGCATTATGCAGAATCTCAAAATGTAAGGGAAGTGACAGTTGCTGAAGCCCTGCCTGCTCAGTTTTCCTCTCATTCTTTGGCCCCCAGGAAGCCTTTGAAGCTCTAGAGGAGTAGTAGATCGTAGAGAAGAAACTTTCTGTAGACCCACACCATTCAATATAGTGGACACCAGCCACATGTGGCTATTTAGCACTTGAAATATGGCTTCTGTGACTGAGGAAGTGAATGTTGAATTTAATTTTAATTAATTTTAATTTAATAGAAAGTTGTGTTGGGCAGTGCTACTCTAGCCTTTGCTTTAACTGCACTTTTACACCCTGAGGACTTGTACCCAGTTGATGTGGGTGTAATTTGTTGCTTCAGCAGAAGGTCAATACAGACTCTGGGAGTTTGAAGGGAGATTGGAGTACTGAATATTTGTGCTGATTTGAGTCTGGGCTTGTGTAGTCTCTTAATAGTTGGATCCTTTTTCACAGTCCAGGGATGATAAACTAGTATGTAGTTTTATGTTTACAAGCTGAATATAGACCTATGGATTCCACACAACTCATTAAAGGTGAAAGGAATGTAACTCAAGTAAAGAACAGATAGAGTCTCTTTACACAGCAGTCCCCATATAATGGGGACTTTCACTGAAGTAATGACCTGCTTTTAGGGTTAAATTCAAGCTCTAACATTACGTTTTAACAGTCCATAAAACTGAACACATGAATGTTTTCTCTTTGCTTTTAAAAGGCACATTACCCATCGCTCTCCATGGGGCCAACTTAGGTTTCCAGTTGGCAGTGTCTTTCCTTACTAGCGTACAACTTTGGGAAAAAAGCATAGTTACAGTGAGAATTGAGAAATCTGGGTTTTTTTTGGTTGTTGTTCTTAAAACTAGTTTTTACTTTTTTTTTTTTTTTAATGCTTTCTATTGTCCTGGTTTCTTTGACTAAAACAATTATAAAAATCCAGGTCATTAGTAAACGTGTGATACATGTTTAAATGTGGATGGCCAAAAATCTAATAGTGATTTTATACTATTTCAGCAGGAACTTAGGTGTTCGTTATGAGGCAGCACCATCACATTTCAAGTATTTTATGTTGAAATATCTAACTTGATTTTCTTTTGAAATAAATATTTATATAGGTATTTGGAGAATGTTTTGTATTTGCAGTTTGAAGATATTTGAAATCTACATTTACTTTCTATACTTAATGACTTCCTTTGTTCTAAACTTGAACCTTGTGAAGTGTTTTTTGCCACTCTTTTTCATATTCGCCTTCCTGCTGCCCTTTTAGAAGTCATCACTGAATTCTGAATTGCCAAGTTTAGCAGTCTTTTCTCCATTATCGTACTACTTTCTTCAGTGTTTTTGCATCATTGACTATACTCTCTTTATCTAGATTTCTAAAAAATCACCTAAAGAGACATAGATTAGGCCCATTCCTCCTGCTACAAATGTTGGATAAAATGTAAAACATTTTTGGTTTTTATATATATATAGCTGATCTAGAGAGGGAGGGGTGAGAGGGAGAGAAAAGTCCCCAGGTACCAGAAATTTAGAAAATCAGTTAGTGTCAAGGAAAAGCTGGCCTTGGGGCATTTATTAGATAAATAATTCAGTAGCTGGGGCTGGGGTTGTAATGCCATTTGGGGAAAGGAGATAAAATTCTGGGAACTGTATACTAAAATATATATATATCTATATCTCTGTTCCGATATCATTGAAACTTCTGTGGCCTCTGAGAAAAACAAGCCTCAAGCTTCTCTATGGAAAAACTAGAAAAACACTAGTTTGTAGTGTTTTTGTAGAGGGACTTAAATATCACATGAAGGCCAAGCAGGGTAAATAAAAAGCAGACACTAGCTAGATGTAGCATAGTGGGTTTTTTAAATAGGTAATACATTATTGTATTCAGATTCAAAATTCCAAATTCAAAAGATACAAAAGGATATACAGTGAAAAGTCTCTTTGCCAGCCTGTCCCTGCCACCCAGTTGCCTTTCCAAAGGCAAGTAGCATTACTAGATTTTCTTGTATTGCTCCAGAGATTTTATGCATATGTGAGCAACTTTGTGCATATATTACCTTTTAGTACAAAAAGTGGTTCTGTATTTTGCTTAATAATGCATCTTGTAGATTATTCCATGTCAGTACATAATGAGTACTTTTAAACTTTTTCTTTTGGTTGCACAGTATTCTTCTGTATGGGTGTCTATAATACATTTCATCAGTCCTCTGTTGATGGACATTTATTTCCAGTCTTGTGGTATTAAAAATAGTGCTGTAATAAATAACTTTGTTTATACATCATTATACACATACATAGGATAGATTTCTAGAAGTAGGTCAGAGGATATCTACATTTGTATTATTTATTTTAGGGAATGTACTTTATTCATTTTTTGAATAGGTAGTAAGAGCACATGGTGCAAAATTCAAAAGGGACAAAATAGTAAATATTTCAGATCTCTTAACTCCTGCTACCCAGTTCTGTATCCTTCTAGAGCTGCTCTGTTCAATAGTTAGCCACTAGCCACATGTGGCTCTTGAACACTTGAACTGTAGCTAGTCCAAATTGAGATGGGCTGCATTTGTAAAATACACACTAGATTTTTAATAATTAATTAAAAATAGAGTGTAATATATCTCCATTTTTAATACTGATTACACATTGAAATAATATTTTCGAGATATAGTAGGGTATATTAATACAATTATTAAAATGATTACTTTTAACTATTTTTACTTTTTTAATGTAGCTAATAGAAAATTTACAATCACATGTGTGGTTTGCATTCTATTTCTGTTGAATGGCTCTGGCTTAAAGAAATTCCATATATATATATAAACAAGTCTGAATGCATGAGAATTCCTCTTATCAGGCCGGGTTTTTTTTCCTTTGCATTATAATCTGTAGCGTCAGAAATCTCGACGTTGGTTAAAACATACCAGGTGGTTCTTTACTGTCACATTTACTCTCAGCATTTACCATGATCATAGTGGGTCTCATCAGTGAAAGTCATGCTTCCATTGACTTTTACGATGTTTGTCCACTTTAGAGAGAAGCCTGATATTACTCTTTTTTAAAAAAAAATTAATTAACTTATTTATCTTTGGCTGCGTTGAGTCTTCGTTGCTGTGAGTGGGCTCTCTCTAGTTGCGGTGAGCGGGGCCTACTCTTCGTCGCGGTGCGCGGACTTCTCGTTACGGAACACAGGCTCTAGGCGCATGGGCTTCAGTAGTTGCAGCATGTGGGCTCATTAGTTGTGGCTTGCGGGCTCTAGAGTGCAGGCTCAGTAGTTGTGGAGCACGGGCTTGGTTGCTCCGCGGCATGTGGGATCTTCCCAGACCAGGGATTGAACCTGTGTTCCCTGCATTGGCAGGCAGATTCTTAATCACTGTGCCACCAGGCAAGTCCCCTGATATTACTTTTGCTACATGTTTTTGAACCTGCTCCAATCTGCACTGGTTGCCTACACCTAGTACACAGCAGTTGTCCTCGGATCCCCCTTCACTGTCATTTTATGGGGTTCACTGTCATCTTATGGGGTTCCTTAGCCTTTCTCCTTTGTTAGATCTCCTATTCTTTTGCTCTCCTTTCTTTTGATGAAACATATCCTTCAGGACTTCCTTTGAGAGAGAGTGTGTGTGGAAAATATTTGGAGATGTTACATGTCTGAAAATACCTTTATTCGATCCTGGGTGGGTAATAGAATTCTAGGTTAAAAATAATTGTTTTTCAGAATCATGAGGGCATTGCTCTGTTGACTTCACTTAGTGTTACTGTTGCGAAAATCAAATCCATTCTGATTCTTTTCTGTATGACCTTTCAAAAAATTTATCCCTGGAGACTTTTGGCTCTTCTTAGCATTCAGAAGTTTCATAGCCACCAACCTTGACGTGGATGTGTTTCATCCATTGTCCTGGGGTCTTGATGGGCCTTTTCAATCTGGAAGCTCCCATCTTTCAGTTCAGGGGATATTTCTTGATTTCTTTGACTGATAATCCCCCCCCCCCGCCCCATCATCTCTGATGTCTTTCTGGAAGTTCTGTTTGGACATTTGACCTCCTGAACTGGTCCTCTAATTTTCTTCATTTTTCTCCACTATTTTCCATCTTCTTGTTCTGCTTTCTGGGAGATTTCCTATACTGTATCTTCCCACACTTCTGTTGTACCCCCCCCCCCCCATTTCTGCTATCAAGTCATCCAAGAGCTTTTCTTTTACACTTTGAATGTTCCCTTTGTAAAGTATGTTTCCTTTGTAGAACATGCTGCTCTTGCTTCAGGGTTGCTATATTCTCTCTTGTTTCTCTGGGTATAGTGATGATTTTGACGATGTTTTCTTTCTCTGTATAGTCTCAGACTTCTTGAAGGTTGCATTTTTCTGTTTTTGCTTGCATTTTTTCTCAGATAAACCAAGTAATTCTTGATTAAGAAGGTGGGGTCTAAAAAGCTGATTGGAAACTAAGCATGTGGGTCTTCTTTCAGTTTCACTGTAGAGTGATCTGAGTGGACCGTTTGTTGGTAAACTCTCAATATTAGTATCTGTATGTTTTTCCTCCTGGGTTGGTCAGGTAACCCAGAGAGGAGTCTTGATCTGACTAAATGGGTAAAGGTCTGGCTGCTAGTATCTTGGGAGCCAGAACTCAGTGGAGGAGGGGGTTGGGAGTGTCTGCTTTTAGTGTGCTTATGTTCATTTACTCCCTCTCTTCTCCTAACGGGACCCAGGCCATCTCCTAGTACAGGTAGACTGTTTTACTCTCTGCCAAGAATAAACATTTAGTCTTCTGGAGAGGAGAGGAGCAGTTACCCAGTGGCATAGAGTGGGGAAGTGGATCTAAGTATCTGATTGCTTCTCAAATATCCCTCACCCAATCCTGCCTATTTTATCTCCTTCCTCCTTCTGGCCCTCAGTTCCTGCTGTGACTGGTGGTGTCTGCTACTTAGCCTTTTGAGAATTCTGCTGTGTAAATCAGGATGTTTCTCCACAGGTAGCCTAGAGTTAGTAAGTAGTCTCTGATCTGTTCACAGTTATTACTCATCCATCCATTTTCCAGTTATCAAAATTTTGCTTGTTTTCTTCTTACTCTTCTCCCTATCCTCATGAAATAGTCTTTTCTTTTTTCTTTTTAAATTCCTTTATTGTGTGTTGAGTTTGTTTTTTGTTTGCTGTCTTCACTTGCAATCCACTGATTAAAGTTTTCCATTAAAAATTTTTAAGGATAACCCTCTGAAAGAATTGGAATAGAATGTATAACTCCAAATCAGTGGGGATGAGGCGGTGGAAATAAAGAATATGTGATCATTCAACTAGAAGGCAGGAAAGGAGAAAAAAGAAGCAAAGAAATTGCTTAGGAATTAGAAAACAAAATAAGATGATAGAAAATAAGCTTAAATATCTCCATAAACCAATATATAATTTCAGATTAAGCTTGCTGGTTAATGGAGAATGAAAAATTAAAAATTAACTAAATGCTTTTTATTAGTAGATACACTTGAAACTATGATGACACAGTTTTAAAGTAAAGGGAAAAGATGCAAAAAGATGTACTAGGCATAAACTCCATTTGGGCTGCTGTAACAGAATTCCATAGACCGGGTGCCTTATAAAAACAGAAATCTATTTCTCACAATTCTGGAGGCTGGGAATTCCAAGTTCAAGGTGCCAGCAGATTTGGTGTCTGGTGAGGGCTCGCTTCCTACTTCATAGACAGCTATCTTTTTGCTGTAACCTCATATGCCAGAAGGGGGCAAGGGAATTCCCTGGGGTGTCTTTTATAAGGGCATTAATCCCATTCATGAGGGCTCCACTCTCATGACCTAATCACTTCCCAAAGGCCCCACCCCCAGATACGATCACATTGGAATTAGGTTTCAACATGTGAATTTGGGTGCAGGGCAGGGCAGGTGTGGTAGGGACAGTCTATAGCAGTCTATACGGTAACATTAGCAGAATTATAAGGGTAAGTCAACAAATGTGTAATAATCATTGTAGGAGATTTTAACATACCTCACAGTAATTTAAGAAGAGATAGGTAAAAAATAAGGTTTTACAGCACTGGAAATGTGCAGTTAGCAAGCATGCAACAATTACAAATATATTCTTTTCTGGTACACATGGAATTTTACAAAACTTGGTTATGTACTAGACCTCAGAGCAAATGTTGACAAATTCCTAAGAATTTGTACCTTAAAAATCATGTCCTTGGACCCTAGTGCAGTTAAGTTAGAAACATAACAGGAGGATAGCAACAACAGCTCCCAAATCCACAGTTGTATGCTGGAAAAAACATACTTCTAAATTTAAGAGCAACTCATAAAAATTAGAAAATGTTTAGGATGATGAAAATACTATCAAAACTGGGATACAGGGCTTCCCTGGTGGCACAGTGGTTGAGAATCCGCCTGCCGATGCAGGGGACACGGGTTCATGTCCTGGTCCGGGAGGATCCCACATGCCGCTGAGCTGCTAGGCCCATGAGCCATGGCCGCTGAGCTTGTGCGTCCGGAGCCTGTGCTCCGCAACGGGAGGGGCCACAACAGTGAGAGGCCCACGTACCGCAAAACAAAAAACAAAAAAACAAAGAAAACTGGGATACAACAAAAGTTCATTTGCCTATCTAGGAAACTTACAACCTTAAATGTGTATTAAAGAATTAAGAATGTTTACTTAGTAAAGAAAAATAAGTTAACTATACAATGTAATGAGTTAGAAAAAGGAAGGAAATAAAGTTGAGAAATATTAATAGGGGAAAAATAGATATAACTGGAACAACTAAGCATAAGGTGCTAAGTTGAAAAGACTAAGTTTGATAGAGGAGGAAGAGAAGGCACAAATGTGTTAGAAATGAAAAAGGGATAGGACTGCGGCCAAATTGAGATTTCAAAACTAAGAACACTGAGCAGCTTTTTGCTTTCAGATTGGAAAACAGGTAGAATGGAAATTTCTGGCAAAATAAATTACCAAAATTGGCTTAAGAATAAGAAACTTGATTAGATTATAATGTTAAAATTTAAATTCATAGTTAGATATTACACCAAAATGAAATTAAATAAAAATCCTCAAACAAAAAACCCAAACCCCAAGTGAAAATTCCAGATGGGCAAGTTCTATTAAACTTAGGAAGAACCAGTAATTCCAGTGTTATACAAAATGTCATAGAAAAAATCATTTTGCTAGGCAACTGTAATCTTGATACCCTCCCAGCCATCGAGACAAGTGTAGTACCAGAAGGGAAACATGTAGGCTACATCTCACTAACGAACATGGCAATAACATTTTAGGTAAAAATGTTAGTATTTGCTCAAAACAAAAAAAAACACTGTGACTATTTAGGGTTTGTCTCAGGAATGTAAAAATGATTAAACATTAGAAAACCTGTAAATGAAATTCATTACATTAACACATCAAAAGAGAAAAACCGTATGATAATCTCAGTGGGTGAAGGAAAGCATATGATAAAATTTAGTACTTATTCTTGACAAAAATTCTTAGAAAATTAGGAATTAGGGAACTTGCCTAATTTGAGTAAATGGTGTTGGTTTAAAAAATAGAAGTGTACCTATGGCATGATTCCAACGATGTGAATTTCCAGAACAGGTAAAATTACTTTGGTAGAAATCATGGGTGTGAAGGGTAGATTGACTCAAAAGGGACCCAAGGAATCTTTTTGAGATGATGAAAATATTCTGTATCTTGACTGGGATGGTGGTTATATGGAGGTATATATTTACCAGGACTCACTGAATTATATGTTTAACATCTGTGCATTTTATTGTATGTAAGCTGTGCCTCAATAAAGTTGACTTTAAAAAGAATACAGTTGACTCTTGAACTGCATGGGTTTGAACTGTCTGTGCCAGTCCACTTCTATGTGGATTTTTTTTTCCAATAACTA
The DNA here is from genome assembly GCF_003676395.1 of Aethalodelphis obliquidens. Lineage (NCBI taxonomy): Eukaryota > Metazoa > Chordata > Mammalia > Artiodactyla > Delphinidae > Aethalodelphis > Aethalodelphis obliquidens. The sequence continues at coordinate 4,435,866 of NW_020837963.1, read as the reverse complement.
TGTACTACACTATTCATGGTTGGTTGAATCCTCACATGCAGAACTGTGATACAGAGGGCTAACTGTAAAGTTATATGCGAAGTTTTGACTGCATGGGGGGTCAGCACCTCTAACCTCCTCATTGTTCAAGGGTCAACTGTATATAAAAACCAGTGCATTACTATATGCCAGCAAAAAACAAAATGTAAATTTTAAAAAGCCACCCTTTAAAATGGCAACACAAACTACAAATACCTAGGAAAAAATAAAAACACATGGGACCTTAATGGAAAAAATTATATGACCCATATAATATTCAATTATAAGAAGATATACTTGTGTTTATGAATAGAAGCCAGTATCGTGTCAGTTTTCCTCCACTTATTTATAAATTGTATCATTCCAATTAAAATCGCAGGTGAAAGAGAATTCACTTTATCAGATTTCAAGACATATTGTATAGCTTTAATGGTTAAGACATGATGGTATTTGTCTCAGATACAGACTAATGGAAGGAAAGAAAAAAAGCCTAGAAACACAAATAGCATTTGTAATCACTAGGGAAAAGATTCAGTATATGGTGCTGGTGTACTTGATTATTTCTGTTGAGGGGAAGATACCTACCTCACATCATACACACAAAAAAATTACAAGTGTGAAAAGCAAAACTTTACACTTTGACTTTTAAAAGGTGACAGCATGTGGAAGGATCTTTAAGAAGGTACAAATATATACATATGATTAAAATACTGATAAATTTGAGCACATTAAAGTGAGCTACTTAAGTATAAAAAAGGCCATCAAAAGTCCCTTGCTAGGTGAAGATACATGTGACATGTGTAATTAACAAAAGACTATTATCTAGAATATATAAATAGTTCCTGTGAATTAAGAAAAAGATGGTGAATGTGAACAAATGATTCAAAGGAATAGGATCCTGAAAAGTCAGTAAACATGAAAATACTCTCAAACTTCTTAGTAGTTGGGGAAGTGCTAAACATCGACAGCCCTCTGTGTTGCACCCCATCCTTTTGACAAAAGTTTGAGGGACCAAATAATGTGTTAGTGATACTGGGTAAAATAGGAACTCATATTTCCTTGGTGGGAATGACAATTAGTGTAACCATGTTGATAGTATTTGGTAAAGTTGTATATGTGCATGTCCTACTATGCAGCATTTCAACTCCTTGGTATCTGTCCTAAGGCAGTGGTTTTCATATGTTTTTTTACAGACCTATGGTGGGAAATATGTTTTACATGAGACACAGACTGAATTAAAATTTTTGAAATAATTGAGTGCGCTCTGTTTTCTGCTGTATTCTGTTTTTCTTTTTTTTTCTTTTCTGTTCTTTTAAAAAAGATACTTCTCAGGATCAACTAAGTTGATTTCATATTCATTAAGGGTTCACAACCCTCAATTTAGAGAAATGGCAGAGGATAACATATGGTAGAATGTCTCTTAAGAGAGTGTGTGTGTGTGTGTGTGTGTGTGTGTGTGTGAGGTTGCAGTGTGAAATTGTATTTCTCGCTGTGGAGCTTCTTTTTTGATCAAGAAGTTCAGAAGTTTCTGTCCTTAAAGAGCTCTCATATACGAATGAGAAGATATATGCCAGACTACTCATGGCAGCTTGTAAGAGTGGAAACCAAAAGGAGACTAGACAGTGAACTGTGATAGAGTCATATAATGGAGTGGTATATGACAGCTAAATGAATGCATTAGAGTTGAGGATTATATATGTATAATATATGCTATATTATAACTATCAGCATGGATAGTTATAATAACGAGTGAAAAAAGCGAAGTTACATGAGCAGTGTTTAAAAGTTTGACACAAATTTATAAAATGTGCAAAACTTTATTGTATGGATACCATATGTATCAAAACCCTTTAATGACCATGGGGGAAAGTCAAGATAGTGACTCTCCCTGAGAAACAAGAGGGAGGAGAGTGGGATCATAAAGGTGTTCATAGGGGACTTCAGCTATATCCATCTATCATGTCTTATTTCTTACATCTGATCAAATACTGCAAAATGCTGAGAGTTGACAGAGCTGGATGGGAGATCCAAGGGTGTTTCAATGTATTGATTTTTTTGTATGACTGAAATATTTTTTTCTTAATGTTCCAGCCACAATAAAACCCAAGATGGAGGAATAAGCAAATTTAATGAGATGTACAGAAAATTAGACAACTTATTGATGGGTATTAAGTCCAAAATAAATGGAAATATCTCATTTTCATAAATAGGAATACTCAATATCATAAATGAATCTAAATTCATCGCACTTCCAAAGTGCTATAGGGTTTTGGTGGAATTTGACAAGCTCAAATTAAAATAACTAATATAAATTTGAAAAATGAGGGAGCGCTCACCTTGTAGGTATCAAAACTTGCTTGAAAGTAGTAGTAGTAGTAGTAGTGTAGATACGAACAAGCATACCAATGAACAGAATATAAAGTCCACAATCAGACATTTATTTATAGGGATTTGGTATGTGACAGAAGTGGCATTTTGAATTAGTAAAGGAAAGATAAACTATTTAATAAATGGTGCTGATTAAATAAGCTGTCCTTACAGGAGATATTTAGATCGCCATCTCAACCCTTAAAAAGAAATTCCTGATAAGTTAGGCGCCTAAGTGTGAAAGGCAAATCTAAAGTATCTACAAGAATATCTAGAGGGAGCAATATCTTTATAAAATCAGGGTATTTCTTTGTGTCTCAGATTCCTCATTGGTAAATAATAGTACCCACCCCACTGGATTCTTATGAGAATTTAATGAGTTAATGCTTACCAGACTATTACACTAACGTGTCATTGAGTAAGCACTCAATAAATATTTCCTGCTGTATTTGGGTGCAGAAGGGGATTTCTTTAAAAAGAAGCAAAGTTGTGTCATAAAAGATTTTATATTAAAATATAAATTTGTATATACTAAAAGACAATGTAAGAAAATGAAAAAACATTCTAAGGATTTGGAGATTTTTTTGTAATACATATTCAGTGATAGGGTTTATATCAGAATAAAAACAGTACGCAAAGAACAGCAAGTTGAAGACTCTGCAAAGAAAATGAACCGTAGTTTAATAAGACATGTAGAGAATGCTATTTGCAAAACTATTTTACAGTTATTAATAATTTGAAGGTTTTATTTGCTAGTTCAGGATAATCAGACCTCTTACTTAACTGAAACTTTCCAGTGAGTAATCTTGGAATCCCAATTTTACTAAGGTATCACTTGATAAGCTTTCTTACTTAGCTGTAAAGATAGTCTTCCTATTCTGTTGAAACTTGCATTGTATAAGTATCAGTTATAGCTGGAATTAGGAACAGAGTTAGAATCTGAACTTATTTTTCAATTCTTGCAGATGTTGGAAAAACATTTCTAACTTTAGTAGAGAGCTTGCTGCCACACTATTGAAGGAAATCTGTATATTATGTAAATGACTCACATCTCGATAACTTGATCATAAATCTAATTTTCTTATTTTCTTACTCCATTTTGTCTTCAACTGGGAACATGGAGGAGTCGATACCTTGTAAAAAACCTAAACTCAGTCTGTTTACATTTCAAAACTATTGGCTAAATATGATACCTTAGCTATTTAAAATGCTCAGCTAATTAAAGTGTATTATCAGCATTACTGAAAAATATTATTTTATTGCATAATTGAAAAATTCTCCAGAGATAATTAGCCAGGAGTCAGCCAGCCATGATTACTAAAACGTGACAAGTTAAGGCTGGTAACTTTAAATGAACACATAGTTCCAAAGTGGTCATAACTGCTCTTCTAAGACATGGGACATTGAAATCATGTGGCAATACTAGGTCATGAGGTTATTCAGATGACCCAGAATAGGCGTAAACATTTCATGTTTTCATTTCCATGAAGAAAAAAAATTTTAACGATTTTACAGAAAGTTTTCAGGTCCCCAAGAATACATCTTAACTCACAAGAAACATTTCTAACAGAAATCTAACAGAGAACCTGTTTACTCAGATTCTTCCTAACACTGGGAATCCCTTTCATTTTTGCTGCATATATAAAAGTTTAATTTTTATTCATTTTCCTAGGCTGAATTCTCATGGATGGATTAATTAAACTAAAGTTATAGGCACTTTTAGATAGAGTCTTGTTATATTTGCTTGTTCTGTCAGTTTTTGGCAAGGAACAGGGATCCCTCGTGTAACGGAGGAAGAGTTTTGTTCTAAGGATAAAATCGGTGTGGGGCTGAAACAGTGCCTGCGGAGCCCTCAGAATCCAAGCCTTCTCCGCAGGACTAGCTCTGCCTTGCTTGGGCGTGCTCTCTTGCCCTGACTACCCTCTCTTCTGAGCCTCTGCTGTATTTTCTGCTGCACCCTGGTTATGTGATGAACACAGTTACTTACGTAAAGCCATGTATTAATCCTGACCCTGTAACCTTAGCCTTCAGATTTGCTTCTGTTTCTGTGTTCTGAATAGGGATTAGTGCATCATTCCACAGTGCTCAGTTACACTGGTTAGTGGCCATTATTCTCGAATCCTCCTTTTCCCTAAACTGTCCACATCCACTTGGCCAATAACATGTGAATTGTTTCTGAAATCACTGAAGTAATACTAACATTAGCACTAACTTGTCTTCAGTTTTTTAAACTGGGCTGCCTCACTCTCCCCTCTCTCCTACCACGTTGCTTCCTTGTACTCTGAGTTCTAGTAATACCTACATTTTTTGGGGTAACTCCTAAAACGTTTCCTGTCTCTTGAAAACCTGCTGAACTTTCTGCCTGGTATTCTCTCTCTCTCTCTTTCTCTATTCGCACTTCCGCTGTGTGTTGCTTTTGTGATACCTCTCCCTTCCAAAGGTTGAATTAATAAGCATGTTCTCTGTGCTTGGATAAGACTGTCACATGGTATTGAGGTTTATATAGCTGGCTCCACTAGAGCGTGCTTTGTGACACAGAGTAGGAATTCAGCAGAGGTCAAAGGCAGCCAAATACACCTTTTGCTGCCTGGTAGTTGCAAATGTCTACTTTGGTGGATTATTACATGTGTTTGATGTAGTTTTTTGTGTTTGCTTTATTTTTTCAAGTTGTAGTTTCATATACTATAGTATTTTTAAATTATAGTATTTACTATAGTGTACTATAATGTATGGCATTTTTATATATACTTATTTATGTGTGTTATTATAGCATCTCCCACTCTAGACAGCTTAATGGTGCTACCTGCTGTCAAGCTCTCGTTGCTGTTCTTTACTTATCTTACAGTTCCCTAACTGGGCAAACCTCACTTTCCCACCATTTCTGCTGTATTGCTAAAGAAAGTCACATAATCCTGCTTTTTGGCTCCTTTCAGATTTTTAGCATCTAAACCACAGTTGGGCTATCAGGGGTGCCAGGGCAGCATTGTTATGTGGAATTCCAGAGATGTCCCTATAAAAGGGTTACTATGGCCAAATAAATTTGTGAAATTTGGCATGCTATATTACCTCTTGTGGGAGACCCTTGGGACAGTCTTCCTGAATTGAGGTTGGGACCTGTTAATTGTTTTTCCCTTTTGAGGGGAATGAATATGATTATTAATTAGGTTGTGACCATTATTTTCTAGCAAACTGTACCAAGGCCTAAGTATCTTCAGTTTGGAAGACCATTTTTGAGAATGGTCTTTTGAGAATTCAAAGTCCTTTTTTGAGAATTATACTAACTTTTTTTTTTTTTTTTTTAAAGTAAAGGTATACCTCTGTTGCAGCAACCTTGCCACCGCTGCCCCAGATAAGTTTGTGATTGGATGTCATTTGGGCTCTCACTGTTCTCAAATAATAAAAAAAAAATCCCTCCCACATCCACGGCCCTGTTCCCCAACATATACCTAGATGTGCTTGCAGAGGCTCCCCTCCAAGCTGTGGGCAGACACTTGTTGGCTTACTTAACATCCTTGGTCAATTGCCACGTCCTCCCTTCTGAAACTTACAGTATGCGTTGGCATATTGAAGGTCTGATAAGTTCTTAGATAAAGAAGTCCATTTAACTTTGCTTGTTTGAAACTTCTTAATGTATTTGTTTAGATGCTTTTTAATTTTTTTGAATTGTAATTTACATTGATAAATGCCCAAACTTTAAATTTTCAGTTCTGTGAGTTTTGATACTTGGGTACTCACATGTAATTACTTCTCAAAATAAGATAGAAAACAGTCTTATCACCCCAGAAAGGTATTTGTGCATCGGACCAAGCATTTCTCTGTGTGTCCCTCCCCCTTCCTGAGACAGTCATTTGACTTCTCTCACTGTATTAGTTTCCCCAGTTGTTGCAAGTCATAAGTGGAATCAGTATATATTTTGAGTGTCTTTTTCCCAGCATGATTTTTTTTAACATCTTTATTGGAGTATAATTGCTTTACAATGGTGTGTTAGTTTCTGCTGTATAACAAAGTGAGTCAGCCATACGTATACATATATCCCCATATCTCCTCCCTCTTGCGTCTCCCTCCCTCCCACCCTCCCTATCCCACCCCGCTAGGTGGTCACAAAGCACCAACCAGCATGATACTTTTGAGATTCATCCATGTTGTGAAGTGTATCAGTAGCTCACTCATTTTTGTTCCTGAGCAGTATCCCATTGTATGAATATACCACAGTTGTTGGTTTTATTTTTTTCAGTTTTCTTGAGATTTGGGCTCTTTCCAGTTTGGGGCCATCATGAGTTATGGCTACTATGAACATTCTTGTATAAGTCTTTTTTTGTGAACTTAAGTTTTCATTTTTCTTGAATATGTCTAGGAGTGGAATTGTTGTGATACAGGGTAGATGTATGTTTAACTTTTTAGGAACTTGCCAGTTTTCCAAAGGCACTGTACCATTCATTTTACATCACATCAACAGGGTATGAGCATTTCCAGTTGCTCCATATGTCAGGCTGAATAATGGTCCCCAAAGACATCCAGGTCCTAGTCCCCAGAACCAGTGAATGTTATTTATATGGCAAAAGGGACTTTCCAGATGTGGTTAAGGATCTTGAGATGGGGAGATTATTGGGTAATATCTGGGTGAGCCCTAAATGTAATCACAAGTGTCCTTATAAGAGGGCAGATAGAGGGAGGTTTGACCTGAGATGGAGAAGGCAGTATGACAATGCAAGCAGAGATTGGAGTGATGTGCTTTGAAGGTGGAGGAATGGGGCATAAGCCAAGGAATACGGGAGACCACTAAAGGCTGAAAAAGGCAAGGAAGCAAATTCTCCCGTCAGACCCTCTGGAAGGAAACAGTCCTGAGTATACTTTGACTTTCTTGAATTCATTGAAACTCATTTTGGTAAATCTGTGGTGGTTTAAAGCACTGAGTTTGTGATAATTTGTTACAACAGGAATAGGAAACTAGTATATTCTACATCTTCACCAACATTTGACAGTGTCAGAATATTTTTAAACCATTCTAGATGGTGCGAAATGCATTGTGGTTTTAATTTGCATTTCCTGAAGATTGTTGATATTAAACACTTCCTAACGTGCTTATTGGCCATTCCTGTGTATCCTCTTTCATGCAATATCTGTAATTTGTCCTTTGCCTATTTTTTAAAAAATGGAGTGCACTTTTTTCTTTGACTTGCAGTTCTTTATATATTCTATATGGTAGCCCTTTATCTCAAATATTTATAGCAAATATTTTTTCTCTAGTCTGTGACTTACTCGTTCTTTAGTGGTGTCTTTTGGTAAGCAGGCATTTTAAGTTTTGATGAGGTTTGTGTTATTTATATTTCTTTTGTGGTTAGTGCTTTTTATGTCTTAAGGACATAAAAGTATTTTGTGTTTTCCTCTAAGAGTTAAGATTTTGCTTTCCTATTGAGGATGGTATAAGATAGTGCTTGAGGTTTACTATTTTCCATATTTTTGAAAAGCTGTTGAAAAAATGTTGAAAATAGATTGACTTGGCGCCTTGGTAGAAAATGAGTTGACTGTATATGTATGGGTCTATTTCTGGACGCTCTTCTATTTCACTATCTTTATTTTTCTTATGCCCACTCTATACTCTTGATTACTAAGGCTTTTTCAGTGAGTCTTGAAATAAGGTGGTATAAGTCCTCAAAAATCCTTTTTCTTTTTTCAAGCTTGGTTTTATTATTCTAGATCTCTTTTGTTCCATAGGAATTTTAGCATCAGCATATCAGTTTCTTTTTAAAAAATCCTGCTGGGATTTCAACAGGGATTGCATTTATATATCAAACTGGGAAGAATGGACATTTAAATAATATTGAGTCTTCCAGTCTATGAACATGGTCTCTCTTCATTTCAGTCTTCTTTCATTTACCTTAGCAATATTTTGCAGTTCTTAGTATAGAGGTCTTGAGTATCTTTCTTTAGATTGACCTATAGGTTTTTTGTTGTTGTTGTTGCAGTTATAACTGGTATTTCTTTAAATTTCATTTTCCATTTGTTCTTTGCTTGTATGTAGAGATACACTTAATTTTGTATGTTGACCTTCTATCATGAAACCTTGCTAAATTCACTTCCTAATTTTACTAGTGTTTTTGTAGGTTCTGTGCAGTTTCCAATGAAGACAGTCATATCACCAGAGAATATACTTACTTCTTTCCAATCTTTATGCCTTTTATTTCTTTCTTGCCTTATTGTGCTGGCTGGAACATTCAGTGCATTATTGAATAGAAGTAGTGACAGTGGACATCCTTGTCGTATCCTCAGTTATAAGGGAAAGGGACTCAATGTTTCATCATTAGATATGTTGCTAGCTTTAGGTTTTTCATAGATGTCGTTTTCCAGAATGAAGAACTTCTTCCCCTTTTCTATTTCTAGTTCTCTGAGGGTTTTTAATCATGGATAGATATTAAATTAACATTGTCAAATGCCTTTTTTTTTTCCCCCTGCATCAGTTAAGAGAATCATAAGGATTTTTCTCCTGTATACTGTAAATGAGGTGCTTGATTTTTTTTTTTTTTTTAACTGTTAAACCAGTTTTGCTCCTTGGGATAAACCCCACTTGGTGATGATGATTACTTTTTCTATATATGTTACTGGGTGTGATTTGCTAATATTTTGTTAAGGATTTTTCCTTCTAGTAGTAGCAGACCTTTGCTTTTTGTATTAGTGCAGGATCTTGGGCCAAAGACAGTTTCTTGCTCCTGGCCCATTGTCATATCGATAGCTTTGCTTTCTATTCATTCCTTAGCATCAGGGTATGTTTGTCTGCCACTGGTGGTGGCAGTGTTTCCTGTCTTCCTCTAGGGGTAGACTGTGGTTATGTTACATGGTGAAAGGCTTGTTTGTATGTGGGAGGTGGGCAAATAGGCTCTGCTCCCCCCACCCTCTCAAATAGTACACAGCTTTTGCTTTACTCTTCCCTTTCAGGCAGGGAAACTTTCCTTGGGCCCTGGGTGTGGGAGGCTTTCCTGCATCTCCCCTCCTGGTTGAAGGCTTTTGCTTCATGTTAGGTGCCACTTAAAGGGGAGGAGCTCTCTCCCTTCTCTTGCCCCATGCCATTCTTTTTCAAGAGAACTCAGTTGAGAGCCTTTGAAAAGAGCTTGTGAATGAGTGCAGATTCCCCTTTCGTCTGGGTTTTCACTGCCATCCTAAGTGACACTCAGCCATTATATTTTTATCTTTAATATTCAGCAGATTGACTACTGTATGTTTCCTTTCCATCTGTGGGTTGATATCTGCCATCATTTTTGAAATGCTTTTGGCCATTATCTCTTCTTAAGCTTTTTCTGCCCCATTCTCTCTTTTCATCTCCTTCTGGGACCCCAGTTACACTCCACTTAAACCCCAATTGACATTTGGTCTTGGATGTTCTGGGATTTTTTTCCACACTTTTTTTTTTTCTCTTCATGTTTCAATCTGGGCATTTTAATTTGGCCTGTCTTCAAATTCACAGCTTATTTCTGTCTGTTTTTAAATCCATCTAAAGAAATCTTTAATTTCTGATACTGTATTTTTCATTTTTAATGTTTCCCTGTGATCTTTTTTTTAATAGCTTCAATGTCTGTGATTAAATTCTCCATTTCATTATTCATGTTGTCTATCTCTTCCATCAGTTTTCATCATAGTTATTTTAAAGTATGTCTGATAATCCCCAAATCTAGGCCCTCTCTGATCTGATTATATTAATACTTCATCTTTTGACTTTGGTTTGCTACTCTTCTCTGTCTTGTAATTTTTGATTGAATGCTGAATGTTTGTGTAAAATCAGTACAGGTTGAAGTATATATTATCTACTTCCCCGAAATGGCCCATCATTTCTTGTGGGGCTAAGTCAACAAGATGTGTGCATAGTCAGCTAGTTCTGGGCTTATTTGCAACTTTATTTTGATTAGTTCAAGTGTCTTGAGAGTGGGATTAAGACTTTACTTTCTGTAAGATTTGTTGTCTTAGTGTAATTTCAGTTATCGCTTTATGCTTTGTATCTGAGCCATCAGCTTTCTGAACTGTGGTGACTTCTCTGCTTTACAGCCTAGCTACTGGTTTCCTGGTCATTCTGGAGTTCTTTTTGCTCTCTAGTCTTACCCCAGGCTTTTGTGCCTAGTGAGATCTCTCGGTACGAGTAATACCTTCCGGTGCTTTCTCTCAGCAGTCCTTTCCTACCCCCGCCTTGGTAGTTCAATTTCCAGAGTATCTGCATGGAAGTTTCTGTCTCAGCTGTCTTGTCCCACCTCAGCCCTTGGCAGCTGAATGTCTGGAGTCTCTTGGATTGATTTCTCTCACATCTCACCACCACCCCTCCCCCTACCCCCTCCCCAGGGCATTTGAGGAAGATCCTAAGCTTCTTAGCGTATCTTTTAGCTTTCCTGCCCTGTCTTCCAACCTTTGCCATATTTTGGCCAACTCTTGGTGCAGACCTGTGGGATTGAGCGGTTGAGTGGTGCAGACTTGCTCTGTGGAATCCTTGGAATTCTAATGTCTTGTCAGCCTACATGTTACTGTTAAAATGTACTAAAATTTAGGCTGATTTCTCCTTACCTTCACTGTGGTGGGATTATTCCTCCTTAGCCACTCTACCAGGAAAGAGACCATCTGTGGGCCCCTCTTCTATCAAGACTCAACACTTTCTGGAATTTAGTTTCACTTAGGTTTCTTTGCATCTTAAACTTTCTGATGGGTTCAGAAAAACCATGATTTTATAGCTTTTCTGTCTTGTTTTGATTGTTAGGGTGAAAGTGATGGTCTATTGTGACTCTGTATCTCCTGATTAGAAGTGGAACTCCTTCATGGAATACTTTCTGATATATAATCTGGCAAATACCTGATAAAGTTTGTTATTTCACTTCACCCTAGTTGATTTTACACCGTATTTCTCAGAGCTAGGTTTCAAAATGTTTTCCATTCTTCTCAAATCTGAACTCTCCAGTTCTGTCCTCAAGTGGTAAATTATCTTATCTCTTACTTTGAGATTAAAGCCATTGACATTAAATTTTAATTGGGCTGGTGGAAAGTGTGGGAAGAATTTGTAGTAGGTGCTTAGAAAACTAGGCAAATGAAAAACTAACATAATTAGCTCTGGGGAAAGGAAAGAGTTGTACAAAAAAGGAAACATGATTATACAGTAGTAGTTAACTACTAATCTCATCAGGTACAAAACTACCTGGGAGATAATTATTTTTAAGCTTGGAGGAAAGCAAGTGGTCGTGGTGTAAATCCTCATTTTCTGTTGAAAAATCGCTAGATATATCTAAACTTGCTATTTCAAGGGATACCATTACTGAGGTATAAATAGCAAGAATAAAAGTTAAAAGGTTCTCTTGGTGTGAGAAGAGGAGCTATATTTGACTTTACTCACTATGCATGTTGTTACTTAGATATAAATGAAAATATTTTTTAAAAGAGGCTTAATTAAAAATCTTCTCAAGGGGTGGTAAAAGTGAACCAAATCTTTTTATCACAGACTCTCTTTACCTTTATTTCTTTATTTTTATATTTTTTAACTCTTTGTTTTTTTCTTTGGCTGCTTTGGGTCTTCGTTGCTGCGCACGGGCTTTCTGTAGTGGTGGTGAGCGGGGGCTACTCTTCGTTGCGGTGTACAGGCTTCTCAGTACGGTGGCTTCTCTTGTTGCGGAGCACGGGCTCTAGGTGCACAAGCTTCAGTAGTTGTGGCGCATGGGTTTAGTTGCTCCACGGCATGTGGGATCTTCCCAGACCAGGGCTCGAACCCGTGTCCCCTGCATTTGCAGGCGGATTCTTAACCACTGCGCCACTGGGGAAGTCCCTATGTCTTTATTCTTCTTGTTTACTTCACACTTCATGCCTTTTCCCTTGTTATAACTTTACATTTTACTTTATGATACTTGGTTATGAAACTTTAAAACTTTGGGGATATTGAGCTTGTAAATTTTTAAAAATATTTTTGTTACGTGTTTTGAGAATAGATTGAAATTCTAAAAAGTGAGGAAAACTTTCTTTTGGTGAAGATATTTTATTGATACTAAGTTAAAAATAAAGTAGTATGGGTAGTGATAAACTTGTCCAGTGTTGATAAAGATAAAAGATTTTACTTGCAAAATTATTATATTTGTCCACTTATAACACTGTCTTGTTTTTAGAAGGATTTGTTTCCACAATTCATTTAAATTATTAAAGTCATTTTCAGGGGTGAAAAAGATAACTTCTGAATGTCTGTTGTGAAAGAAATAATTTGAATTTCTATTGTATTCTGTAATTTGCTTTTGATACTATGTTGAAACTAGTAGTTGATTGTAAAGTTAGCTTCTAAATTATCCTTTCCATATCTTTTCTAGGTTAGATTAAGGAGGATATTTTCTTAGAGTGGATCGCTGCCTTTGGTAAGAACATGTCGTCCATCTTGCCATTCACTCCACCAGTTGTGAAGAGACTGCTGGGATGGAAGAAATCAGCGGGTGGATCTGGAGGAGCAGGTGGTGGAGAGCAGAATGGACAGGAAGAAAAGTGGTGTGAGAAAGCAGTTAAAAGTTTGGTGAAGAAGCTAAAGAAAACAGGACGATTAGATGAGCTTGAGAAAGCCATCACCACTCAAAATTGTAATACTAAATGTGTTACCATACCAAGGTAAGTGTTGTTAGATCAGAAATTTGATGGCCATACTGTTGAAAATTGCTTAAAGGAATCTGAAGGGAAGTTATTGAAATTTTGTTACTTTCAAGTGACCTGTCAATAGTGATTATTAAAATATGACAGCTATTTTTAACCTGTCGTATTAATTTTGTTTAACTCGTTAAGACTTGTTTATTTTACAAAGCATTTTCTCGAACAGTGAGAAGGTTTAATCAAGCAAAATAAAATACTTAGATTGTATTTTTATCTTCACTGTCTTCATTTACCTTCATTGCCTAAATGCTTCATTGTATGTTATCCTAATTTCTGTGATTGAATGACATTTGAATAAAGATTCAAAGATTTTTCTATCACCAGTGCAGTAGTGACTGACAGTTTTCGCCTCCCTTGGTCAAAACTTCAGTAAGGAGTGAACAGAGGCTGCTAACATTGTGATGAATTTTGTATTGTTTTTGCTTGAGTTGCAGCACTACTTCTAACAAAGAACAGTATGTGAGACAGCTTCCTAGGTGTCATAGGTGGTCAGAACCTGTCTTGAAGACCTACCTCTTGTATGAGAAGGACCTGTTACTTAAGAGGTTGAAGTTTTATTAGTGTAAATTTAATCATTTACAGATCAGTACCACTGTCAGAAATACTGTTCTTTAACATAAAGTAGCAAGTGGTTTTTAAGTGTTTTAATGTGTACTACTATAGTTGTGCATATTACAGGGTTTGCGGGAGTGTCAGTTTATAGCATTTTCTAAAAATGATTGTTTTCAGTGTCATACACATAGGCTAGCATATGGCACGTAAAACCATTCTACTTGACACGTTTCTAATGAGTTTTGGGAAATACACTCTGGATGCTTGTTGATAATAGATCCTAATAACACCAGCCTGTCTGCTTGCAAATACTAGGAGTAGAATGTTTCCTCCCTTGTTTGGTAGGTTAATTATCCATTTCTTTTACCTCACTCGTTTCATGTATTTCTTAAATAAGAGTCACTTTTCCTGGTATATTCTTTCGTTTTAGAAATGTTTATGAATGCCTGCTGTGTACAAGGCACTGGTTTTAGGCACATGGGATAGATACAGTATGAACAAAACTCAAAGTTCCTGCCCTCCTCAGGGATAGATGTACACAGTAAACAAGTGGACAGATTAATCTAATTGGAGATGGTAATGAGTACAAAGAAAACAACGACTGAGGGGTAAAACTGCTTTGGATTGGATTGTGACACTTAATCTGAGCTTTGAGAAGTAGCAGCTAGCTGAGGGAGGTCTTCTAGGCAGAGGAAGGAGTGAGTGTAAAGATGCCAAGTCAGGATATAGCTTATTGTATTGGAGGACTTACTGTATCGCAGTAGAGATGGCGTGATACAAAATGAGTACAAAACTTGGAAAGGGTCAGATCATAGAGGGCATCGTAGGGCAGTTTGAATTTTAGTGTCAATGTAATAGAAAGCAAATAAAGATTTTTAAGTGGATTTTCAGATTTTAATCCTTTTTTCTTTTCCTCGGTATGTGGGCCTCTTACTCTTGTGGCCTGTCCCATTGCGGAGCACAGGCTCTGGACTTGCAGGCTCAGTGGCCATGGCTCACGGGCCCAGCCGCTCTGCGGCATGTGGGATCTTCCCGGATCGGGGCACGAACCCGTGTCCCCTGCATCGGCAGGCGGACTCTCAACCACTGCGCCACCAGGGAAACCCTTAATCCGTTTTTAAAGAATTTTTTACATTTATATTTTTACAAAGATCATTCTGGCTGCCGGACACACGTGGTTGGAGCTGGGGGTGGGTAGTGGTGTAGTGGTGTGTGTGTGCATGTGTGTGTGTAGTAGACTGGTGTGGTATAGTGGTCTGCAAGCGGGGAAATGAGGAGGCTATTGAAGCAGTCCAAAACAGAGATGCCAGAGGTTGGGCTGGCATGGAGGCTGTGCTGCCACCAGAAGTGGATGGATTTGGTTGGAAGTTGAACTGACAGGACTTGCTAATGAATTGGTTAATAAGTCAGGTTTTTTGTGTTCACTTTTTATTGTATAGTGCCTGGTGTTTCAGTTTAGTAAACATTTATAAACATACAGTCTTTGCTCTTGAGTTGCTTACTTCCTAGTAAGGGAGGTAAACTTTAAAAAATAAGAAAGATAATTTCATAATGTGCAGGAGGTGTTCTGAAAGATGGATGCTTAGGGAGCTGTTTGCAAAGTGGGGACCCTTCCCTGCTCTGCGGCTTGTGGAAGGTTTCCTCCGGGAGAAAGATTGGTGCCTGAGTTGGGTGGAGGTAAAGGAGGAGTTTAGTCAGGATAAGCTCCATTCATCCAGAGTGGCCCTGGGGTGTTGAGAGGACTGGTGATGGGGGTCCTGGGAGTGCCAGGTGGGAGGTGGGATATGGCAGGACTCAGAGGCTGTGTGGTAGGGAGGAAGCACCACATCCTGCGCGCTGGGGGGTTCACACTGAACATGAGTGTGATTGAGTGATGGGGGAGTTGTCAAAGAGTCTTAGGTAAAGAAGTGAGGAAAATGGTTGTGAGACTGTCAGGAGTGGAGGCAGGGAGACTGTTAGTATGTTGTCTAACTCATCCAAGGGAGCTGTGTGATCCAGGAAGACGGGGGGCCATGCTTTTGCACAGCTTCATCTAGGGCTTCGGTGCCAGTGCGGTGAGGTTGTTGGCAGAACAGAACTGAGAGGAGAGTCATGCAGTCCTGTCTCTTAAGGAGATACAGTAGGAAGCAGCCTCATGATGGAAATGTATAGGCCTTCTGTTTAAACTGTAGAAGTCCCTTTAGTCGAATTTCTTTTCCTTATTTTCCAGTGTTCATTTTACAGTCTAGTTTTTAGAGATTTTTTTTTCATATCCTAGGGCTTTTTCATCATTTAAAGATTTTTTTCCCCGCACTTTTACCTGAGTAATGAAAGTGAAGTGGTGCTTGTCCAGTATCTTGTTTTTCACTCTTTAAAAGTTCCTTGAAGCTTAGAAACTTGCTTGTCTAATTTGGTGGTCTTTTTTTTTTTTTAATATTTCAAGAAATGTAGATTTGTTAATATTGGCTGTTTATCAAAAACCTTAAGTTTCTTGCACTATATTCTGGAGCCATATATTTTATAAAGTTTGTTTTTAATAATAGAACAGTTATATTGTGTCAGATTATTAGTCACCTCTTAACTACTAAATGTATTTAAACATTCAGTCAACTCTTAATTATATAGACTGTAAAAGGTGGGGAATGGGTGTGGAAAGGGTCCATTATAGAGGAATCCAAACCCTAGCTTAAGCAAAATTATTTAAAATGTAATTCATGGTGGATTTACTGTAAGCTTATTAACTTAAAATTGCAAATAAGTTGTCAATAAAATACCTTAACGTATTGATGTACTCATCACGTATTAATGAACATGAAACATAAATTACTTAATTTTTTAAAATGACAAATGTTTTCTGTTTAAAAATCCCTGCTTCATTGACTCTTCTTAACAGTTTCCTTTCCTCCAACCCCCATCTTCTAATGTTAGAGTGGGACTAAATTGCGGCTAGAAACATAGTCCTGACTTTATATCCCTCCCATCCCCCTCACATAATTAACTCTGCCTTCATTGCTTTGTCTCTGAAGGGATAGAAGCTACTACCCATATGTGTCACTGCTTCCTTCCTACTGTTTTATGTGGTGACACAAAGTGATTCATGGGTAGATCTTAACCTATTAAGCTACAATGAGCTGAATAGTATAAAGTTTCATGAAGCTTTTCCATCTCAATTTTTTGAGACTAACAAATGGAGGACAACTCAGTCATAAAATCAGAATGGCAATTGATGTTTAGGTAATGAATCAGTCAGAAGAAAAAAAAGTGACTTTCAGTGCATTTAATCTACAGTAAAGCAAAATCCAAACAGCAGTGGGGATGGAGAGCTTGTAAAGTTTAAAACAAGTGGCTGTGAGGTCTGAAATGCCAATTTGATAATATCCATTGTACATAAATGAAGAATTTATTTTCATAAACATAAATTATAAGGGCTTTCCTAAGGTGGTACTTTGACCACATAATTACATTTTGATCTTTCATCTTAAGGAAATAATCAGGAGTATGGTCCAAGATTTCTGGTGTTCATTTCAGCATTGTTTATAATAGCAAAGAATTAGAGAAACCCAATCCTAACCCACAGTTTCCTTAACTGTAATAATAAAGGAAACTTAACCCAACTCATTTTATACCAGAATTGAAAATGAATAGTAAAAGTAAAGTTTATATCAATCTTACTCATAAAAACAAATGCAAAAATTATAAATGAAAAAGCTTGAATTATAAAAATAAAACCACAAAATCATGACTAGGTAAGGTTTATTGCAGGAATGCTAGTATGATTCACCTACAGGAAATCCATTAATGTAAGATACTCTATTCATATTTATGAACACTCTGATCTTGGTGGATCTAGAAAGAGCTTTCTATAAAATTCAGTATTCATGTTAACAAATTAGGAATAGGAATTTTCTTAACTTGATAAAGCAATACTTCCAAAAATGTTAACACTTAATCTTGAAACTTTAGAGAGAAATACATCAAATTGTTAATAGTGATTATTTATGGATTACCTAAAAAAAGAAATGTCCTGTAATTTTTCCGTAATATTTATCTATGAAAGTATGTTTTACTTTTGCAGTCAGCATAATCAAATTTTTTTTTATGGTTTGTTTTACTTTATTTTTTTTTAATAATTTTTTAAAATTTATTTTTATTTATTTTTTGACTGTGTTGGGTCTTTGTTGCCGTGCGCGGGCTTTCTCAAGTTGTGGCGAGCCGGGGCTGCTCTTCGGCGCGGTGTGTGGGCTTCTCATTGCGGTGGCTTCTCTTGTTGCGGAGCACGGGCTCTAGGCATGCGGGCTTCAGTTGTTGTGGTTCACGGGCTTAGTTGCTCTGTGGCATGTGGGATCTTCCCGGACCAGGGCTTGAACCTGTGTCCCTAGCATTGGCAGGCAGATTCTTAACCACTGCACCAGCAGGGAAGCCCAATTAAATGTTTAAAAAGAACTTTTGGGCAATACTTAGACTATTCTTGGCTTTGCTTTTTTACCCTTTAAATTAAGTCAATTTTTCTGTTAAAGGGCAGTTATATTTTCATTTTCTTAACATTCTAATAAATGTCTTTATATTTTTTCCTTCAAAAAGTATGTTTCTTAAAACAAAGTAGTATGTGTACATGATTCCAAATTCAAACACAGATTATACAGTGGAAAAATGTGTCCCTCCCACTCCTGTTGTCACCTCACCTAGTTGTATTACTAGTGTCTTATATATCCTTACAGGATATGTTTCTTGTTAATACTGTTGCTAACATTTGGATTTTGTTTTCCATCTTCTAAATTTTTAAATATCAGAGTAATTGAAATAAACTTTATGCAGATGGTCAACTTTTACTTTTGATTTTGTATTACTACCCCTTTTACTTCTCTGGATAACTCAGGAAGAATTAGAGAGAAGTCTTTTAAAACCAAACTGTAGTATCCTTCAGTTCTTCTTAAATTAGTGTTTTTTTATTATTTCAGAAGAGAATAATTCTCTCTCCCTCGTTCACACATAGAAATAGACTGTGTGTGGGGGTGTGTGTGTGTATGAGATAATATATATGGAATACTATGACAGAAAGAACTCTGAAGTTTGATGACTTGTTTTTGAGTCAGCTTCTTCAGTACTGATGAATGTGAATCCTGAGGCATGTGATTATACTTTTGACTGTTTCTTCATCTGTGAAACGGGTGGTACTATCTGAGTTCTTTCACAGTACTATTTTTGAGTCCTTTGAAATAATGTTAAGTTTAGTTTGTAAGCTATAAAGCACTACAGCCATGAATATGATTTGTTTGAAATTTTCACAGATATTCCATGTCTTCATTTTCCTTCCAGGTTTTCTAAAAGAACTCACATTAAATTGTATTGTCTATCTTTGCTTAGTAAACATTTCTGCCAGACAGCTATCATAATTTAGTATAACATTTATTTATAAAATCAGTTCATCAAAGCAATGAAACATTTTATAAATGCAAACTAGAACTTTGAGATTACCAGCCTCAGCATCCAACTTGTCATTTTCTTTCTATATGTTCTGTGTATAAGTTGTGAAGGCGCTTGTAATGAGCACTTCACTATGGTCCTGTGAAACACAATTTGAAGGACACTTTGCTAAGACCCTTAACCTTTATGTGGTGCCTACATTTACAGTTCTTTTTTTTGAGGGAGCTCATGCTCTAGGACCCTGGTGCTCAGAGCCCTTTTGTGTATATAATATATTCTTCGGTAGGGCATTTTTATCATTTACCTTATCAGGGAAAACATCCAACTGCCCTAGGACCTAGGTTCCTTTATAAAATTATAGGATTATTACCCAGGTTAATTAATATATAATTTTAAATTTAACGCTCGATGCAACAAGCGTCATCCCCACTTTTCTTGTCCCATTCACATAACGTATTGGCTTTAAAGAATTCATTTCTCAACTTAGAATCAACCTAGCTAAAATAATAAGCATTTAAAAAATTATAACCATCTTTTATTTTCTCAGCATCTTTGGTCTCTTTCCAGTCTTATCTGGAACCATTTCAGTTTGCCCAGACTATGTGACTAACCACATTCTAGGAAGATCATTATTATTGGGGACAACATTTAACTATATTGTTTGCTCCTTCTCCTGCCTGTCTTGTAGTAGAGTGTTTCCAGGCCTATGTCGTCCCCGCTGGTAATACAAGTAAATGTACCACTACCATCTAAGGCAGGGGTCCCCAACCCCCAGGCCACGGACTGGTACTGGTCCATGGCCTGTTAGGAACGCGGCCGCACAGCAGGAGGTGAGCGGTGGGTGAGTGAGCGAAGCTTCATCTGTATTTACAGCTGCTCCCCGTTGCTCGCGTTACCGCCTGAGCTCCGCCTCCTGTCAGATCAGCGGCAGCATTAGATTCTCATAGGAGTGTGAACCCTACTGTGAACTGCGCCTGTAAGGTATCTAGGTTGCATGCTCCTTAGGAGAATCTAATGCCTGATGATCTGAGGTGGGGCTGAGGCGGTGCTGGGGAGCGGCTGCAAATACAGATTATCATTAGCAGAGAGGTTTGACTGCACAGAGACCATAATAAATCAACTGCTTGCAGATTCATATCAAAACCCTATCAGTGTCAAGTGAAAACAAGCTCAGGGCTCACACTGATTCTGCATTATGGTGAGTTGTATAATTATTTCATTTTATATTACAGTGTAACAATAATAGAAATAAAGTGCACAATAAACGTAGTGTGCTTGAATCATCCTGAAAACACCTCCCCCACCCCCCTACCCCGGTCTGTAGGAAAACTGTCTTCCACAAAGTGGTCCCTGGTGCCAAAAAGGTTGGGGACCACTGATCTAAGGGACCTGAAATTGACAGTACCACACATAGACTGTGAAGATGAAAAATAGTAGTAAAACACCAGTTTAGGATATTCTTCAATCTTGTGTTAAATCTTACCTGGTAATTGGACTGAAATGACTGTGTCCCACATGTCTCTTATACTCTGATCTTTACATTCTTTTTGTTTTTCCTCTTTCAGTTCGGATGTTTTCTATTGACCTAAGTTTGAGTTTACTGCTCCTGTTTTCTGCTATGTTCAGTCTTCTGTTAAACATATCCAATAAGTTCTTAATTTAAAATACTATATTTTTCATTTTTAGTATGTTCCTTTGATATTATAGATTCTGAATCTCTATTCTTCACCTGTTTTTTCTATTTTCTGAATTTTCTTTAATATATTTATAGTAGTTATTTTATAGTCCCTGTCATCTCTAATATCTGGATCATCTTTAGGTCTGCTTCTGTTATTGTCCGTTCATTCTTTTGATTATCATCACATTTTCCTGCCTCTTCATGTGCTGTGTAATTTTGATTGTACGCCATATATTGCATACAAGAGAATTATAGATGCTGCAAATGATGCTTTCCCCTGTCAGGTAGATAGGCTGATCACCTTAATCTTCTCAGGGGTTGAGCAGGGTTGAGGCTTGGTTGCCATTTTAATTTGATTTAGTCTACACTGGCACGTACCTTTTCTGCAAATAAGATTCTCCTGGGATTTTGCTTAAAAGCCTGGCAGGTCTCTGTCCTCCACTCCCTCAAACACTGTGGGAGATTCACTTCTACTCTTCTTCCATAGCTTGAGTTTGGCTCTTGGGCCTCCTGCTGCTTGCATTTTTAAAATCAGGCAGATGTCTTTGAGGAAGGAGAATCTTGTGATTGTCAAATGTTTGACTGTGTTATTTTCTTCAGTTGAGTTTTTCTTCCCAGACCGAGCCTGATGCTCAGCGTGTACCTAGAATCTGCAGGTGACCCCAGGGAAGGAAATGACAGACAGTCATCAGTTCACCAGAAAGTGTTCTCGCTTCTCGCAGTCTTTGTTCATTTGGATCTCATTACTTTAATAGCTCTCCGTTGTCTTTGAATAAGTATTTTTTGTTACTTTTTTCCCCCTAGTTGTTGCAATAGGGAACATTAGCCTGCTATGACCTGCTTATGTCTTACGTGGAAGCAAAATTGTAACAGCTTTTGAAAGTGGGACTCTTCTGGTATTTATTCAGAGACCCGAAATTGGAGAACAACTGATTGCAAGTAACCTACACTGAGAATTGAGGTGCTATACCATTCATGCAGGACTTGCAGAAAGGATTAGCTGAGACAAGTATTTGCTACAGTTAACCCATCACTGACCTCTGAGCCATGTAAATAAAATATAAGAGTTTGTGGAAGGGATCCCATGTGAAAACTTGGGAGCGAGTAGGGTATGCTGTGGCATTTCCCCTTTCTTTATCCAAATTGAGGGGCTTCAGGGAACTTCTCAGTTTGACATGAGGTTTGGGAGATAAATAGACTGGTACCTGACTGTCATCTGAAAAAGGCTAAAAAGTGAGAGAGCAGCTGGAGCTGCTCCTGCATCAGTAGAATGAAGGCAGGGCACTGTTGGAATGGTCTGCACGTTCAGAGTGCAGTGCATCAAAGGTGCAAGAATTTTCCCATGGGCCAGGTGGACTTTACTAAGGTAGTTGAAGTTGACTTGTCTTGAACAGATCAAGAGGCTCAACTTGGAAAGTCAGAGTGACCCAAGCCAAACAGCCAGAGAAATTCCTGCAACAGGAACTAACTACAGGGAAGAGGCTGCATTTGGGCTTCTGACCTTATAAGTCTGTTCCCTCGTCCCCTAAAACCCCCTCTTCGTGATGTTCCAGAACCTACAGGGCCCTTAGAGGTAACAGCTAGAGAGTCCTGGAAGAGGTGAAATTAGCAAAATTGAATGAGAGAATAAAGTTTTGATTTAGATCAGGGTAGTAAAATTTTAATTTCTGCAAAGACGTTTATTGTGTTATATATATATAATCTATTTGGGTGTGACTAGAACAGCCATGGGATCTTTCTGAAATTTTACGCAGAAAGGAGGAAAACAGTTTGACAGGAGCTTGCTTGAGGGTAATGATATGGGAAGACTCAACAAATCCAGCTTTTTAAATAAGCTGTCTGTATTCTCCTTTTGAAAACTTGGGAATCCAAATTTAGTGGTGCTGGGGACAGGTAGACTATATGGGGAGAATGGAGGAATGTTACATACATCTGCATGAAGTATGTAGCATTTTTTTTTTTTTTTTTTTTTTTGTTCCGGGGCCTCTCACTGTTGTGGCCTCTCCCGTTGCGGAGCACAGGTTCTGGACGCGCAGGCTCAGCAGCCATGGCTCACGGGCCTAGCAGCTCCGCGGCATTTGGGATCTTCCCGGACCGGGGCACGAACCCGTGTCCCCTGCATCGGCAGGCGGACTCTCAACCACTGCGCCACCAGGGAAGCCCAGGACTTGAAATATTTTGAGCAACTATTTTTAGAATTGATATTTAAATCTTTTCAATGATAGGGACTATTTTAGTTGTGTGGGAGATATTTTGTTATTTTTCAAAGGCAGTAGAAACATCTAGCAAGATCTCAAAGTGTGTTTTCAACATAACTTTAAAGGGAAAGGTAAAAAATTTTTCAATCACCACTTGGTCCTTTCTTCTGCTTCTAAAAAGAGCTGTTCCAAACCAAAGAAGAAGAGTATCAGTTTTATCTTATTGGACTCTATGGAAATTTTAGTGTCTCTCCGTATTTTAATTTGGGAGTAGCTCTACTAATTTCCTTGTCCAAAGCGTTTTTTTTTTCCTGAGAAATTATAACTCTTACAGTGAAATCTCTAGTTTTTATAATTAAGCACATTCTATAGTGCTTTACTTATCAGAAATTCTATACCAAAGTTATTGTTTTAATTTTGTCTTGCTATGTTTTTATTTTTAGTAAACTATATAAGAGACAGAATAGTGTTGGTAATTAAGAATGCAGCCTCTATCCCCGCCACTTGCTAGCTGTATGACCTTAGACATGTCACTTCATCTCTGTGCTTCTATTATCTCATTTGTCAAATGGGGTAACTGCCTAAATTGTGGGTTATTGGAAGATTAAGTAATTCAGTATGTGTAAGGACTTAGTGCTATGCTTGAAATATAGTAAGTGCTTAATCAGTGTGAACTATATGTGGGGTGGATCCCTCCCCAAGTTTGATTTTGATGTGAGACTGATGAAGCCAAACATGTAATGAAAGGGCATGAAAAAGATTATTGTTCATATGATAAGGCTTTCTGGGGAAAGCAGGGCAGGCTCCCAAACTGGTCCAAAAATTACTTGAGAAAGGAGTGACAGGAGACATGGGGCTGGGGTGATAATTCCTGCACTCCTGTGTGTGCCCAGACTTGCCTGGTTTAAAATTCTCACCAGCCCCAAAGGCTTCCTTATCAGCTTGCTCAGATTTGAGGCAGAGGGGATGAGGACATGATGGGACTCGAAACTCTTAGCAGTCACATATCAAGAATGGAGTTAGATTCCTCATTAAACTCAATAAGGATAATTGAAAAGTAAACCACACCTAGGTGCATCATAGTCAAACACATGAAAGAGAAAGTCTTGAAAGCAGCCGTGAGCAATGACATGTTATATACCTGGGAACGATGATGTGAAGGACAGGTGACCTTTTGCAGAAGCGAGAGGGTCAGAAGATTATAAAATGATATCTCTGAGGAGCCATAACCATAAATGTGTATCTACTTAATAAAAAAAGCTTCAGAATACATGAGTGAAACTGGATAGAATTAATGGGTCAAAATGACAAAAAATTGTGGTAATAGTTGGAGAGTTCAATTAGACCAAAAAAGTAAGTAAAGGCATAGAAGACCTAAATCTAAAATCAGTATAATAACAGTCTTTTCAAGTACTCTTGGTAACATCACCAGGAAAGACTATTTGCAGGGCACAAATCTCAATAAATTTTAAAAGATTGAAATCAACAGAGTATGTTCTCTGCCAACAGTAGAACAAAATTAGAAATTAATACCAGCAAGACATATTAAAAATGGAAGTTATCATAATTCTTTGACCCATGGGTCATTTAGAAGAGAACCATGAGCAAAATCAGAATATATATCAAACTAAATGATAATCAAGTTATACCATATCAAATAAGTGGGATGCAGCTAAAGCAGTGCTTAAAGGGAAATTTATAGCTTTAAATAATTATACTAGAACAGAAAAGTTATCTAAGACGTCACCTAGGGAACTATGAAAAAGGTCAAAGAAAATGGAAAGTAAGTAGAAGGAAGAAATAATAAAAATAAGAGCAGAAAATCAATGATTAGAAAAGAGACAACAGAGATGATAAATCCAAAAGCTGATTATTTAGAAAGATCAATAAAATTGAATAAACTCCTATAATGCTGATGGAGAAAAAAAAGAGAGCGCCCATAACCATAAATTAGCTATGTATGAAATGAAAGAGATATTATCATGCTAGATCCTACAGACATTAGAAGCATACTATGGATATATTTTAAACAACTTTATGTCAACAATTTGTAATAGTCAAATTTCTTTAAAAACATGTTACCCTGGCTGGTGCAAGAGGAAGTGGAAGATTTGGATAGCCCTATAATCAATTAAAGAAATTGAATTCATAATCAAAATCTTTCCCACAAAAAAAACTCCAGGTCCAGTTGGTTTTACTGGTAAATTCAAGCATTTGAGCAAGAAACAACATCAATCGCATAGAAACTCAGAAAAACAGAGTTATTTTATGAGGTCAATATAACCCTGATAACAAAACCTGACAAAGATGGCACCAAAAGGAGAAAATTTAGAGATTGATACTTGTCATGAACATAGGTTTAAAAAGTTGTTAACAAAACATATACTCCAGCAGTATACAAAGAGGACATTATGATTGAGTGAGATTTAGCTCAACAATGCAAGGTTAGTTTATAATATTCAAAAATTAATCAGTGTAATGCACAGCACTAACAAAGGAGAAAAACAGTGTTGATCACTTTACTTGGTTAGAAGCATTTAACAAAAATTCATCCATTCATGACAAACACTCCCAGCTAATGAGAAATGTAAAGACGTTTCCTCAGTTTGATAAAGGACATTTAAGAAAAACTGACGGCTTAAGAATATACTTACTCACAAAATAATATCTTTTCCCTAAGATCAAAAGTAGGACAAGGATGTCCATTCTTGTGCCTTCTTCAATTCATTATTTTAATAGAGGACCTAGCCAGTGCAGTGAGGCAGGAAAATGAAATATAAGAGGCATAAAGATCTGAAAGAATGGGTCAAAACTCTTGCTTTTTGTAGATGATATGATTATGTAAGAAACCTTAAGGAATCTACAAAAACAGTCACTAAAGCAAACAAGTAAATTTAGCAAGGCTTCATCTTACAATATCAGTTGTATTTTCATAAATATTAACAGCAGACAAATGGAAGTAATATTAAGAAAACAATTCTATGAATAGTAGCACCAATAAAATACCTAGGAATACATTTTTTTTTTTTTTTTTTTTTGTGGTACGCGGGCCTCTCACTGTTGTGGCCTCTCCTGTTGTGGAGCACAGGCTCCGGACAGCGGCCATGGCTCACGGGCCTAGCCGCTCCACAGCATGTGGTATCTTCCCGGACCGGGGCACGAACCCGTGTCCCCTGCATGGGCAGGCGGACTCTCAACCACTGTGCCACCAGGGAAGCCCCAGGAATACATTTTTTTAAAGACATAAGATCTGTACACTGAAATTTCAAAACCTTAATGAGAAAAATTAAAGAAGACTAAACAAATGGGGAGAGAATTCTTCTCATATAGCCAGATACGCTTTTATCAGACTTAGACTCCCTAGATAACAATTATAAACTCTGCACAAAATAAAAAGAAAAAAAATAAGGCACTAGAGAATGAACAAACAAAATAAACATTTTGAAGGAGATTTGACCCTTGGAAGAAGCAAGTGACATGAGGTGAATTTTCTGTTCTTATAGCTTTTATCCATGCAGAATGTGCAGGGTAGCTACAATTTCAATATGAAACCTGCCTTTTCTGTCCTGAAGAACCAGAGATCAGAGTTTAGGACAACCACAGTTGCTGAAGAGTGAGAGGAGAATTCTGGCATGGAGAGAGCCACAGAAGGGGAGCCCCACATTTTCCTTAAAAACTTTGCTGAAATCACTAGGCTGGTGAAAAATTAATTGGAATTGTTCAAAGACAGAGTTTGAGTGTGAACAAGTTAATTGCCTGCCAAAACAAGAACAGTTAACACTTAGAGGAATATAACAGAATCTAGCATCTCCATCATGTAACGTTCACAGTGTCCAGCATACAGACTTTAAGTTACTCAACGCATGAAGAGCAAAGAAAATGTGACCCTTTCTCAGGAGGAGACCAATGGAAACCAACCCTGAGACAACCTTCATGTTGGAACTACCATACAATAAATTGACAGACATACCATGTTTGTGAATTGGAGCACTCAGTAGTATTAAGTTAGTTCTCTCCCAGTTTAATCTGAATCAAATCAATCTCCATCAAACCCTAAAAATATATATGGTTTTCATAGAATGTACAAACTTATCCTAAAATTTAGGACCTAGCATGTCCAAAGCAATCTTGAAAAAGATCAGCAAAGTTAGAAGACTTAAATTATCTGACTTCAAGACTTTCTGTGAAGCCACAGTAATCATATATTGTGTTTCTGGCATAAAAACAAACAGGTAGATAAATGGGATAAAATAGAGAACCTTAAAATAGATACTTATGTGGTTGTTTGATTTTTGACAGATTTGCCAAAGCAATCCAGTAGGGACAGGAAAGTCTTCAATAAATAATACTGGGAGAACTGGATTCTCCATCTGGAAGAATGAACCTTGGCCCCACCTTAAACCATTCAAAAAAATTAATTCCAAATGGATCATAGTTCTCATCTAAAAGTTAAGACTATCAAGCTTGTATAGGAGAAGACGTTTGTGACGGAGGTAGGCAAAGGGTTTTTTTCTTTAAAGGATATGGAAAGCAATAAGAGGAAGTTGTTAAGATAGACTTCATCAATATTAAAAAAGTATTTCATCAAAAAACATTAAGAAATGAATAAACAAGTCATGGAGTGGAAGAAAATATTTGCAAAATATATTTCTGAGAAGGGGATTGTATCCACACTTTATAAAGAATTTCTGTAACTCAGTAGTGAGAAGAGGAATATCCTGATTTTAAAAATGGGCAAAAGATTGCTCATTTCCATCACAAAAGAAGATATAGAAAGGGCCACTGAGCAAATGGAAAGTGTGCAGTATTGTTAGTCATCAGGAAAACGCAGATTGTGAAACAGTGAAATACACTGCACAACCACCAGAATGGCCTATCGTGGGAAAAAAAACAACACATCAGTGATTGCCTTTGGGGGTGGGGGAGGGGATTACAGGGATTAACTGAGAAAGGGGTAGGAGGGAATTCTTGGCAGGACAGAGGGTTACCCAATTTATGTATTTGATAAAACTAACAAAATGGTACCATTAAGATTTGTTTGACACTGTAAATATTACCTCAAAAAAAGAGTGATCCGTGAGCTCTAGCTAACAATATACACATTCTTTAAGGTCTAGATTTGAAGTATCTACGACAGTTTTGAACGCATCAAAAAATAAGATGGATTGATAAATAGATATTGGGGCAAGGACAGCATGGCTCAGAGCCTTTATTGGAGTTTTCCAGGGAAGGAATGATAGTGCTGGGTAGATATGCTGAGTTAAGTTTAGGATTAGATACTTTTAGTAATTTTGGCCAGTCTCTGGACTGTAGGGCTGGTTCCTAGTTGTCCAGTACCTAGCCCTAGGGTGATTTAGGGCAGGAAGAATATTGGCTTGGTGTGTGTCAGAGTTTGATTAAACAGTTAGGGGTGTGAGCTCTGGATCGGTTGGTTTGTGTTTCAAAGGTGAGCTCTCAAGGGAGTCTCTTGCCACCTCTAGACCTGGGAGGGGTAGTCTCTCCAGGATCAAGGCTTCAAATGCCAGAGTATCAAGGATACAGAAAGTAAGAAAACATAGTTAATACATGTTCCTATAAAAGTTTGAAACTACAGATTTTAAACTATCATTCTGCAGAAGTATACCTTTAAAAATTTAGGCTTTTAAGCCAGCCAGAAGTGGATGTAAATCCTGGCTGTTACCTCAATAGCTTTGTGACTTTTTGAGTTATTTTTTTTTTTTTTGCGGAGCACAGGCTCCGGACGCGCAGGCTCAGCGGCCATGGCTCACGGGCCCAGCCGCTCCGCGGCATGTGGGATCTTCCCAGACCGGGGCACGAACCCGTGTCCCCTGCATCGGCAGGCGGACTCTCAGCCACTGCGCCCCCAGGGAAGCCCACTTTTTGAGTTATTTAACTGCTCACGTTTATTTCTTTATATGAAAATAATGGTCATGTTAATTCACTTTATAGGGTTGATATGAGTATAAATTAGATAATACATATGAAGCACTTTGAACAGTGCCAGGTACGTAGCAGATGCTTAAATTAAATGTTGGCAATTTGCTTAAGTTTTCTGTAGCCAATGAAAATTTCTTAATTGTTCACTTGTATCCTTTGCTAATTCGTTAAGAACAAGGTTGTACCTAAAGCTCCTTTCTTGGTGATGGAGTGAAGGTTAAAAACTATCTGGAGGGGGCTTCCCTGGTGGCGCAGTGGTTCAGAGTCCACCTGCCGATGCAGGGGACACGGGTTCGTGCCCCGGTCCGGGAAGATCCCACATGCTGCGGAGAGGCTAGGCCCGTGAGCCATGGCCGCTGAGCCTGTGCGTCCGGAGCCTGTGCTCCGCAACGGGAGAGGCCACAACAGTGAGAGGCCCGCGTACCACCAAAAAAAAAAAAAGAACTATCTGGAGGTAGGCATTTTCTTTTTTTCCATTGCCCATCCCTCAGCTGTATAATGGTGTGAAGTGAAGTATACAGACACACGTAGTACATATACTTACAGAGACTTTATTTTTTTATTACAGCTATCAGCTCTTGATTCCTGTGGTGATATAAACTTTTAGTCTTACTAGTCATATACAAAATGGAAGGACTGATCTGTTATAAGTAGAAATAATGTTGAATGGGTGGGGCTTTCCTGGTGGCGCAGTGGTTAAGAATCCGCCTGCCAATGCAGGGGATATGGGTTCGATCCCTGGCCCGGGAGGATCCCACATGCCACGGAGCAGCTGGGCCCGTGGGCCACAACTACTGAGCCCGTGTGCCACAACTGCTGAGGCCCACACGCCTGGAGCCCGTGCTCGGCAACACGAGAAGCCACCGCAGTGAGAAGCCCGCGCACCGCAACGAAGAGTAGCCCCCGCTCGCCGCAACTAGAGGAAGCCCGCACGCAGCAACGAAGACCCAAAGCAGCCAAAAATAAATAAATAAATACATTTTAAAAAAATAAATAAAAACAGGAATGCTTTAGGAAAAAAATATTTTGAATGGGTGGTTGCAGATTATTCTGTAGCAGTCCGTGTTTCATGAGTACATCAGTAATCGAGCTGGAGCCTCAAGTGAAGTTTCTTTTGTTGAACCCTTTCATTTTACTCAGTGTTCAGCATTGCTTATATGGGTTTCCCCAGTAACAGTCTAGATCCTACTCCTTTTGATTTGTAGAAGAAATATACTCTTTAGACAAGAAGTTCGTGAAAAATAATGAATTAGTAAAACACAATGAGGCTTATTACTTTTGACACTGGTGGTTTAACTGCTGCAGTAAATTGTGCAAATACTGTAGGGACAGTACAGCTTGTTTAATGGTTTATATGCTTCTGTGGTATGAGCCTTCAAAGTCAGTGTTATTTTCTTGAGCTTAGTTCACATTACTTCTCTTCTATCTCCTGATAACAAGTATACAAATAAATATACGTCCTTAATTCAAAAAGTATATTAATTAACAAACAATGTCTGTTTGAACCAAAGTTCAAAATGTTAATGTAGATGTGTGTATAAAATACCTATACATATATATGGTTGGTAAATTGTACACTAGATTTTAAATTTTAACTTCAATTTTCAAAGGTTTATTCTTAGATGAAAAAAAGCTTTAATGGTTTTGCTGATAATTATTGTAAAAGTGATTACAGGGCAATTCTATAAGGATTTCTTCCAGGTTTACTACAAAGTCATCTGGTTAGTCCAGTGGTCAACTAATATACTATATGCCATTTTTGTTTTTTTGGCAGTTTAGTGTCCTGATGATTTTAATAGCTGTTCCAGCCTCTTTTTCCCAGATTTTTAAAATTCAGTCTATGTAAGCAAGAAAGTTTCACAGTTGATAATCTGCCTTTACGAAATTGTGTTTCATGCAAAGGATTGGACTTTGCATGGTATTCTAACATGGACATGCTTGCTCATCTGTCTGTGAATTGATGCAGGGACAGCATCGTAGATGACTTATGGTCTATTACATCTTATTTCAACATAAATTTATAATCTATGTTAATTGCATTGATGAACAATATCAAATTTTTATCAGGCAGGTAGAATTTATCTGAGACCAATTTTGTTTTTAACCAATTAGCATGGTATTTTTTAAAACTAAAGAGTTTTTAGACTGTCCTAAAGTCAGATAGTCAAATTTAGGAGATGTTGAGCTAATGTGTATGGGATAGTGCTATCACTGTAGTTAATTTTGTAATTAATAAAGTCTAATACTTTCTTTAGGATATGTGGATTTCACCTAGCAGGTATTTTTATGAGTTTAATGTTTTCAGACCCATCCTTCTCTTCCTTACTACTTGTCAACAGCTTGGTGTTGTGCAGGTTGATACGTTTCACGTTCAAGTAACGTATAGACATTTCTTGTGGACTTCTCTTAATGTTGTTTAAATGCTTATACATTTATTTATTTATGTTTGGTTGCGTTGGGTCTTCATTGCTGCTCACGGGCTTTCTCTAGTTGTGGCGAGCGGGGGCTACTCTTAGTTGCGTTGCGCGGGCTTCTCCTTGCGGTGGCTTCTCTTGTTGCGGTAGGCGCACGGGCTTCAGTAGTTGTGGCACGTGGGCTCAGTAGTTGTGGCTCGTGGGCTCTAAAGCGCAGGCTCATTAGTTGTGGCTCACGGGCTTAGTTGCTCCACAGCACGTGGGATCTTCCTGGACCAGGGCTTGAACCCATATCCCCTGCGTTTACAGGCGGATTCTTAACCACTGTGCCACCAGGGAAGCCCTGTTTAAATGTTTAGAAACATAATTTAGTGTAAACTTATGCTTATCAAAAGGTTGATTCATACTGAGTTCTATAACCAAGAAAATTCTAACATCAAGTTAATGATTTGTTAATTTTGATTTTCTGTTTCCATTGTGATTGTGCTGCTGAATGACTAAGGATCTTTTGAGGCCAGCATACTACCATGTGCCCTGTGTTGCTAAATTCTCTACCTCTTTTCTCTAAGCCTACTATGAAACATAATTTATTTAGCACATCCTGATATCATTTGGCCTTTTTGGGGTGATCTCATCATTTACATGTTAAGTCAATCTCTCTACTTACCTTTGGTGCTGAGGTGATTGTCAAACCCAGATCCAGACCCAGACACCGAGATGATGCAGGCGAACAAGACTAGTGCTTACCAGGTTATCCAGAATATGTGTTTAGAAGATTTATGTAAAGTTACTATTTACTCAGAATAAAAATGTAACTTAAAAAATTATTGTAGGAACCAAACAGACCCTTGAGAGTACTATATTTGAGGTGCCCAGGGATCCCCAGGTTTTATTCACAGAAATGCTGATGTAGGTGGTGAGAAAGTAAAAGCTCAGAAAGCTCTTGGTGGAGTGGAGAGCATTGTTGGACAAGAGTGGGCTGGAATCCTGGCCCTGCCACTTGTTAGGAATCTGACCTTGGTGAGATTGTTTTACTATCCCTCTGAGGCTCGGTTTCCTCAGATTGAAAGTGAGATAATAATGCACAGCTTGCAGGTGATTATAAGGTCCATAATATATTTAAAGTCTTACATAGTACCTGACATGTAGCAGCTAATTTATGAAGGTAATTGCTATTACATATTTCATTGGTTTTAAGGTGCACATTTTTTCACTTTGGGGTGCATCATATAAATAAATTTTGAAGTTTTTCCTTTTAAGTTTAACACAAGATAATGTTGCATTTTAGATTTATTGAAATAAGGAATGTGCAAAAGACTTTTATAAAATAGTTGTTACAATCAGTGCTATTTCTCTAACATTTTTCCTGGGTTTGTTTCTTTTAATATCTTTTAGGAACTGTACATACTTGCAGTTGTAACTTGCCACTCCTTGTGAACAAACTGAAAACCTGAGAGATCCATTTTCCCCACTGTTGTTTAATGTATTATGATTTAGTGTGCCTAGGAACGTTGTGGTCCAGTTTTTATGCTATAAAAATATTAATTTAGTCACCAGATACCTTGCTTGCTAGGTGGTAGGTATACAAAGACCTTTGGGAGCTCAAGGTCTTATGGGGATTATTTTCCCCATAAATAAAAACTTTGGTTAGTAAGAATCTTTAAGGAAGAGGGAATGATTAAAACCACCTGATTTAAATCCCCTAGACTGGGCTTCGCTGGTGGCACAGTGGTTGAGAGTCTGCCTGCCGATGCAGGGGACACGGGTTCGTGCCCCGGGCCGGGAAGATCCCACATGCCTTGGAGCGGCTGGGCCCATGAGCCAAGGCCGCTGAGCCTGCGCGTCCGTAGCCTGTGCTCCGCAACGGGAGAGGCCACAACAGTGAGAGGGCTGCGTGCCGCAAAAAAAAAAAAAAAAAAAATCCCTTAGACTACTAGGTCTTAAAAATTGACCTGATTTGCTAGGTATACCTAAAAAAATTAGTAATTAAGTCAAAAGGTGGCTAGGAAGGGGCTGTTGACATAAATACATGTGCAAGAAAATGGGTACCAAAGGCCCATGTTATATAGAGAGGACATTTTGCTAGAAGAGAATAAACAGGGCTCAGGCTGGCATTTTATTACCTCCTTTAGTTGATGCCCAGAGTGAGCTGAAATGACGCAGAATAGGAAATAACAATCTGTACTTCTTAGTTATCTAAGGTTAGAAGCATATCTTTTAATAGAAATGTCAAGACAACTTGACTTACATTTTATTCTGTGGCAGTATTATTTTGTTTGATTTGTTTAATTTGATAAAAGGCAATACATTCACATGGTTTAAAAATCTGTATATGTTTTATGTGTACATGCATACATAAAAACAACAAACAAACATCAAAAAATTTACCCTTCCCTCCCTCTCTCCACCTCAAGTAACTCCTGTTCATGGTGTGTGTGTGTGTGTGTGTGTCCGTCCCCATATGCATGTGCAAATACTTAAAGTTTTAATTGTCCTTTTTTACACAGAGAGTAGCTTACTAAAATATTGTACATTTTTTTTTCACTTAATTTATATTTTAGAGATCTTTCCTTATCAGTTCTTAGGGAACTTTATCGTATACTAAATAAACATACGAATTTTTTTTGTTGCTACTTTCCATTTTGATTATTATTTCATTGTCTGAAGTTCTTCTTTTTCCTTGTTTGTATTTTTAGGTAAAATTTTCAAATGGTAAAGTACACAAATCATAATGCTTAGTAGGATTAGATCTGACAAATGCATATACAGTGTATCAAGATACAGAACATTTCAATCACCCAGAAAGTTCTTTCATCCTCTTTCCCCCAAGAGGCAACCACTGTTGAAATTTTTTTCACTTCCAGTTTGTTTTGCCCCTTCTAGAACTTTATGTAAATGGAATCATTCAGTATCTAGTCTTTCATGTTCAGCTTCTCTTGGTCAACTAAATATTTATGAGATTCGTCCATGTTGTGTGTTCTTCTTTTTCCAGATGTTTTGCTTTTCAAGATCTTTTGCATTTCCATATATGTATTAGATCAGCTTGTCAGTTGCTATAAAAATACCTTGCTGAAATCATGATTGTAATGGATTTGAAAAAATAGAGCAAATATTATTAGGGAATTAGGGAAAATGGACATCTTGAGTCATTTAATCTAATATATTGTATTCCTTTATATACTTAGGCTTATTTAATATCTTTCAGCAAGATTTTTAGTTGTTAGTAAACAGGTCTTACACATCTTGCATTAATTAAACCTTTTGTCTAAGTATTTTATGTTTTTGACACCATTGTAAATGGAATTTAAATTTTTAATTTTCAAATAGTTTATTGCTGTAATAGAAATATAATGGATTTTTATAAGTTGCCATTAAATCCTACAACATTGCTAAATTCACTAATTAGTTCTAGAAGTTGCTTCACAGACTTTCTGTGTAAACAATTATGTCATTGTTCAGAAAAAGTGTTTTTATTCCTGCTTTATTGATTATTGACATATGAAAAATATAAGTTTAAGGTATACAGTGTGATGATTTGATACACATATATATTACAGAATGATTACCACAATTAAGTTAGTTAACACGTCCATCCCCTCACATAATTACCTTTTCGTATGTGTGTGGTGGTAACTTTTAAGATCTACTTTCTTAACTTTCATGTATATGATACAGTACAGCCATACCTTGGAGATATTGTGGGCTTGTTCCAGACCTCACAATAGGACAAATATCTCAATAAAGTGAATCACTAGGAATTTTTAGCTTTCCCGTCTATACAAAAAGTTACGTTTATGCTATGCTGTAGTCTGTTAAGTGTGCAATAGCATTATATCTTAAAAAATAAAAACAGTGTACATACCTTAATTTAAAAATATTGCTAAAAAAAAAGAATGCTAGCCATCATCTTAGCTTTTACTGAATAGTAGTCTTTTTGCTGACGGAGAGTCTTGCCTCGATGTTTCTGGCTTCTGACTGATCGGAGTGGTGGTCCTGAAGCTTGGAGCAGCTGTGGCAATTTCTTAAAATAGGACAGCACTGCAGTTTGCCACATCGATTGACTCTTCTTTTCATGAACAATTTCTCTGTAGCATGCAACGCTATTTAATAGCATTTTACCCACAGTAGAACTTCTTTCAAAATTGGAGTCAGTCCTCTCAAACCCTGCTGCTGCTTTATCAACTAAGTTTATGTCATATTCTAAATCCTTTGTTGTCATTTCAACAACCTTCACCATATCTTCACCAGGAGTAGATTCCATCTCAGGAAACCACTTTTTCTGCTCATCCATCAGAAGCAAATCCTTATCCGTGAAAGTCTTATGAGATGGCAACAATTTAGTCCCGTCTTCAGGCTTCAATTCTGGCTGTTTCCACCACATCTGCAGTTACTTCCTCCACTGGAGTCTTGAACCCTCAAAGTCATCCACGAGGGTTGGAATCAAATTCTTCCAAACTCCTGTGAATGTTCTTAATGGCAGCTAGAATGGTGAATTCTTTCCAGAAGGTTTTCAGTGGACTTTGCCCAGATCATCAGAGGAATCACTATCTATGGCAGCTACAGCCTTACGAAATGTATTTCGCAAATGATGAGACTTGAAAGTCAAAATTACCCCTTGATCCATGGGCTGCAGAATGGATGTTGTGTTAGCAGCCATGATAACAACATTAATATTGTTGTACCTCTCCATCATTGCTCTTGGGTGACCAGGTGCCTTGTCAGTGAGCAGTAAAAATTTGAAAGGAATCTTTTTTCTGAGCAGTAAGTCTCAACAGTGGGCTTAAGTTATTCAGTAAACTATGTTGTAATGCAGGCTTTGTCATCCAGGCTTTGTTGTTCCATTTATAGATCATGGGCAGAGTTGATTTAGCATAATTCTTAAGGACCCTAGGACCCTAGAATGGTAAATGAGCATTGGCTTTAAAGTCACCAACTGCATTAGTCCCTAATGAGAGAGTCATTAGGAGAGTCAGCCTATCCTTTAAAGCTTTGGAGCTAGGCATTGACTTCTCTCTAGCTATGAAGTCCTAGATGGCATCTTTTTCCCATATAAGGCTGTTTTGTCTACATTGAAAGTCTGTTGGTTAGTGTAGCCACATTCATTAGTTACCTTAGCTAGATCTTCTAGATACCTTGGTGTCACTTTTACAGCAGCACCTTCACCTTGCACGTTGATGTTACAGAGATGACTCATCTCTTTCCTTAAACCTCATGAACGAACCTCTGCTAGCTTCAAACTTTTCTTGTGCTATTTTCTCACCTCCTTTAGCCTTCACAGAGTTGAAGAAAGGGCCTTGTTTTGGATTAGGCTTTGGCTTAAGGGAGTGTTGGGGCTGGTGATTCGTATCAGCAGTAAGGCCGTTTTTGCCTTTTTTTTTTTAATCGTTTTTGTGTTCACAGGAGTAGCACTTTTAGTTTCCTTCAAGAACTTTTCTTTTGCATCCACAATTTGGCTTACTGTTTGGTGCAAGTGGCTTAGGTTTTGGCCTGTCTGGGATTTCAACATAACATTCTTCGTTATGCTTCATCATTTCTAACTTTTGATTTAAAGTGAGAAATGTGCGAATCTTCCTTTCACTAGAACACATAGAGGCCATTATTGGGTTATTAATTAGCCTAATTTCAATATTGTTTTGTCTCGGGATGGGGAGGTGGTGGGGGCAGAGATGGCTGGTAGGTGGAGCAGTCAGAACACATACAGCATCTTAGATGGGTGTGATTCATGGTTCTCCCAAACAATTGCAATAGTAACATCAAAGATCACAGATCACTATAAAAAATATGATAATAATGAAAAAGTTTGAAATATTGTGAGAATTACCAAAATGTGACATAGAGGCATGGAGTGAGCAAATTCTGTTGGAAAAATGGCACCAGGAGATTTTGCTTGACTCAGGGCAAATCTTCAATTTGTAAAAACAAACAAACAAACCCAAATACACAATATCTGTGAAGCACAATAAAATGAGGTATACCTGTATTGTTAATTATAGTCACCATGTTGTACGTTAGATCCCCAGAACTTTTAGTTCATCTTTTGACCTACATCTCCCCATTTCCCCCATACCCCTGACAACCACCATTCTACTTTATATTTCTTTGAGTTTGGCTGTAAAAAAGCAGTTTTATTTCTTCTCTTTCTAATATTCTTTCTTTTTCTCGCCATTGGCTACGACCTCCAGTACAGTGTTAATTAGAACTATATCATTGTTGACTAAAATTAAGTCATTAATTTAAAATATTTCTGCTTTCTAATATAAACATATAAACATTTAAGCAATAGCCTTTAGCCCCCCTTTCCCCAATTTTTTATATTGTGGAGTCCTTATCATATAAAGTATTTTCTACTTTATTTTGTCATTTCTTCTTTAACCCATGGGTTACTTAGATGTATGTTGTTAATTTCCAAATATTTGGGACTTTTCTAAATATCTTTCAATCATTGATTTTTAATTTAATTCACTTATGGCCAAAGAACATAATCTATAGGATTTCAGAGTTTTAAAATTAACTGTCCTCAGCATGTGGTCTCTCGTATTTTTTTTAACCAAGAACGTCACAATATGTAACTCAGAAGTAAACTCAGTTTAGACCTCTGTAGATTATTCATTCATTAACGTTCAGTTGATACCTAATAATGCAAACCATTTGTCTGAAATAGTTCATTGATCTTAGGTCATTGCCCGTTGACTCCAGATAATTATTGATCAGTTTCTCTTGGATCCCGGTGTTAAATAGAGGTGCCTCAGGCCTAAAGGGAAGGCAGAGGTAGTAGTACTCTTGTCTCACTCTTATTCTGTGCTTCTGTTTAATGCCTACAGTAAGCATGGAGCCTTTCTACTTTTATCTGTTTTATATAAAGGAATTCCCCATAAAGTTCACTCATTTATCAAGTATTTTTTGAGTCACTGTTATTGTGCTAGATCCTATCTTGTCCTTTGACTTTGTTCAAAAAACACTGACTATACCATAGGATCCATGGATGACTTCTCATTACATGCCATTCTTTTTTAAATACATAATGATGAAAACTGATAGAGTTCCCTTGGGAGGTCTTGAACTACATGTCCCCATACACAAAGAGTAGAAGGGAAGAGAAAATTGTCCTAAGTTTGGTCTGGTTTTTTGAGTGATGTAATTTGAAAGCCATTTCTGGGAAGAAATTAGCATTTCTAGAAAAATTTAGGCAGTTTTCTAGCCTCTTCTAAAGAACCAGGCACCCACCCACCCACCCACCAGCTGATTGTCAGGCACTGTTTTGCTCTCTTTTAAATATTCCATGTGCACTTGAAGAGGATTCTATAAATGTCAGTTAGAAGGTGGTTGATAGTATTGTGCAGCTCTTCTATGATACATAGATTTTTTTTTCTTTGTAGTGTGACTGTCCAAAGAGTTACTGAGATTACTCTGATGGCTGATTTGTTCATTTCTTCCTTTAGATCTGTCGGTTTTTGCTTCATGTATTTTGAAACTGTATTTTTAAATGCTTACAGGATTGTTAATGTCTTCTGATGAATTGTCCCTCTTAATGTCTCTTTTTACTTCGGTAATATTCTTAGACTTGAAGTCTTATTTCTGGTACTATGCTTTATTAAACTTATTGCTTGTATGAACTTTGTATTTCCACTTTTGTATTTTCAGCCCATCCATATATTATGTTTAAAGTACATCTTTTTTTGTAGACATTTTGCATCCTGTATTCATTCTGACAAGTCTCCGGCTTATTGGAGTATGTGGTGTATTTATGTATAACATTATCGTTGATGGGTTGGACTTACTCTTTGTTTTACTCTTTACTCTGTTTTCGGTTATCTGTTTTTTGTTCTTTTCTCCTTTCTTTCCTTTGGGCTTATTTTTTAGTATTTCATTTTAGTTTGCTATATGCTCTTTAGTTACTCTCTTTTGCCCTTTGTGTGTGTGAGGGGGGGTTGCTTTCACAGCGACAATATGCATCTTTAGCTTTGCAATAATGTAGTGGTTTTTAAACACCTCCTGTTGCTTCTGCTGCCATTGTCATAAATTACACTACATGCTTTTAGAGTTACAGTTTTTTTCTGTAGTTGGTCATATCCTTTTTGTAGAAATTAAGAGTCGAACAGAATATTGTCTTTCATATTTACTTACATACCTATACTTGCTAGTTTTTTAAAAAATTTCCCCCTGATTTAGTTTCCATCTGTTGTCATTTCTCTTTATCCTGAAGAATTTTCCTTTAGGCGTTTCTTTGTGCAGAGTCCGCTAGAAGTCTCTCAGTTTTTGTTTATCTGAACACATTTTTGTTTTGACTTCTTTTATGAAGGATACTTTTGTTGATTATAGATTTTAGGTTGAGGGTTTTGTTTTTTCCTTGCAGCTCTTTAAAGCTGCTGTTCCATTATCTCCTGGCTTCCACTGTTTCTGATGAGAAATTGCTATTCACGTCTTTATGCCTTTACATGTATAGATTGCTCTGGTTTGGCTGCTGTCAAAATTAAACAAAACTGCACGTTGTTGGTTAAAAGTGGTAAAAACAGATTTTATTCAGTAACCATTCCAGCAGGGGTAAGATCTGAGCCCAATTTCCGATTTGCACAGAGGTGACTGGGAGAATGAGGGAGTAGCAAGGGGTTAATGAGTGGGGTCTGGAACAGAGTCAGGGAAGTGAAAAATTACCCAAAAAGTGGGTACGAGGTTTGGTCAGTGTCCATGTGATTTAGG
Source organism: Aethalodelphis obliquidens (assembly GCF_003676395.1). NCBI lineage: Eukaryota > Metazoa > Chordata > Mammalia > Artiodactyla > Delphinidae > Aethalodelphis > Aethalodelphis obliquidens. The sequence continues at coordinate 4,395,961 of NW_020837963.1, read as the reverse complement.
CCATCTGTGTCTGCTAAATGGCATTTATCGGAAGTTAGACTTCTGCCTTCCCTCAGAGGGCAGACTGGAAGATGGAGACCCCATTTTTCCTGGTGATTGGTTACATTTCAAAGGAATGGTTTTCAGGTCCTCCACTTCTGAGTTGTAGGAGTCATGTGTACATTTCAAAGAGACAGGAAGGATTTACAGTTGTAAGCTTTTTAAATAGATGCACTGGGAAAAGGAGGTCAGGGGCCTATGGACCAGTATTGGCTGGAACAAATGGTTAATTCTTTTGGCAGCCTTGAGCTTTTCCAGGCAGGAGCTCAGTAGGGTCTGGGTCACACCAGGGACGAGGCCTTAGGTTGCTAGAAGCCATGTTAGAGTTTGGTCAAGTCTCTAACTGCAGGGGTTTGGATGGAGTCCTTTGTGCCAAGTTTTTATGCTTCTCACCAGCTTAAAGATTTTCTTTTCATCTTTTGTTTTTAGGAGTTTGACAGTGATATTCCCAATATGTTTTTGGTTGTTTGTTTTGTATTTAAACTGCTTGGTATTCACTGAGTTTCTTGGAAGTTTAAGTTTAGTTTTTCACTGAAGTTGAAGATTTTTCAGCCATTATTAATTAAAAATTTTTTTCTTGTTCTTGCTTCCCCTCTTTCTGGGACTGCACATGTTACTGAGACTGTTTATTTTGTTATTCAGTCTTTTATTTCAGTTCTGATTAGATAACTTCTATTGATCCATCTTCAAATTCACCAACTCTTCTGTCTTCTCCAACCATCAGGTTAATTTTTAATTTCTGATTTTGTAATTTTCAGTTCTAGAGTTTTCATTTAATTAGTTTCTATATTTTCCATTATTCAGCTGAGATTCCCATCTGTTCATTAAGTCCACGAACATATTCATAATAGTTACTTTAAAATTCTTGTCTGTTAATTCATCTTGGGGGTCTGTTTTTACTGGGGGTAACATTTTCTTATTTCTTCTCATGTTTAGTATTTTGTGATTTTTATACTGGATATTTGGGACAAAATATTTTAGAAACTAAATTCTCTTATCTTTCTCTGAAGAATGTTGATTTTTGTTCTAACAGATAGTTTTGGGTGACCTCAGAGTCCAAACTGCCTCTGAGAAAAGAAACAGCTGAAATCTCAGCTTAGTTCTTTCAGACTTTTAAGCACTGGTTTTCAGCAGGCCTCTGCAGTCTCTCCCACATGCATAGTTTAAGGGTCTGGGCAGAGTTCATACCCCTATTCAGATTTTTTTTTCCCTTCGTGGCTTCCGTCATTATGGGATTTCCCTCTTCTCTTTCCAGCCTTTCCAGCAGCCCCAAATCCACCCTCTGATTCTGCAGGTCCTTAAAACTGCTGTTTTCTGCTTAAGGTCTAGTTGTCCTGGATCGCTTACACTGTGGGGTGCCTTTGGATATAGAGCCACACAAATGCAGCTCGCATCCAGTGCAGTTCCCCCCTTACAAAGGCCGACTTCCCTTCAATTTGTATCTGTTTTTGGTCTCTCTCCACTGTTATCAAATAGTTGATTTTATTATATTTTCAAATAGTTAATTTTATTATATTTTGTTCAGAGGCTCTCATTTTTATCCAAAGGAAGATTTCCCTGATTGAGGCTACTCTACTGGCAGAATCTCTGTTCTGTTTTGTTTGTGTATTCTTTTGTTAATTGCATACTATTTCCATTACTGAGGATTTATAATGTGTTTCAGGATCTGGTAATGGCCAGTTTCTTCTTTGTCAGAGTTTTCCTGGTCATTCTTGTTTATTTTGATACATTATATCTCAGGTAATTTTATCAGGGTCTTAAACAATTTTTTAAAATTTTTATTGAGTGCATCAGATATATAAATTTGACAGAACTGATATCGCTATGATGTTATCTTCCTGTCTAGGAAGATGTATATTTTTCTCTTTGCTCAGTTGATTTTTGTGTTCTTTAGTAATAATTAAAATATTTCTTGGTGTAGTTTTGACACATTTATAATTACATTTATTCTAGGTGCTTTGTATATTTTGTTATAAATTGATTCTTTGAAAAATTTTCATATATAAACAAGGAAATATTTTACTTGATAGAAGCAAATTTATTATTTTTAAATAAACTTTCCAATTTGTGTGAGAGAGATTATAATGATCAGTAGAACTGAGGCTTAAATATACCTTGTGATGGCAGTGGGAAAGTGGCCGAGTTAGAGTTGGGATTTAGGTCTTTCTGCCTCTAAATCGATTGCCTGTTTTTAACAACTACTGCTTATTGTTCTCTGATACATTTCAAGGCTTGAATAAAGCACAACTTAAGCTCTTCATGACCTATTACATTTTGGTTCTCATGTCAGTTCCAGAGTTAACTTGAGTGAAATGTTCATTTTAGTCTCATAAGAGCAGAATAGCCTCATTATCTACTCTTTTATCAATCATTTTCCTCAAATTATTTTCAAAGAGAGAAGAGTAAGATGCATACTGTTCCTTCTGAGGTTTAAATTTGGATTCATGAGACTCTAGAATTTAGTTGATTTTATTGTTTTAAACTACATGGTGCTGTATGTTTCCAGTAGATATTTGATAAATATCCGAATTAAAGGACCATTTATGTGATGGTTGTTTAGTCAGTACACCTTTGGGAAAAAAGGAAAGGTCTGAATTATCCTCCAGTTTCGTTTTTTCTGATTTTTGTCGTCTGAGAAGTGGAAGTTAGAAGCCTAAAAACCAAGAGAATCTGTAAAATGTCTCAGAAAGCTGCTGGAAAGTGTCTGAAAATGTATTTTTAAAAACCACCCAGTATTATACTTACTGTAGCCTCCAAAGCACGGCGTGAAATGTTTCTGCAGCCCAGTGACTGTGCAGAAGGCCCTGTAGCCCTGAAGCCCTGAAGCCCTGAAACCCTGCAGCCCACTTGATGTGTTGTCCAGCCACAGGAAGACAGCACTTTTCACCAGTGCCCTTTGAAATGCTGATTGAGTTAGCTCATTAGCAAAGTATACATCTGGAATTTAACCAGTTGTTTAATTTGATTTTCAAAAGTTGTTTTGAAATATTTCTTTCTCTTCCTTTAAATTTTGATGATTTTGTAATATGTAAGAAATGGAATAGAGTTTCAGAAATTATCTTTTGACTCTAATTTTAAAAGTATGACTTAGTTATAACTGAGACCCCTTTGGCTGTCATTAGTTCCATTCCAGACTGTTTTTAAGCACCTGTTCTTTTCTCCTTTTCTTCTCTTCTCCCACAGATGAAGTGGTAGCAGGGAAAATAGGCAGACTTATCTCTGGGCTGCCCTTGTTCTGGAAAGAAATGTGGAAGAAAAATTTTGAGATCTTTCTGGTGTATGCCTTTCAGGTGTATTAATGAGAAAAACTAGATAGAGCAACTTTGTCATATTCATACTATCTTTTATGAATTTTGTCCTTTCACGTATCTTTAGTCCTCATAGCAATTTCTTAAAACTTTTAAGGTAGTATGCTGCACTAGAATGACTTCAAAATCCATTTCCGTGTCCTTTACAGTAATAAGAGAGCAATAATAATTTTCAGTAAAACTGAATATATATGTATCTCAAACAAATAACCTGGAAATCTTAACTGTGGGTATATGTCTATTTCAATTGGAATTTTACCTATATTAAAAATACTAGTTGACATCCATTTTTAGATAAGCTTTTTTTAAAAACTGGGTTATAAAATGAAGCACTGTTAGTAAGGCTAATGGCATAGGATCCTTTGTTGTGAGTAGAAGAAATTGGAAAAGGCATAGGTATTGATTTCATTAAGCTAGAGAGCATTGGTGTTCACATTTTAAAAACATAATCATAACTTATCTGGAGTCACATGTTCCATTTTATTGGCTTCCTTCATATAGAAAATATAGAAACCAGCACTAAATGCCTGTGAAAAAGTGAAGCAATGTATATTTTCTGGGTGAAGGAAGTATTCTGTACATTTTCCATGTTTTACATCATGGTAATTTGAATAACCATGCTTCCATGTTCACATCAATTTTTTGTTTTTCAATTTATGCACAGCACTTGCTCTGAAATTTGGGGACTGAGTACACCAAATACGATAGATCAGTGGGATACAACAGGCCTTTACAGCTTCTCTGAACAAACCAGGTGAATATTCTGCCCTCTATCGAATCCTAGAGATCTTGTGGGAGGGAGGGTGTTTTGTAAAGACCTATAGTGGGTTGCTTAGTATAATTTTGCCTTGGATGTTTCCTTAATGTAAAATAAGGCATGGCATTTAAAATAACTGCTTGCCAGTATTAAAAATATATTAAATGTTTCAGCTGATGTTTTATCAATGAAATTCTAGTTTTGAATCTTTTTTAAATTATTGCATCCCCTAAAGAATAGAAACTTTGATAACTATATTCTCATTTTAGTGTGAGGTTAGATTATAATCTGTCGTTGGCCTAATTTTTAAGTAGATACATAACCAGTTTTTTGCTAAATTTCTTGCTATCATCTAAATCTCATCTGTATACTAATAAGCACATACTTATTTACTGAACCCCTTATATCACAATTAATGCCAGGCTAACTCGTTTTTATGTTATCTTTTTTTTATCACCTTATTCTCTTTTTTGAGCATATTGGTATTGGTCCATTTCATCTCATCATATTCATCACCATCTGCATTTATGTGTGAGCTGTATAGAAATATACCTCAGTACTCAAAGCAATCACAACTGGGTAATGAGTTACATTAGTTTTAGTAAAGTTACTTTTACATCATTGTTGGTATTTATCATTCTTCACACTAGTTCCTTTTTTTGACAATTCTGTCACCTACAGAAATAATGCCCTTAAAAGCCTCCCTAAATAAGAGTTTGATTCACTAAAGATGGAAGTTGTTGACAAAAGTTTTTCAAGTATAGCTATATGATACTTTTTTTAAAAAATCACTTTTTCCCCAAGCGGTTACCCGTTCATTGACATTTGAGTCATTTATGTAGCATATTTATAAGAAACATACCCTAGTGTTGCTGCTTACTTTTATATGAGATCCATTAGATAACACATTTTTCTTCCTTGTACTCACTAAAACTAACTAAACGTCTGTCATTCCTTTCTTTATGCTCTTATTGTACTAATTTATCTCAATTGAGAACATTTTTTTTTTTTGAAGTTCCCACCTTTCTTTTCCCTTGCTTCCCAATAGGTCTCTTGATGGTCGTCTTCAGGTATCTCATCGGAAAGGACTGCCGCATGTAATATATTGCCGATTATGGCGCTGGCCTGACCTTCACAGTCATCATGAACTCAAGGCAATTGAAAACTGCGAATATGCTTTTAATCTTAAAAAGGATGAAGTATGTGTAAACCCTTACCACTACCAGAGAGTTGAGACACCAGGTAGGAAAAGTAGATTTTTTCCCCTTGTTTTAATTAAATGCTTGAACTTAAGTGTATTAGGTACTCTTATACCTAATTGACCCAGGGAAATTTTGGTATAAAACTAATAAATTACCTTAAATTCAGTATATTTTTTGGCAGTAATTAAAAATACTTTTAAGTTTTTTAACACATGTTATGGGAAAATATATCTTAGAGGGAAAGATATCTTAGTTTCTTGGAATAGCAAGCATTTCACATCAAAGTACATGTCTAGGAAATTCTAATCCCACAGATACACAGTCTGCTTAGAACTGAATGATATGTCTTATTACTTGTCTGCTGTACTACCTGTTTTCAGTAATTTTGCTCTTTGTTTTTTTGATGTACTTTAATGACATCATTTGCATCTAAGCAGTTCGGTAAAACTCATAGCAGGACTTTCAATTTACTTAGCTGTATACTTGAACTGTATACTTATACTGTATACTTGAAACTAAAAGAATACAGCTATATTTTCAAAAAATACCCCAAATCTGATTTTACAAATGTTTCTGCAACCTTTCCGATGAGGATTTATGAACTTCTGTGGTAATATAATATTACCAGGATCACTTTGTCCCCAAAAGTACAAGATAAATTGGAACTTGGAGATTTAGATTGTGGACTATGACAAGTTAAAATCATAATCAGGTTTGTCAATTTCTCAATAGCCAAATAATGCCAAGTAGGTGGATCCTAAACTTCAAAAATTAATGAAAACTTTTAATACAGGTGTCACCCTTTGCTCTGCCATTGACTTGGATTTCTTTTACTCTTTTAGTTTTGCCTCCGGTGTTAGTGCCACGGCATACTGAGATCTTAACAGAACTACCACCTCTGGATGATTATACCCACTCCATTCCAGAAAACACTAATTTCCCAGCGGGAATTGAGCCACAGAGTAATTATATCCCAGGTATTTTTGCCTCAGAATCTCCTAAAATTTGAGATAGATACAAATTTTGTTCATAAATGTTCAAGTATTAATAAATTATGGTTTGGCTTTTTACAATTTTTAGTTCTACAGACATAGCAACACGTATGTTGTGCTGAAAATCAGAAAACCTCTGTTTTAGTTGTTTTTCATCTGGGACTCAGTAATGCTGATAAATAAATGAACTGCATGGTTCTCAAATTCTGCTCTATTATATTATATGTCCAGTAATATCCCATGATATGGAAACTACTCTTTTAGTTTTCACTGTTTGTTAGGACAACAGCTAATAATTTCTTCCTTTTTTGTCTGTTTCCTTTTTTTTTGTTTTTTTTTCCTAGCACAAACTAAAGGTAAAAGATTGAGCATTTAGCTATACATAGGATTTTTTTAGTGTCTTTTTTCTCCTTGTGTAATATTTATCTATTCCGCTCTTATGTTTATTTTATACAACTGAAAATATGTAAGGAACTTGGAGTTTCAACTACATTTAAAAAATTGCTTTGTCTCATCATGGAAATAATGCTTGTTCATTGGAGATAATTTTGAAAACATAAGGAAAAGGAAGGATTTTTAAAAATAGCTAGTTTTAAGGTTAGAAAGTGTTTTCTGATTATTTTAATGCTTTTTTCTTTTACTACTGTTCTATTCCAAAAGAGGATTTAAAGCTGTTTTTTGGGTAGCTGGGAAACCAACATTTTGAAAAGTTAGGACAGGGCAAAGATGTTGTGGAGAGTGGAGGCCAGGGTGAGGGGAAGGAGGATGAACAAAGGGCATTTAGTAGGGAGAAGAATTTGACTGGAAGTGGTTACGTGTGGGTTGTGGGTAGTGTTTTGGGTGAGGGAGTACTTAAGTCTCTGATGTGGGAATTAGTATAATTCAACAATACTTAGGAAACTGAGGTGTAAGCATACACTCTTGTAAGACACCTACCCAATAATTATATGGAGGGTGTTAGAATGTTTAGTGGCTTTCACTTGTGGAGATGTTTGGGCTTATTTTCCCTGTCGTCTTTACTTGTTTAGATTTGGGCATTTTACAAAGTAGAAAATCACAAGTGGATTACACCTATCTGCTTTTCTGGACAGTGGGGCTTTACCCAGCTCCAACTGACAGCAAAACCTTGGGATTCGCTTTTTATTCCATCGCGAAAGAAATTTTAACATTTCCTCGAAAACACTAGTACCTTTGTTGTTTATTATTTTATAGATAACTAATAATGGAGAAAAATGAAAAAAGATAACATATTTATCAGTTCAGTATTTCTTCCTCTTTAGACCTTTGAGACATGAGTGGTTAAACTGGCAAAGCTCAGCTCTTTTTTTTAATTTGCTTTAACTTTTAAAATAGCACGTAATGGTATTTATTCTTATTTTTGTATTCTTTGTTGTTCGAGTGTATGAAAGAATTTATTTTATTCTCACATTAAAAATTTTGGGGTACTGACACTTAAAAAGAAAAGTTTGATACTTAAGTTAAAATTTATAGTTAGCTTATTGAAGAGAGATTATAAAAAGTTTATGAAGGAAGCCTTTAACCCACATCATTTAAACTTATTTTTTCCTCCTTGAAATTATAATTGGTAAAATTGTATAAATGTTTTTATTTTACATGAAGTTTATTCAGATATTCAGATGCTTCCTGAATATAAACATTTTGTTCATAAACCATATTGGAAATGGCACATTAGAATCTTAAGTATTTTCAGGAAGTAGTTTGCCTCAGTTTTGTGTAGCAGTCTGTATTTGAATTTAATTTTCTGCCTCAAGCATTCAAGATTTACTGGTTAGCAATCATGGAGCAATATACTTTTTAGGTAGAATTCAAGCTAGACCATTCCTGAACTATATTACCATATTTTGCCCTATAGAACCTAATGTAAGATGTAAGCCTGTATTATTTTGTAATCCAAAATCTTGTTTGCCTGTGTTGTGTGTCCTTTAATCATCTCTTAAGTACCCATCCATGATGGCCATTAGGTTAAAAAATAATCATAATTATGGGTACTAGATTCTTTGAAACATACCGATCAGAACTGAGGCATCTTTGAAGTTATGTTTTTGGCTCTTGCCCCAGAAAATACACATATGACAATGAGCCAGATATGTAAATAATAGCTAAGAAAATATGCACAGAGAGCTCAATTATATTACAAGTAAGTTTTAAGGATTCACCTATAAGGTTTGGATCAGAACCTGAATCTTAAGCCCTCAGTATCCAATATTGCTTTTTATAGAGATGTTATGTAACATTCCTATGTTATTTGGAGTGATTTGTTGGTTATCTTTGGTAGCTGGGAGAAAAGGCGATGAGATTAAATTGAACCTGTACGTGATTTGTTCTAAACTTTTTTAGAAACGCCACCTCCTGGATATATCAGTGAAGATGGAGAAACAAGTGATCAACAGTTGAACCAAAGTATGGATACAGGTAAAAATATTTTTCAAAATTCCTCAGTAATTAGATACACATTTTTGCCTTGTTGGAAACTCACTAGAGTTATTCATAACCCTTACATTTAGAGAAGTTGGGACATATCAAAAAAAAGAATCATCTTGATTTAATAATCATATTTGAATCATCAGAGAGAGGAGTCAGTGAAAGATTAACGTATGCTACTCTGCAGAATAATTGTTAGAATTTTCTCTTATTAGAGTAAACAAATAAAAATGGGAGAACACTCACTTTTCTTTTTAAAATATTGATATTCTGTGCTTCTGTTTAAAGTTTTAGGTACTCTATGAATAAATGTCTTTGTGATGAAAGATTCTAATTAATTATCCCAATAACAGGCTTTCAGAGGAACTTGGAAGTAAGAGATGGGGGTCAGCTTTTCAGTGCTCTTTTAACTTACTAGTGAGTTCTGAATTATAGTAGATTGTTTACACAAAATACCTTGTATATTGTACCTGACCTAATGCAATTAATTTCTAATGTTTAGCTATCAGCTTAAAACACAGTGAAGAAAAAATTGACGTGTAATAGATATTACACACATCAAAGCTTTAAAACAGTTGTTATGTAATAAAATGTATATAACCCATCAGAACTAACAGGTCACCAGTGAAATAGCTGTGATGTCATTGTAATTGTATGTTTTGATCTATTTCACCCTGGTTATATCTTAAGGATTGGACACCTTAATATCACAACCTCCCAAATTATAGCATCCGCTTTTCTACACAGTTTATACTAAAGCATTCTGCAGTTATGATAATCTAAGTTATTTTTTACATGGTGGGGGCTGGGGTGGTTGGCTTTTACAATAATTCTGTTGTTTAAATTCTTCCATTATTTAGACTCCCAAGTGAGGAAGTTTCTGCTATAGCTAATCATACTTATAGCTTTTCAAAATAGTAGATAACCAAGAAAAGTAGATGATGATCATTGGAAATAACGTATGTTTTTAAAAAAAAATTTTTTTTGGCCGTGCAGCTTGTGGGATCTTAGTTCCCTGCCCTCAGCAGTGAAAGCGCAGAGTCCTAACCACTGGACCTCCAGGGAATTCCCTATATTATACATCTTAATGCAAATATCTTACGGCAAATGACATTTAGATTTCCGAATATATCTTCCTAAGAAATGCATGTGTGTCAAAGAACTGTATTCCTAAATCAGTCATGTTGATGGACAGTTGCTACTGTGACACTTAGAAGTGAATGCCAATAAAAATATGCCCTAATGACATCATTAATCATCAAGGAAATGCAAATCAAAACCATAATGACATATCACTTCACACCCTCTAGAATGGCTATAATCAAAAAAGGGGGAAGTCTCAATGAAGATTGGAGAAGTTGGAGTCTTCATATGTTGCTAATGGGAATGTAAAATGGTTCAGTTACCTTGGAAAGATTTGCTATTCCTCAAAGTTAAATATAGTATAACAATAGACCCAGCAATTTCACCCAAGAAAATTGAACACATGTCCACATTAAACTTGTAAACAAATGTTCATGTAAGCATTATTCATAGTAGCCCAAAATTGGAAACAACCCAAACTGTCTATCAAATGATTAATGGATAAATTAAATGATTTATATCCATATGTTAGAATATTATTCAGCCATATAAAGGAATGAAGTACAGATGCATGCTACAACATTGATGAACCTTGAAAGCATTATATTAGGTGAAAGAAGCCAGGCACAAAAGGCCATAAGGATTCCAGTTAGTGCACAAATGCCTATTCTATAATATAGCTGAAACATGGGAAGAACAATAAGATGAATATAATCATTGGTTATGATAATGGTCAAAATCTAAAAGTGAATAATAAGCTGAATCAACTAAAATGAATTCAATGTTTTGGGGCTAGCTTTGAACGTAACCTAATATTTCTAATTCTGTTTCAGTGGGGGGAAATGTTACTGTCTTTTCAAAATGACACATTTAAAATTATTTAGTGTAATGACAGTAACAGTGTGAATATTTGATTCATGAGATGCTAAAAGTTGGTTTAAATACCAGTCTTCTACCTGCTATCTATTGTTCTCTCAGTGCCATGGGAAGAATTTTCTGACTGATGCAGGGTCCCAATTTAGAACAAAATTAACCTGTTTTTAAACTCTGGTCCATACCTTCCCTGAGGGAAGGACATAATTAAATTGATCTTTCAAGCTCTGCTGGAATAGAAGGAGTTAATATTTTTTAAAAGGGTAACCAGAGGAGAATTCTCTGGCAGTCCAGTAGTTAGGACTCCGCTTCTACTGCAGGAGGCATGGGTTCAATCCCTGGTCGGGGAACTAAGATCTAGCTGTGTGAACCTCCCCCACCAAAATAAGTAAATAAATATAAACAAACAAAAAAGTAACCGTAGGACAAATAATGCAGAATACAGAACTGTATGAACAAGTACCTGTTATTTTTCGCTTTGCTTTTTCTTTTTTTAAAAATTTCTCCGGTCAAGCCTTCATTCTTTAAAGTTTGTGGACATTAAGGATCAGGCTGAACATCACAAGAAATATAAGTTTGATTTAGTTCTAATTTTTTTTTCTTGCAAGCCAGTCATTTTGTATACTCCTAGACAAGGTTCACATACCCCACTTAGGAGACAGCTTCTCTAACCAAATGCATAGCGGCAGGATAGTATGGTTGGACTCTGAACTAGACTACCTGAGTTTGAATTGTCCCTCTGCTATATACTAGCTAGATGACCGAGGCACACAGTTTCCTTATTTGTAAATTAGGAATAATTATAGTACCAAACCCATAGGGTTGTTAATAGTTAATTTTTGTAAAGAAGTTAAATGTTCCTAACTTACAGTAAATACTATGTGAGTATATTTAAAGAAAATATAAAAGGATGAATTAACCATTAAGAAAAAGGAAGAAACTTGATTGCATGAAAATTAGAAGTAAATTGAGGGACTGAGATCCAGAAGCAGAAGCAGTTTAATCTTCATGACTACAATCTTCTAAATAAAATAGGAAAATAAGGTTATTTGTCAAGAACGGAGGGTCAGGTTTGAGAACTTAAAGGTAGTGGTCTTATTGGCTATGCCATCTGTGCAGTGTTTTACAGTTTTTAGCATAGATATATAGCATTTCTGTCATTAGATGCATTCTTCACTGTTTTAACCTTTTCATGCTATTGTAAATGTTTATTTTTCAATTTTATTTTTAATTGTTTTTTCCTAGGATATAGAATAAAATTTGATTTTTGTATGTTGATCTTTTTTCCTGAACTTTGCTAAAATCACTTTTTGTATCTAGTATTCTGTAGATTCCTAAGATTTTCTATACATACTACCTTGCCATCTCTTAAATAAAGACAGTTTTACTTCTTGCTTTCTAATCTTTATGCTTTCTTCTTTTTCTGTTCTGGCTGAGACCTACAGTAAACTATTGAATAGAAATACTAAGAATGGATATTTTTGCATTGTTCTTGATCATAGGGGGAATACATTTAATAATTCCCCCAATAAGTTAGATGTTAATTATAGATTTTTAATAGATTATCTTTATCAGATTGAGGATTTTCCATTCTGTTCCTAGCGTTCTGAGTGTTTGTAATGAGTGGCTGTGGAATTTTGCCCATACTTTTTCTGCATCTATTGAGAAGATAATACAGTTTTACTCTTCTTGAGTGAATTCCACTAAATGATTTTTCTAATAACAAATGAATTTTGACCTTATTTGGTTATGATAAATTATACTTTTAAAATATTTATGGATTTGATTTGCTAATGTTCTTAAAAGGATTTTCACATCTATGTTTATGAGAGATTTTGGTCTTTAGTTTTCTTGTAATGTTTTTCTGTAGTTTCAATATCATAATTATGCTGGGATCAAAATATATTGGATGAGGTTTTCTAATATTTTCTGAAAGACTGCATAGGATTGGAATTAATTCTTCCTTAAACACTTGATAGCTTCTACCAGAGAAGCCATCATTTATAGCGAAGGGTTTTTTAAATTGAGAGTTATTTAGATTTTCAATTTTTTGTGTTGGTGTGCTAACTTGTGTCTTATAAGATATTTTGTTCATCTGAATGGTAGATTTTATTGCTATAAAGTTATTTCTAATCTGTTATCCTCTTGTTGTCTGCAATATCAAGTAAATCTTGATGACCCATTTTTTACTTAAAATGTTGATAGTTTGACTTTTCTCTTTTATTCTTGATAAGTCTTGCAGGGGCTTTATCAGTTAATATTTTTAAAGAACCAGTTTTTGGCTTCTTAAACTTTTCTCTTGTGTTTGCCTTTTTACTGCTTGATTTTATTTCTATTCTGCATTATTTTCTTCTACTTACTTCCCATTTAATTTGGTCATTTTAGATCCTTGTAGCTTAAATTTAGGTCATTGATTCTTTTGTATTTTTTTCGATTGATTCTTTTTTTCTTGTCTGAGCCTCTATACATTGTTTATTTAATTTTGTTTATTTTTTTACACAGCAGTGTCTTATGAGTTATCCATTTTATACATATTAGTGTATATATGTCAATCCCAGTCTCCCAATTCATCACCCCCTTCCGCCCCCCAGCCACTTTCACCCCTTGGTGTCCATACGTTTCTTCTCTACATCTGTATCTCAATTTCTGCCCTGCAAACCGGTTCATCTGTACCATTTTTCTAGGTTCCACATATATGCGTTAATATACGATATTTGTTTTTCTCTTTCTGACTGACTTCACTGTATATGACAGTCTCTAGATCCATCCACGTCTCTACAAATGACCCAATTTCGTTCCTTTTTATGGCTGAGTAATATTCCATTGTATATATGTACCACATCTTCTTTATCCATTCGTCTGTCGATGGGCATTTAGGTTGCTTCCATGTCCTGGCTATTGTAAATAGAGCTGCAATGAACATTTTGGTACATGACTCTTTTTGAATTATGGTTTTCTCAGGGTATATGCCCAGTAGTGGGATTGCTGGGTCATATGGTAATTTTTTAGTTTTTTAAAGAACCTCCACACTGTTCTCCATAGTGCCTGTATCCATTTACATTCCCACCAACAGTGCAAGAGTGTTCCCTTTCCTCCACACCCTCTCCAGCTTTTATTGTTTGGAGATTTTCTGGTGGTGCCCATTCTGACTGGTGTGAGGTGAAACCTCATTGTAGTTTTGATTTGCATTTCTCTAATAATTAGTGATGTCGAGCAGCTTTTCATGTGCTTTTTTGCCATCTGTATGTCTTCTTCGGAGAAATGTCTATTTAGGTCTTCTGCCCATTTTTGGATGGGTTGTTTGTTTCTTTAATATTGAACTGCATGAGCTGTTTACATATTTTGGAGATTAATCTTTGTTGATTCGTTTGCAAATATTTTCTCCCATTCTGAGGGTTTTCTTTTTGTCTTGTTTGTAGTTTCCTTTGCTGTGCAAAAGCATTTAAGTTTCATTAGGTCCCATTTGTTTGTTTTTATTTCCATTACTCTAGGAGATGGATCTAAACAGATCTTGCTGTGATTTATGTCAAAGAGTGTTCTTCCTATGTTTTCCTCTAAGAGTTTTATAGTGTCAGGTTTTATATTTAGGTCTCGAATGCATTTTGAGTTTATTTTTGTGTATGGAGTTAGGGAGTGTTTGAATTTCGTTCTTTTACATGTACATGAAACTAGCTGTCCAGTGTCCCCAGCACCACTTATTGAAGACACTGTCTTTTCTCCGTTGTATATCCTTGCCTCATTTGTCATAGATTAGTTGACCATAGGTGTGTGGGTTTATCTCTGGGCTTTCTATCCTGTTCCATTGATCTATATTTCTGTTTTTGTGCCAGTACCATATTGTCTTGATTACTGTAGTTTTGTAGTATAGTCTGAAGTCAGGGAGTCTGATTCCTCCAGCTCCGTTTTTTCCTTTAAGACTGCTCTGGTTATTCGGAGTCTTTTGTGTCTCCATACAAATTTTAAGATTTTTTGTTCTAGTTCTAGAAAAATTCCATTGGTAATTTGATAGGGATTGAGTTGAATCTGCAGATTACTTTGGGTAGTATAGTCATTTTCACAATATTGATTCTTCCAGTCCAAGAACATGCTATATCTCTCCATCTGTTTGTATCATCTTTCATTTCTTTCATCAGTGTCTTATAGTTTTCTGTGTACAGGTCTTTTGTCTCCCTACGTAGGTTTATTCCTAGGTATTTTATTCTTTTTGTTGCAGTGGTAAATGGGAGTGTTTCCTTAATTTCTCTTTCAGATTTTTCATCATTAGTGTATAGGAATGCAAGAAATTTCTGTGCATTAATTTTGTATCCTGCAACTTTACCAAATTCATTGATTAGCTCTAGTATCTTTCTGGTGGCATCTTCAGGATTCTCTATGTGTAGTATCATGTCATCTGCAAACAGTGACAGTATTACTTCTTTTCCAATTTGTATTCCCTTTATTTCTTTTTCTTCTCTGATCGCCGTGACTAGGACTTCCAAAACTATGTTGAATAGTAGTGGCGAGAGTGCACATCCGTGTTGTGGTCCTGATCTTAGAGGAAATGCTTTCAGTTTTTCACCATTGAGAATGGTATTTGCTGTGGGTTTGTCATATATGGGCTTTATTTTGTTGAGGTAGGTTCCTTCTATGCCCACTTTCTGGAGAGTTTTTATCGTAAATGGGTGTTGAATTTTGTCAAAAGCTTTTTCTGTGTCTATTGAGATGATATGGTTTTTCTTCTTCAGTTTGTTAATATGGTGTATCAGATTGATTGATTTGTGTATATTGAAGAATCCTTGCATTCGTGGGATAAATCCCACTTGATCATGGTGTATGATCCTTTTAATGTGTTGTTGGATTCTGTTTGCTAGTCTTTGGTTGTGGATTTCTACATCTATATTCATCAGTGATATTGGTCTGTAGTTTTCTTTTTTTGTAGTATGCTTGGTTTTGATATCAGGGTGATGGTGGGCTCATAGAATGAGTTTGGGAGTGTTCCTTCCTCTGCAATTTTTTGGAAGAGTTTGAGAAGGATTGGTGTTAGCTCTTCTCTAAATGTTTGATAGAATTCACCTGTGAAGCCATCTGGTCCTGAACTTTTGTTTGTTGGAAGATTTTTAATCACAGTTTTAATTTCATTACTTGTGATTGGTCTGCTCATATTTTCTGTTTCTTCCTTGTTCGGTCTTGGAAGGTTATACCTTTCTCAGAATTTGTCCATTTTATTGGCATAGAGTTGCTTGTAGTATTCTCTTAGGCTGCTTTGTATTTCTGCGGTGTCTGTTGTAACTTCTTCTATTTCATTTCAAATTTTATTATTTTGAGTCCTCTCCCTCTTTTTCTTGATGAGTCTGGCTAATGGTTTATGTTTATCTTCTCAAAGAACCAGCTTTTAGTTTTATTGATCTTTGCCATTGTTTTCTTTGTCTCTATTTCATTTATTTCTGCTCTGATCTTTATGATTTCTTTCCTTCTACTAACTTTGGGTTTTGGTTGTTCTTCTTTCTCTAGTTCCTTTAGGTGTTAGGTTAGATTGTTTATTTGAGATGTTTGTTGTTTCTTTAGGTAGGATTGTATTCCTGTAAACTTCCCTCTTAGAACTGCTTTTGCTGCATCCCGTAGGTTTTGGATCGTCATGTTTTCATTGTCATTTGTCTCTAGGTATTTTTTGATTTCCTCTTTGATTTCTTCAGTGATCTCTTGGTTATTTAGTAATGTATTGTTTAGCCTCTGTGTGCTTGTGGGTTTTTTTAACTTTTTTTCTCTGTAATTGATTTCTAATCTCATAGTGTTGTGGTCAGAAAAGATGCTTGATATGATTTCAATTTCTTAAATTTACTGAGGCTTCATTTGTGACCTAAAATGTGATCCATCATGGAGAATGTTTCATGTGCACTTGAGAAGAAAGTGTAATCTGCAGTTTTTGGATGCAATGTCCTATAAATATCAATTAAATCTATCTGGTCTATTGTGTCATTTTTTTTTTTTTTTGCGGTACGCAGGCCTCTCACTGTTGTGGCCTCTCCCGTTGTGGAGCACAGGCTCCGGAGCACAGGCTCAGTGGCCATGGCTCACGGGCCCAGCCGCTCCGCGGCATGTGGGATCCTCCCGGACCGGGGCACGAACCCGTGTCCCCTGCATCGGCAGGTGGACTCTCAACCACTGTGCCACCAGGGAAGCCTATTGTGTCATTTAAAGCTTGTGTTTCCTTATTAATTGTCTGGATGATCTGTCCATTGGTGTAAGTGAGGTGTTAAAGTCCCCCAATATTATTGTGTTACTGTCGATTTCCTCTTATAGTTTTTAGCACTTGCCTTATGTATTGATGTGTTCCTATGTTGGGTGCATATATATTTATAATTGTTATATCTTCTTCTTGGATTGATCCCTTGATCATTATGTCGTGTCCTTCCTTGTCTCCTATAACATTCTTTATTTTAAGGTCTGTTTTATCTGATGTGAGTATTGCTACTTCAGCTTTCTTTTGATTTCCATTTGCATGGAATATCTTTTTCCATCCCCTCACTTTCAGTCTGTATGTGTCCATAGGTCTGAAGTGGGTCTCTTGTAGAGACAGCATATGTGTGGGTCTTGTTTTTGTATTCATTCAGTGAGCCTCTGCCTTTTGATTGGGGCATTTAATCCATTCACGTTTAAGGTAATTATCGATATGTATGTTCCTATGACCATTTTCTTAATTGTTTTGGGTTTGTTTTTGTAGGTTCTTTTCTTCTCTTGTGTTTCCCACTTAGAGAAGAAGTTCCTAAACATTTGTTGTAGAGCTGGTTTGTGGGGGCTGAATTCTTTTAGCTTTTGCTTGTCTGTAAAGCTTTTGATTTCTCCATCAAATCTGGATGAGATCCTTGCCGGGTAGAGTAATCTTGGTTGTGGGTTCTTCCCTTTCATCACTTTAAATATGTTATGCCACTCCCTTCTGGCTTGTAGAGTTTCTGCTGAGAAATCAGCTGTTAACCTTATGGGAGCTCCTTTATATGTTATTTGTCGTTTTTCCCTTGCTGCTTTCAATAATTTTTCTTTGTATTTAATTTTTGCCAGTTTGATTACTGTGTGTCTCGGTGTCTTTCTCCTTGGGTTTATCCTGTATGGGACTGTCTGCGCTTCCTGGACTTGGGTGGCTATTTCCTCTCCCGTGTTAGGGAAGTTTTAGACTATAATCTCTTCATATATTTGCTCGGGTCCTTTCTCTCTCTCTTCTCCTTCTGGGACCCCAATAATGCGAATGTTGTTGTGTTTAATGTTGTCCCAGAGGTCTCTTAGGCTGTGTTCATTTCTTTTCATTCTTTTTTCTTTATTCTGTTCTGCAGCCGTGAATTCCACCATTCTGTCTTCTAGGTCACTTATCCGTTCTTCTGCCTCAGTTATTCTGCTGTTGATTCCTCGTAGTGTGTTTGTCATTTCAGTTATTGTATTGTTCATCTCTGTTTGTTCTTTAATTCTTCTAGGTCTTTATTAAACATTTCTTGCACCTTCTTGATCTTTGCCTCCATTTTTTTTCCGAGGTCCTGGATCATCTTCACTCTCATTATTCTAAATTCTTTTTCTTGAAGCTGGCTTATCTCCACTTCATTTAGTTGTTTTTCTGGGGTTTTATCTTGTTCCTTCATCTGGTATATAGCCCTCTGCCTTTTCCTCTTGTCTACCTTTCTGTGAATGTGGTTTTTGTTCCACAGGCTGCAGGATTGTAGTTCTTCTTGCTTCTGCTGTCTGCCCTCTGGTGGATGAGGCTATCTAAGAGGATTGTGCACGTTTCCTGATGGGAGTGACTGGTCATTAATTCTTTTCTAATGTAAGCATTTAAAATTAAAATTTCCCTCTAAGCCGTACTTTAGCTTCATACCAAAAGTTTTAATAAGTTATTTTTCATTATTATTATTATTATTCAACATCTTTATTGGAGCATAATTGCTTCATAATGGTGTGTTAGTTTCTGCTGTATAACAAAGTGAATGAGCTATACATATACATCTATCCGCATATGGCCTCTCTCTTGCGTCTCCCTCTCACCCTCCCTATCCCACCCCTCTTGGTGGGCAAAGAGCAATGAGCTGATCTCCCTGTGCTATGCAGCTGCTTTCCAATAGCTATCTGTTTTACATTTTGTAGTGTATATATGTCCATGCCACTCTCTCATTTCCTCCCAGCCTACCCTTCCCCCTCCCCATGTCCTGAAGTCCATTCTCTATGTCTGCATCTTTATTCCTGTCTAGCCCCAAGGTTCTTCAGAACCTTTTTTTTTTTTAAGATTTAATATATATGTGTTAGCATACAGTATTTGTTTTTCTCTTTCTGACTTACTCCACTCTGTATGATCCATCCACCTCAGTACAAATAACTCAATTTCGTTTCTTTTTATGGCTGAGTTATATTCCATTGTATATATGTATATATATACATATTCTTTATCCATTCATCTTAGGTTGACACTAAGATGGACACTTTGGTTGGTTCCATGTCTTGGCTATTGTAAATAAAGCTGCAGTGAACATTGTGGTACATGACTCTTTTTTTGAGTTATGGTTTTCTCAGGGTATATGCCAAGTAAGGGGATTGCTCTGTCATATGGTAGTCCTATTTTGAGTTTTTTGAGGAACCTCCATACTGTTCTCCGTAGTGGCTGTATCAGTTTACGTTCCCACCAACAGTGCAAGAGGGTTCCCTTTTCTCCACACCCTCTCCAGCATTTATTGTTTGTAGATTTCTTTGATGATAGCCATTCTGACCAGTGTGAGGTGATAACTCATTGTAGCTTTGATTTGCATTTCTCTAATAATAAGTGACGTTGAGAATCCTTTCATGTGTTTGTTGGCAATCTGTATATCTTCTTTGGAGAAATTTCTGTTTAGGTCTTCTGCCCATTTTTGGATTGGGTTGTTTGTTTTTTTTGATATTGAGCTGCATGTGCTGCCTATATATTTTGGAGATTAATCCTTTGTCAGTTGCTTCGTTTGCAAATATTTTCTCCCATCCTGAGGGTTGTCTTTTCATCTTGTTTATGGTTTCCTTTGCTGTGCAAAAGCTTGTAAATTTCATTAGGTCCCATTTGTTTATTTTTGTTTTTATTTCCATTTCTCTAGGAGGTGGGTCAAAAAGGACCTTGCTTTGATTTATATCATAGAGTGTTCTGCCTATGTTGTCCTCTAAAAGTTTTATAGTGTCTGCCCTTTATTAGGTCTTTAATCCATTTTGAGTTTATTTTTGTGTATGGTGTTAGGGAGTGTTCTAATTTCATTCTTTTCCGTGTAGCTGTCCAGTTTTCCCAGTACCACTTACTGAAGAGGATGGCTTTTCTCCACTGTATATTCTTAACCTCTTTTATCAAAGATAAAGTGACCATATGTGCATGAGTTTATCTTATATTCTTACCTCCTTTATCAAAGATAAGGTGACCATGTGTGCATGGGTTTATCTCTGGGCTTTCTATCCTTTTCTATTGATCTATATTTCTATTTTTGTGCCAATACCATACTGCCTTGATTACTGTACGTTTTTAGTATAGTCTGAAGTTAGGGATCCTGATTCTTCCAGCTCCGTTTTTCTTTCTCAAGATTGCTTTGGCTAATCTGGGTCTTTGGTGTTTCCATACAAATTGTGAAATTTTTTTGTTGTAGTTCTGTCAAAAATGCTGTTGGTAGTTTGATAGGGATTGCATTGAATCTCTAGATTGCTTTGGGTAGTATAGTCATTTTCACAATATTGATTCGTCCAATTGAAGAACATGGTATATCTCTCCATCTGTTTGTATCATCTTTCATTTCTTTCATCAGTGTCTTATAGTTTTCTGCATACAGGTCTTTTGTCTCCTTAGGTAGGTTTATTCCTAGGTATTTTATTCTTTTTGTTGCAATGATAAATGGGAGTGTTTCCTTAATTTCTCTTTCAGGTTTCTCATCATTACTGTATAGGAATGCAAGAGATTTCTGTGCATTCATTTTGTATCCTGCTACTTTACCAAATTAATTGATTAGCTCTAGTATCTTTCTGGTGGCATCTTTAGGATTCTCTATGTATAGTATCATGCCATCGGTAAACAGTGACAGCTTTAATTCTTCTTTTCCGATTTGGATTCCTTTTATTTCTCTTTCTTCTCTGGTTGCTGTGGCTAAAACCTCCAAAACTATGTTGAATAATATTGGCGAGAGTGGACATCCTTGTCTTGTTTCCTATCTTAGAGGAAATGGTTTCAGTTTTTCACCATTGAGAATGATGTTGGCTGTGGGTTTGTCATATATGCCCTTTATTATGTTGAGGTAAGTTCCCTCTGTGCCTACTTTCTGGAGGGTTTGTATGATAAATGGGTGTTGAATACTGTCAAAAGCTTTTTCTGCGTCAATTGAGATGATCATAAGGTTTTTCTCCTTCAGGTTGTTAATTTGGCTTATCACATTGATTGATTTGTGTACATTGAAGAATCCTTGCATTCTTGAGATAAACCCCACTTCATCATGGTGTGTGATCCTTTTAATGTGCTGCTGGATTCTGTTTGCTAGTATTTTGTTGAGGATTTTTGCATCTGTGTTCATCAGTGATATTGGTTTGTAGTTTTCTTTTTTTGTGGCATGTTTGTCTGGTTTTGGTATCAGGATGATGGTGGCCTCGTAGAATGAGTTTGGGAGTGTTCCTCCCTCTGCTGTGTTTTGAAGAGTTTCAGAAGGATAGGTGTTAGCTCTTCTCTAAATGTTTGATAGAATTTGCCTGTGAAGCTGTCTGGTCCTGGGCTTTTGTTCGTTTGAAAATTTTTGATCGCAGTCTCAGTTTCAGTGCTTGTGATTAGTCTGTTTATATTTTCTATTTCTTCCTGGTTCAGTCTCAGAAGGTTGTGCATTTCTAAGAATTTGTCCATTTCTTCCAGGTTGTCCATTTTATTGGCATATAGTTGCTTGTAGTAATCTCTCATGATCCTTTGTATTTCTGCAGTGTCAGTTGTTACTTCTCCTTTTTCATTTCTAATTCTATTGATTTGAGTCTTCTCCCTTTTTTTCTTGATGAATCTGGCTAATAGCTTATCAATTCTGTTTATCTTCTCAAAGAACCAGCTTTTAGTTTTATTGATCTTTGCTATCATTTCCTTCATTTCTTTTTCCTTTATTTCTGATCTGATCTGTATGATTTCTTTCCTTCTGCTGACTTTGTATTTTGTTAGTTCTTTCTCTAGTGCCTTTAGGTGTAAGTTTAGATTGTTTATTTGAGATGTTTCTTGAGGTAGGCTTGTATAGCTATAAACTTCCCTCTTAGAAATGCTTTTACTGCATCCCATAGGTTTTGGATCATTGTGTTTTCATTGTCATTTGTCTCTAGGTATTTTTTGGTTTCCTTTTTGATTTCTTCAATGATCTCTTGGTTATTTAGTAGTGTATTGTTTAGCCTCCATGTATTTGTATTTATTACACATTTTTTCCTGTAATTGATATCCAGTCTCATAGTGTTGTGGTCGGATAAGATACTTGATATGATTTCAGTTTTCTTAAATTTACCAAGGGTTTATTTGTGACCCTCGATATGGTCTCTCCTGGAGAATGTTCCATGAGCACTTGAGAACAAAGTGTAATCTGCTGGATGGAATGTCCTATAAATATCAGTTAAGTCCCTCTTGTTTAATGTATCATTTAAAGCTAGTGTTTCCTTATTTATTTTCGTTTTGCATGATCAGTCCATTGGTGAAAGTGGGGTGTTGAAATCCCCTACTGTGATTGTGTTACCTTCAGTTTCCCCTTTTATGGCTCTTAGCATTTGCCTTAAGTATTGAGGTGCTCCTATGTTGGGTGCATATATATTTACAATTGTTATATCTTCTTCTTGGATTGATCCTTGATCATTATGTAGTGTCCTTCCTTATCTCTTGTAATAGTCTTTATTTCAAAGTCTGTTTTGTCTGATATGAGATTTGCTACTCCAATTTTCTTTTGATTTCCATTTGCGTGGAATATCTTTTTCAATCCTGTCACTTTCAGTGTGTATGTGTCCCTAGGTCTGAAGTGGGTCTCTTGTAGACAGCATATATATGGGTCTTCTTTTTTTATCCATTCAGCCAGTCTGTATCTTTTGGATGCAGCATTTAATCCATTTACGTTTAAGGTAGCTATCGATATGTATGTTCCTGTTAACCATTTTCTTAATTGTTTTAGGTTTGTTATTGTAGGTCTTTTCCTTCTCTTGTGTTTCCTGCCTAGAGAAGTTCCTTTAGCATTTGTTGTATAGCTGGTTTGCTGGTGCTGAATTCTTTTAGCTTTTGCTTGTCTGTAAGGGTTTTAATTCTTCCATCGAATCTTCATGAGATCCTTGCTGGGTAGAGTAATCTTGGTTGTAGGGTTTTCTCTTCCATCACTTTAAATATGTCCTGCCACTCCCTTCTGGCTTGCAGAGTTTCTGCTGAAAGTTCAACTGGTAACCTTATGGGGATTCCCTCGTATGTTAATTGTTGCTTTTCCCTTGCTGCTTTTAATATTTTTTCTTTGTATTTAATTTTTGATAGTTTGATTAAAATGTGTCTTGGCGTGTTCCTCCTTGAATTTATCCTGTTTGGGACTCTCTGTGCTTCCTGAACTTGATTGACTATTTTCTTTCCCATATTAGGGAAGTTTTCAACTATAATCTCTTCAAATATTTTCTCAGTCCCTTTTTTAATATCTTCTTCTGGGACCCCAGTAATTCGAATGTTGGTGTCTTTAATGCTGTCCCAGACGTCTCTCAGATTGTCCTCAATTCTTGTCATTCTTTTTCCTTTATTCTGCTCTGCGGTAGTTATTTCCACTATTTTATCTTCCAGGTCACTTACCCGTTCTTCTGCCTCAGTTATTCTGCTATTGATTTCTTCTAGGGAATTTTTAATTTCATTTATTGTGTTGTTCATCATTGTTTGTGTGTTCTTTAGGTCTTCTAGGTCCTTGTTAAATATTTCTTGTATTTTCCCCATTCTGTTTCCAAGATTTTGGATCATCTTTACTATCATTACTCTGAAGTCTTTTTCAGGTAGACTGCCTATTTCCTCCTCATTTGTTTGGTCTGGTGGGTGTTCCCCTTGTGCATCTGCTGTGTATTTCTCTGTCTTCTCATTTTGCTTAACTTACAGTGTTTGGGGTCTGTGTTTCACAGGCTGCAGGTTCATAGTTCCCGTTGTTTTTGGTGTCTGCTCCCAGTGGGTAAGGTTGTTTCAGTGGGTTGTGTACCTCTTCCTGGTAGAGGGGACTGGCGCCCATGTTCTGGTGGATGAGGCTGGATCTTGTCTTTCTGGTGGGCAGGGCCACGTCCAGTGGTGTGTTTTGGGGTGTTTGTGAACTTACCATTTTAGGCAGCCTCTCTGCTAATTGGTGGTTTTGTGTTCCTGTCTTGCTAGTTGTTTGGCATAGGGTGTCCAGCACTGTAGCTTGCTGGTTATTGAGTGCAGCTCGGTCTTAGCGTTGAGGTGGAGATCTCTGGGAAACCTTTCCCTGTTTGATATTCCGTGGGGCCAGGAGGTCTCTGGTGGACTAATGTCCTGAACTTGGCTCTCCCACCTCACAGGCTCAGGCCTGACACCCGACCATCGTACCAAGACCCTGTCAGCCACATGGCTCAGAAGAAAAGGGAGAGAAGAAAAAATTAGAAAGTAGGAAAATAAATAAATAAAATAGAAAAAAAATATTAAAAATAAAAAAACTAGGAAGTAAAAAAAAAAGAGAGAAAGAAAGCAGAGAGCAACCAAACCAAAAAACAAATTCTCCAATGATAACAAGCATTAAAAACTATATTAAAAAAGAAAAACAAAAGGACAGCCAGAACCCTAGGACAAATGGCAAAAGCAAAACTATATAGGCAAAACCACACAAAGAAGCTTACACATACTCACAAAATGAGAAAAAGGAAAATATATATATATATAAAAAAAATTTAAAAAGGAAGAAAGCAACCAAATCAATGAACAAATCTACCAATGATAATAAACTCTAAATACTAAACTAAGAATAACATAAAACCAGAAACAAATTAGATGCAGAAAGCAAACCCCAAGCCTGTAGTTGCTCCCAAAGTCCATCACCTCAATTTTGGGATTATTTGTTGTCTATTCAGGTATTCCACAGATGAAGGATACATCAAGTTGACTGTGGAGATTTAATCCGCTGCTCCCGAGGCTGCTGGGAGCAGCTGCCTCTCTTCTTTGTTCGCACAGCTCCCAGGGGCTCAGCTTTGGATTTGGCTCCACCTCTGCGTGTAGGTTGCCTGAGGGCATCTGTTCCCCGCCCAGACAGGACAGGGTTAAAGGAGCAGATGATTAGGGGGCTCTTTCTCACTCGGGCTCGGGGGAGTGAGGGGTACAAAATGAGGGGCGAGCCTGCGGTGGCCGAGGCCGGCGTGACGTTGCACCAGCCTGAGGCGCACCATGTGTTCTCCCAGGGACGTTGTCCCTGGATCACGGGACCCTGGCAGTGGCGGGCTGCACAGGCTCCCGGGTGGGGAGGTGTGGATAGTGACCTGTGCTCGCACACAGGCTTCTTGGTGGCTGCAGCAGCAGTGTTAGTGTCTCATCCCCATCTCTGGGGTCCGCGCTGATAGCTGTGGCTTGAGCCCATCTCTGGAGCTCGTTTAGGTGTTTCTCTGAATCCCCTCTCCTCGCTCACCCTGAAACAATAATGGTCTCTTACCTCTTAGGCAGGTCCAGACTTTTTCCTAGACTCCCTCCTGGCTAGCTGTGGTGCACTAGCCCCCTTCAGGCTGTGTTCATGCAGCCAACCCCAGTCCTCTCCCTGGGATCTGACCTCCGAAGCCTGAGCCTCAGCGCTCAGCGCTCACCTGCCCCGGCAGCTGAACAGGGAAGCCTGTCAGGCTGGTGAGTGCCGGTCGGCACCCATCCTCTGTGGGGGAATCTCTCCGCTTTGCCCTCTGCACCCCTGTTGCTGTGCTCTCCTCCGTGGCTCCGAAGCTTCCCCCCCGCTACCCTGCGTCTCCGCCATTGAAGGGGCTTCCTAGTGTGTGGAAACTTTTCCTCCTCCACAGCTCCCTTCCAGAGGTGCAGGTCCCGTCCCTATTCTTTTGTCTCTGTTTTTTCTTTTTTCTTTTGCCCTACCCAGGTGCGTGGGGAGTTTCTTGCCTTTTGGGAAGTCTGAGGTCTTCTGCCAGCGTTCAGTAGGTGTTCTGTAGGAGTTGTTCCACATGTAGATGTAGTTTTGATGTATTTGTGGGGAGGAAGGTGATCTCCCATGTTTTACTCCTCCCCCATCTTGAAGGCGCCCCCCCTTTCGTTGTTATTTAATTATTATTATCATTAAAGTTTTTTCGAATTCTTGTGATATCTTCTTTGATCCATGATTATTTAGAAGTCTGGTCTTTTAGAAGTATGGGGGTTTTCTATATAGTTCATTGATTTCTCACTTAATTCCATTATGAATCAAATACACTATGTATGATTTCAGTCCTTTGAAATTTACTAAAAATTATTTTATGCCACAACATGGCTTATTTATCTTGATGAGAGTTCCATTTATACTTTTAAAAATGTTGTTCAATTGTAGTGTTACTCTAAGTGTCACTTAGGATCATTGATGGTATTGTTTAAATCTTGACTCTGTCTGATTTCTTTCTATTTGTTATACCAGTCACAGAGAGGAGGGTTAAAATCTCTTAACTGTGACTTTGGATTTGTCTGTTTTTCCTTTTAGTCCTGTCAGTTTTTGCTTCATGTATTTTTTTTTTTTTTTTTTTTTGCGGTACATGGGCCTCTCACTGCTGTGGCCTCTCGCACTGCGGAGCACAGGCTTTGGACGCGTAGGCTCAGCGGCCATGGCTCACGGGCCTAGCCACTCTGCGGCATGTGGGATCTTCCCAGACCGGGGCACGAACCCGTGTCCCCTGCATTGGCAGGCGGACTCTCAACCACTGTGCCACCAGGGAAGCCCCTGCTTCATGTATTTTGAATCTCTGTTATTAAGTGGTGCACATTTAAATTGTCCTGCTGATGAAGTGACCCTTTTTATAAAATGTGTCTCATATAAACATCACCATATATTCTTATTTCACAGGTGGCATGGTATATTTACTTTTACCATCCTTTTACTTTTGGTCTACCTGCATCTTTAAATTTAAAATGTGTCTCTTGTGGATACCTTTCTATGTCTTACTTAATCTAACAATCATTGTCTTTTCTTTTTTTTTTAATATATTTATTTATTTTTGGCTGTGTTGGGTCTTCATTTCTGTGCGAGGGCTTTCTCTAGTTGTGGTAAGCGGGGGCCACTCTTCATCACAGTGCGCGGGCCTGTCACTGTCGTGGCCTCTCTTGTTGCGGAGCATAGGCTCCAGACACGCATGCTCAGTAGTTGTGGCTCACAGGCCCAGTTGCTCCGCAGCATGTGGGATTTTCCCAGACTAGGGCTCGAACCCATATCCCCTGCATTGGCAGGCAGATTCTCAACCACTGCGCCACCAGGGAAGCCCAACAATCATTGTCTTTTAATTGGAGTATTTAGTTCCTTTATAATTAATGTAGTTCTTAATAATCATTGGGTTTGGGTTACCATTTTTCTATTTCTTTTTTGTCTGTGCTATCTGGTTTTTGTTCCTCTGTTCCTGATTTTCTGACTTCTTTAGATTAATCGAATATATTTATATTTGAATCCACTCTGTTTACTCTCTTGAATTTGTAGCAGTATCACTTAGTATTATTTTCTCAGTGAGTGTTCTCGTGATTACAGTGTATATCCCCTATCATCATCTTCTATTTAGAATGTTACTTAAATTGTAATATTTTACAACTTCATGTGAAATATAGGAACTTTACAACACTATAATTCCATTCACCTACCTCTGTCGTTTGTGCTAGTGTTTTCATATATTTTATTTATAAATATGTATAAACCCCCAAATGTTATTTTTTCCTTTAGACTTTGAGGTTTTTAAAAAAATTATTTTAAAGAATTGAAAAGTAATGTTTTGTATTTACCTACCATTTTTTCCATTTCTGCTCTTCTTTTCCTGTAGACATTTGTCCAGTTGTTTTAGCACCATAAGTTGAAGATACTTTTCTTTCTTCATTGATTTACCTTGGTTTCTTTGTTGAAAATCAAGTGATAAGGTATATGTGTGTCTAACTTTTGGTCTTCTCTAAGCCAGTTCAGTGACTTCATTTCAGATAATCTGTTTTTCAGTTTCATAACTTCGATTTTAAACTCTTTATCTGATAAGTCCAGTATCTGGTTTATATGTAGTTTTGCTTGTGTTAACTTTAAAGTCTTGATTATGGGTCAGTTTTTCCTACTTCTTTGCATGTCTCATGTTTTTTTAGTTGGATGCTGGATATTGTATATAAAATAATACTAGAGTGTAATATAGATAATATTTTCCTTATGAAAGACTCACCCTTTTCTTTCTCTGGTTGCTAAGTTGGGGATCTAATCTCTTCCATATATTAGGAGTTGAGTTGAATAGGTGATAATTTAATTCTTAACATCAAATCACCTCAGGTTTTAAGGAGGGGCAGTCCCCTACCTCAGCAGGTCTTTCAGATATGAGTATGGTGAGACTATAGGATCTCTCACTGCTTTGCAGCCTTTGCCTGAAACTTCCTGTGCTAGCATGTACTACTCAGCTAAAGACATGAGGGTTAGAATTGGCTAATGAAGAAGACTGTATCTGTGGTTGGGCTTCTCAGATTCCAGTTGCCAGCGTGCGGCCATTAAAATTTCAGCTGGTTTCTCCTTTGGCAAGTACAATCCTACATGTGTTTGTGTCCTAACTTGGCAGATACTCCCAGCAATGAAAATGGTTACCACTCTCTACTTAAATAGGAAGAGCTCATCCTTCTCTAAACTACTTCACTTAGACTTAAATGGATCTATAGTTTTTGGGTCACTTTTTGGTAAAAAATATAATTTTTTTTAGTGTTTCTGATATTTTCTTATTGTAGGAGCAAGGTTTTTTCCAACAGTCTTCTACATTCTAGCCATAAGGGGAACCCTACAGAAGGTACAAATAAAAACACAAGAAGAGCAACTGTATTCTCATTATGAACATAATTCATGCTTGTAGAAAATTTGGAAATACATAGAACATAATAAAGAAACATGAAGGAAGTGTGTATTTTTAAAGTGGAATTGACATAGTACCTATTTCTTTTATTTTTGCTTAATCTCATTTTTACCGTTCTATGTCAAATAAAAGTTAAACAGTATTTTACAGGTTAAAATTATAATGCAGCATTTTGAATTATGCAACAAGTGGATGTTCATTATAAAAAATAAACAGGTAAAACAAGAAACTTTAAACATTATATGTAATTCATAAAAAACAGTACTGCAATGAACATCATAGAAAGATAGGTAGAAAGTGACAGAGGAATTTGCACCTAGGATCTCAGATTCTAGAAATTCTGTTCTTAACTACTGCACTAGACTTCCTCTGGCTCGTTTCAGATGACATGGGGAGAAATGCCTGCCTTTGCAATATATTGCTGAGGTAAGACTTGTTTGGTGATTAGGTAGGGATATGGTTGAAGGAATAATCCATCGTGATTCTCAGTTTTTTGAAGGGTTTGTGAATGCGATTGGTCTGTGTATTCAGTAAATGAGATTCTTTTAAAGCATATGTTTAAGCCTTTTTTGGTATAAAAACAAAATCGTAGATAATTTTAGTTCTTCGGGATTATCTCTGTAATATGAATGCAAAGAAGATAAAACTAAATGATTTTAAGGCCTTTAACTTTCCTGTTCTTCCATATATGCCTTTTGAAAGAATAAGTCTATTTTTATTTTCTTATTTGAATGATAGTAACTTATGGTTAGTTAACACACTGAAACTTATAAAAGTAAAATATACATTTCTTTGCCGTTAATTTTGCTCAAGAAATTCAAAGTAATTTTAATATTTCTCAAAAAGTTATAGATACTAAGCATGTAACTTATCTCATACCAAAATGAATTCCATTTAGAGAAAATGCTTAAATTAAAAAATGAGACTCTAATTTCTAGGACATGGCATTGAAGAATTTTTAAAATAATCTGAGCAAGAACTATGCAACATATAAAACCATAGAAGAAAAGGTTGATAAATTTGAATATATAAAATTTAAAATGTTACCACTACACACCTGTTAGAATGATCAAAGTCTGAATTCTGCCAAGGATGTGGAGCAACAAGATCATTGCTGATGGGAATGCAAAATGAATGGTACAGCCACTTTGGAAGACAGATTGGCAGTCTCTTACAAAACTAAACATACTCTTCCCATGTGATCAGCAGTCATGCTCCTTAGTATTCACCTAAAATAGTTGAAAATTTATGTACACACAGAAACTTGCACATGGATGTTTTTAGTGGCTTTATTCATAATTGCCAAAATTTGGAAGCAACCAAGATGTCCTTCAGTAAGTGAATGAATAAATAAACTGTGGCATATCCAGACAATGGAATGTTATTCAGTGCTAAAATGAAAACTGCTAAATAAAGGCATGAAAATACATGGAACATTAAATGCATATTACAAGTCAAAGAAGCCAATCTGAGAAGACTACATACTTTATGATTCCAGCTATGTGATGTTCCGGAAAAGGCACAAACAACTATAGAGACAGTAACAAGATCAGTGATTGCTAGGGGCTAGAGGGCAGGGAGGGATGAACAGGTAAGCACAGAAGATTTTTAGGGAAGTGTAACTATTTGGTATGAAACTACAATAGTGAATACATGTCATTATACATTTGTCAAAATTTGTAGAAAGTACAGAACCAAGGATGAACCCTAATGTAAATTAAGGGCTTCGAGTGATAATGATGTCTGTGTAGGTTCCTCAGTTACAATAAATTGACGTTGTGGCACGCGACTCTGATGGCAGGCGAGGTTATACATGTATGGGTATATGGGAACTCTTGTAAATTATGCTCAATTTTGCTGTGAACCTAAAACTCTAAAAAATAATGTTATAAAAATTTGTTTTTAACCTTGAAAGACCTACCAAAACAAACCAAAAATCTTGGGGAAATGTTTGTAAATGTATGACAAGCCTAATAACTGATTTCTAAATTTAAAACTTACAAATAAAGAGGAAAAAGACAGTAGTTAATAGAAAAGGGACATAAAGAACATGAGTGCACTATTTATAACAAAATAAAAATAAGTAAAATTTTTAAATATCAGAGTTGCCCCATTTAAACCTTTCAAATTGTTATATGTCAGAAGGTAGTGACATGGCATGAAGAAACGCTCGTAAACTGTTGGTGGGTCTAAACATTTTGGGAGGGTACTTTGGTACTTATAAAAATTTAACCTCACATTCCTTTTGATCTAACATTTCCTTGTTGAAAAAATGTATCCTACAAATATCTGCGAACTTGTATGCAAGGTTATGTGCACAAGGATTTCTCTAGATGTTTTAGCTGCAAGTAATAGAAACTAGCTTTAAATAGTGAGATCATTACTTCTCATAACTGGAAGTTCCAGACTTCAGTAGAAGCATGTATATACGAATAACTAATAGGTTAATCATCATTTAACCTGGCTCTGTTTAAGAAAAAAGTTTCTAAAAACTTCTGTTAGCTAATAAATTTTTAGCTTAATTTAACTTCTAAAAATTTTATATATGATTTTAATCGACTTTCCTTTTCATAATATATATTTCTAACTTTTATCACATCTGACTGGACTCCTCTTAGTCTAAATTAATGAACTGTGACTCTACTAGTCACTTCTTATAAGTATTTAATAGAGGGAGTAAACAGTTAAAAGATGAAAAATTGGGCAGTTTCCTCCATTTCTAATAGTGGCTTTGTTTATTTTATCTCAGCTTCAGGAAACAGCAGTGAGTTTTAGTTCATTGTTCTAAATATATTTTGACCTTTCATAGCTGTACCTGTTGTGACTTGCCAACAGATTTTTCAAACTGAAGAATAAAAAAAGAACATAAGAACTTTGTTATGGAAGGCTGTTCTGTCTTCTCAAAAATCATTATCACCTGTTCTTTATTTTTGATTCATTTGTTTATGTGGAAATTGCTGTTTCACCTGTGTTGCCTGGTATTTTAGGTCATGGTTATAGTGTGGAGAGGGGAGAGGTCCACAGGGGGCATCTGACCTTATTCTACATCTATGCCATTGCTATATTTTTAAAGCTTGGGGGCTGTAAGTCATGCTTTTTTGGGTAACATTTTCAAAATATGTAGAGAATAATGATAAGAAAACAAAATTTTTCCTGCAATTATAATATTATTTAACAACAGTTTACAACAAATATGTTTTAAAATTTAGTTGCATGAAATTGAGTGAAGTAATCTCAGTCACTGTTTTTCTTGTGTCTGTGGTTCTTCCTTCTTTTTCTTATTTTATGTGTTTGTGCCCCCTCCTCCCTTATTTTCTTGATTAGATTTTAGCAAGTTTACCTAAAACTGGAAGAAATGAATACTTTTCTAATAAATATAATTTACTGAAACTGACTGCAGGAAATAGAGCTGCCTGAACAGTCAACCTTCATAGAAGCAATAGAGAAGTGTCTTAGAATAAACCCTAGAAAATTTTTAACTGCAAAGAATTTCACATGGGAATTCTACTGAAATATTAAAGAATGTGTTATTCCAATGCTAAGTAGTTTAAATAAACTGTTACAGAGCATAGAAAAGACTTAAATCTTCTAGCTTGTCTTTATGAGACAGCGTAACATTTGTGCTTGCAACATAAATCTGCAGACCAGTATTGCATACGATTATTGATTCAGAATTCCTAAATAAAGAATTTTCTCTCTCTCATCCTCACAGCCAGCATCATACTTAATGGGCAAATACTAGAAGTAGTTCCTTAAAGTTAAGAGTAAGACAAGAATTTCTGGTATCACCACTGTTTTATCAAAATGTGACATACCCCAAAATGATTGGTAAATTATATCACATAAAAGTTTTTTTTAATACTGCTTAGTCAAAATTGGGATGAAGAATCATAAGCCAGATGACCAAATATTTACATCCCATACCATGAAAGGACTAATATCACTAAAACAATAAAGAGCCTTCTGTAAATCAGTGAGAAAAGTGATCAACACCACAATAGAAAATTGAGCAAAAGAAAAGAACAGACTATTCACAGGAAGGAAATAAAATATAAACAAGTATTCAACTGCTCAGTGTCATTTATAAGAGAGATACAAATTAAAACTATACTTGTTAAGACCTTGTTCTTACTTATCAACAATAGCACATGAGCCTCCCCTATTTATGTTGTTGCTGGGAATGTAAACTGGTACAACCTCTATAGATGACAATTTTGGCAAAATTTATCAAATTACAGATGGACAACCCTTTGATTTGGCAGTTTCTCTTTTAGAGCCTACCCTTAAGATACAATTGAGAATGCGCATAGTGTGCGAGATTAGTTATTGGAATCTTGGTTCTTAAAGCAAAAGATTGAAGATAACCTGAATATCCATCAATATGGGATCATAATATTCCATAATGTAATGTTATGCAGCTAATAGATGAATGGATGGATGGATGGATAAATAGATACATAAGTAAAAGGGAAACATATCAACATTTCTGATAGAATAAGTAATATAAAAGCAAAGTTCAGAACTGTGTTACCATTTGTACATAAAAAGCAGGAGGCACAGAACACAATATATTATATGGTTTGAAGAATATTTCTGGAAAGGTACACAAAGAACTGGCAACATTGGATGCCTTTGGAAGAGGGTAGCTTGAAGCCAGGACTTTTTTGTATCTTTTATCTATTGAAGCTTCCAAAATTAAACTTCCATTAAGCAGTTGTATATTTTGAATCCTTGGTATGTAAATTATCTGTGTATCATCTGTGACCATTACAACCAGATACAATCAGTTTTATTATTTATTTGGTTAGAACTTATGGAAATACTTTTACAGCTGGTTTAAAATTGAATCTTTTGTTTCAGGATCTCCAGCAGAACTATCTCCTACTACTCTTTCCCCTGTTAATCATAGTTTGGGTAAGTTGCAAATACTTTTCCCCTACTGTTTTTATACCTTTTTAATTAAATGTCCTTTCTGGTAATTATTTTCCATATATATGAGAAAGAGATCCCAGCGAATAATCAAATGATTGTTCAACTTAGTGCTTTCTAAAAATGATACTGATAATGTGCCTCAATATTACTAAAACTCTTTTCTCCTGGCACATACAAGAAGTTAATAATCTTTTTATTCATGGAAATCATATTCATGAAAAATGTTCTTATATGGCTAGATTTTTATGTATATATTTAGTTTCTGATGTATTTTATAATAGCAATTATTCATATGAGATGTGTGTATAAATATATATAGACATATATCACTCACATGTACATGTAGTATGGGAGATGATATATATATGTGATAGCTAATACATATGTATATATGTGTGTATACGGTCTGTAGTTTATTCTTGGTCTTCATTTTACCTCACTATTTCACAATTTCTTTTCAGTTTCTACACATTGGAATTTGTTCTACAAAATTGTCATTTTTTTCCCATGATATTGCTTATGATGCATTTTAATCAAAATGACAGCACTTAAATACATGTGATCCTCATTTTCCCGTGAAATATGTAGATTCTTTTGATTTATATTCTGTTTCCACTTGCATACTGTATGTTTTCTTCTTTTTTTTGTATGTTTTATTACTTTCTGTTTCTTGTGTATATTTGGGTTTTCTATTTTTGTAACTAGGGTAACTCAGTGAGAATCTCATGTTAAAATAGACAAATGTCAAAAATATGTTGTATTTTGTATCCTATCATGACATCTTTTTTTCCCCTGTGGCTTTTGACTCATTAATCTTTGCTTCAGCTTTGTTCTACTCTGTCCTACCCAAAATTAACTTTATAATGCAAATTGACTGTGGCACAAGCAGGGTAAAACTACTGTTAGAATAAATGATCCACCATAAAGTCTAAGAAAGCTGTTTGAAGATTAGAATGACTTAATGAGATAGGGGATATTTGAGAAATTGAAAATCTGGAGTGCTCTTTGGAATCTGGAGTTCGTGATGTAGATGTTAAGTCTGTTTCCTGGGCTGTTGCCAGTGTAGGCTGGCATAGAACATGTAAAGGTGATGATATTCAGTCTATTCTTGGCTTGAGGTGGCTTGAATTATTCACACACATTTCTTTTATGTGTTTGTTCTTTCTGCCCCAGATTTGCAGCCTGTTACTTACTCAGAACCTGCATTTTGGTGTTCAATAGCGTATTACGAATTAAACCAGAGGGTTGGAGAGACCTTCCATGCATCACAGCCCTCACTCACCGTAGACGGCTTCACAGATCCATCAAATTCAGAGAGGTTCTGCCTAGGTTTACTCTCTAACGTCAACAGAAATGCTACAGTAGAAATGACAAGAAGACATATAGGTATGTTTTTTTCCCTTATGTGAAAAACCAGTGCCATATACTCATAATGTGAGCATTATGTGGTTTACCACATCAAGAGATTGTGTGCAAAAAAGCCTGCCTTCTCTCTCCCACCTTAAGGGCAGTCATGTTGAAGTGCACAGCTTCACAGCTTTTAGTAGATCCTGGTGATCCTTCTGTCTGTGAACTTTTATCTTGAGCTTCTGTTAATTTGGCACCCTCGATACTGGGAAGTCCTTCAATAAATACGTGTTAAAATAACTACTCTGCTGAGCCCCTACCAGTCATAAAATTGTCATGTTCAGATTTTAGGGATGTAATTTTAACAAATCATGAGTTTTTCTTTCAGTTTGTTTACATCTCCTAGTTTTTTCCCCCTTTCAGTGAATTCATATGTCAGATCTGCACACTGTTAATCTGATGCAGGATATCTAAAACAAGAACGACCATTTAATTTGTTCAAAAATAATTCATAGAATCTCAAAATGTGGTAATCCCAGGCACCCTTTCAGCAAGTTGGTGAGGTAAAAACAATTTTCACAGTGGTACTAAGATGCTGTTTGCCATTTTCACTCTTGTTCTCTCTTGACTGTACAGTGAAGTATTCCAGAGGCTTACAAGGCTTACGATTTTGCAAGGAATTAAACGTAGACTCTGATGAGAATTCTACTGTCTTCTCTTAAGCCAGACATTAAGGATATTTGCAAAAATATAAAACATTGCTACTCTTCTCACTAATTTTTTCTTTGGTTTGCAAAATAGTTATTTTTCACAAACTTGTTTATGTTAATATGTAGTGGGTTTATTATTTTGATTTTCAAATGAATTAATTTTTTTGAATCTCAGTTTTCACACATAATATGGTAAGTTTGCATAGATGTAATCCACATAAACAACAACTCTTTGGGTCGTCAGTAGTTTTTTGACAATGAGGTAAAAAATAGTTTGAGCGCCACAAAAATAACTAACATAGTTCTCATCACCTTAAAGTAACTTCTTTTGATAATAATTTGCTTCTGTTCATTTAATTAACCATCACCTCCTATGAGAAATAATGCTGATCACTAAAGAGTCAATGTGATATTGCAAAGTGCTAGTGACTTCAGAGGTCTGTTAGTTGGCTCCATGTGGAATTTCTCAAATCTTGCTTGATGTGTATATTTTATATCATCTTCCTAAGGTACTCAGGTATCTTACAGGTGAGGAAGGCCTCTGAATATCTGCCCTCTTTTCAGTAAAACAGTTCTGATTTTTCCATGTTCTAATTAGGGCTCTGCATAAACATTTAACAAAAGGTTTACCCTACCTTATTTACTTCTGTACAAAATTTTAGAGTGCTGTAATTATTGGATTATCTTTTTTTACTTTTGATTTCTAGTTTATTGGGTGCTTTTGATCAGAAACTATAGCCTGAAAAATCTCTACTTTTTGGACTTAATGTTTTCCTAATGGTCAAGTGAACAACTTTATTTTTTATATAAGTATTCTGTAGTCATTAAGAGAACTGGGCACCAGGTTCCATATTTATGTAGTAAATCTGGCTTGTTGGTTTTTATTAATTTTCTTTTGCTGCGTAACATATTACCACACATTTACCAGCCTAAAACCACACAAATTTACTGTGTCACAGTTTTTGTGGGTTAGGAGTCTCCTCAGGGTCTCACAAAGGGAAATCAAAGGGTCAGCTGGGCTGTGTTCTCATCTGAAGCTTGAGGTCCTTTTCCAAGCTCACAGGTGATTATTGCAGAGTTCACTTCCTTGAAGTTGTGGCGCTGAGATCCTCATTTCCTGCAGACTGTAAGCTAGAGGCTGCTATCAGCAACTAGAGGCCACCTGCGTGGCCCCCTCCATCTTCACAGTCAGCAGTGAAGACTCTGTTGTGTTGAATTCCTGTTGCTCACACTTTGAATCACTTTCACCAGGGCCAGCCCAGTCCCTTTTAAGGGCTGTCACCTGATTAAGTCAGGCCCACCAAAGGTAGTCTTAGTTTCTTATGGTCAGTTGATTTGAGAACTTAATTACATCTGAAAAATCCCTTTAAGCAGTATGTAGATTAGTGTTTGATTGAATAATTGAGAAGATAAATACACCAGGGTGAGAATCTTAAGTGCTATCTTAGAATTCTGCTTTTCACAATTTTTTCTTTAATCCTTGTATTGCTAATATTTTATGTATATTTGATCTGCTCATATTTTATGTATATATTTGATCTGTCAAATTCTGAAAGGTATATTAAAATCTCCCAATATAATTTTTTCTTATCTAATTCTGCTTATATAAATAGGGACCTAGTTGCCCCCATAATATATATAGTTATAAAAGGGGCAGATGACTCTGATCTCTTGATAATTTTTATTACCTTTTTTCTTAACCATAGTGGGCTCTTTAAAGAAATACTGTTTATTATAATGAAGGCATATTAATCCAGACATTAGTTAATTCCTTCAAATGAATTCTTTTATTTATTTAGAAATAACTGTAATTTGTATAAAATTCTTTATTTTGCTATCCATTCACTTTTCTGCGTTGCTTAAGTATTTTTGATAAGCACGTATTATCTTTACAAATCAATAAAATCATTTTTAAAAAATACTTGGAAAAATGTACAGTGGTATGTTTCAAAGTTAGATTTCAAAAAAGCATAGCTATGGAAAAAGTCATCAAAATACTTTATGTCATTTTACTATCCTCTGAGAAGACTCTTTGAAAGTCATGCTGAAATAGTAAATGTTGTAAAACTGATTCCATATATATTTTGTTTTAGGAAGAGGAGTGCGCTTATATTACATAGGTGGAGAAGTTTTTGCTGAGTGCCTAAGTGATAGTGCAATCTTTGTGCAGAGCCCCAATTGTAATCAGAGATACGGCTGGCACCCTGCAACAGTGTGCAAAATTCCACCAGGTATGGATACAACAATGTAAATAAACCTATTGTATCAACTTGCTGAGTTTTTCTTTGCTATTACTTTTAGGAATCAGGAGATGATTTGCATGCTCATATTCTAAAATCTGTAGCCCTTTTAAAATGATTTTCTAATAGTAATATTCTTTTTACATAATTTTTAAATCTTTTTCTCAATCGTAGGCTGTAACCTGAAGATCTTCAACAACCAGGAATTTGCTGCTCTTCTGGCTCAGTCTGTTAATCAGGGTTTTGAAGCCGTGTATCAGCTAACTAGAATGTGCACCATAAGAATGAGTTTTGTGAAAGGGTGGGGAGCAGAATACCGGTATGAAATACATATTCGGTTCTTAAATTTCCACAACGTAATTCTTTTTTCTTTCATTCTTTGTATCTTCTGAAGTTCATGTGTATTTATTTTCCTTGAGGTTTATAGAGTCAGCAGATCTTTATGTAAAATAACAAAAGAAAGTTGGAGGCCTCTGGATTCAAAACTGTTGCAAATTCCTGTGCTGGCATTATGGAACAAAGAATTAAAACGTGTATGGACGGGTACTGTAATAGAATGCAGAGTGTTAAATACCATAAATGGCATATTGGAAGGGTTATGTCAGTTCATGGAAGGAGAGATGTTTCGCTGGGGCTGGGGGAGGTAGTGATGACACAGGGTCTGGGTTCTGAAAGATGCCTAGGATTTCGGTAGTCACAGGTTTGTGGGGTGGGAAGTGATGATCCTGGCAGTAGAGTACAGTTCAGTTTGACTGGAGTATAGAAAGTAAAGAAGAATAAGGCTGGACAAATAAGTTGAGACAACTTCAGTATAAGGTTAAAAGGTGGAACTTCATTCAGTAATAGAAGGCAGTACTTGTTAGGTGCCAGGCACTGTGCTGTGTTTTAGGTGCAGTATCTCACGCCTTTCAACATGGCTAAGAATTACTGTTGCTGTCTTTATCCTTTCTTTATAAGGTTGCAATCTTTCTAAGGTAAAAAATGGTCCAGACTAATATTTATTTGGAAATAGGCTTAGAGAAGATTTGATAGTTTGCCCAAGGACACATTCTTAGTGGTAGAGACGGGACTTGAGGAAAGCTCTGCTTGACTCTTAACCTCTTCTCTAAGGATAGTAAGTAGCAGTTATGTAATTAAGTTTTACCAAAGCTAATCTGTCATCAAGGGGTAAGATAGATTACGCTATTGATAAATTAAACAGTTGATTGGATTCCACAGCAAAGACAGGGAATACTTCATCAGCATATTAAAGAATGAAAGTATAAGTGAAATACTTAGTCTTTCTTCAGTTCACATTGCTTACTGTCTGAATGTCTGCTTAAGAAGATATTCATATAGAATGGTAATAGTACTCCTGTTTCATTCAGCAGTTTGGGCCCTTCTTCAGAATTTATTTCATTTCATTTGAACTTGATTCCCTGTATTAAGTTTTGTGAGGTGTATGACTTTTGTGATGGTGAGATTTGAGATCTACTGGTTTGAATACTTTTATAAATATATGTGTTATGTATGTATATTCTAGAATGAAGACTTGTCACTATTTTGTCCAAGTTATGTTAGTAGAAGAATTCACTTTTTGACTTTGCTGTAGCTCTCTTTTGTTTTAATCATTTCCCCTTTGAGATGTGATAACTTTAAAGAATGCTGAGGTTTTTTTTCCCTTTGATAAAAAATTATCAAATTGTTAATAAAATTAGATTTTATTGATATTAAATTAGATTGATAGTTGATATTAAAATTAGATTCAGATAGTACCATCTGATACCAGTTTATTAGGTCAGACATTTTTTTTTTCTCTTCAAAAGATCATAATGTTGAAGAACATGGTAGAAATTCAGTGGAATTAGATATGAATTGCATAGGTCAGGGAGAATTCCATGTATATCTGTGGGTCTCCTGTTAAGACCAGTTTTGATTGGTAGAGAGAGATACTGCCCTTCATTCACTGTGGACTCTGCTGTTCTTTAACCCCGAGCTAATTTAAAATCTATATGAGAAGCAGTAATATACAGTATGTTTTCATGGATAATGGAGTCAGGTACATCTACTTTGGATAATAAAGTAGTTTCCTTTAACATTTACAGATCAAAATAAATCAAATACCTATATATCTGTGAACTGTGGAACCTTTTATCCTTAATGACACTGGTGCGGA
Source organism: Aethalodelphis obliquidens (assembly GCF_003676395.1). Taxonomy (NCBI): domain Eukaryota; kingdom Metazoa; phylum Chordata; class Mammalia; order Artiodactyla; family Delphinidae; genus Aethalodelphis; species Aethalodelphis obliquidens. Next base: position 4,355,887 of record NW_020837963.1, on the reverse strand, counting down.
GGAGATAGATCTAATGGTTGGATTTCTAAAACTATCTTTTAGTTTCTTTACTGCCAGCTTGATTGCTTAGCGTAAAAATCAGGACATGTAGTAAGCAGGAAACATAGATGTGTAAAGAATTCATAGTTAATTGAGAAATATGTCTCAGTTAAGTGAATTAGTACTGAAACGAATAAACAGTTGGGGGACACATAATGTGTGTCTCAGACCCTGAGACAAGGGTTTGCATGCAAGAAGTTTATTCAGGAAATGGAGGGAGCACTGGTCAGGAAGGAGGAAGTAGGGAAGAGAGGTAGGGAGGAAAGGCAGCCAGTACCATTCTTAACCCATCTACTCTAGTGGGTGGGTCACTAGAGCTGTTCCCTTAGGAAAACTTTGGAAAACAGTAAAGAACACACAGAATTATCCCACCCAGAGGGAAGGGAAACTGGACCTTTAAATGCCAATTCCTGTGTCATTGCTTGAGGTCTATTCCTGGGGATGTTAATTTCCTGGCACTTCTGATCTGCTATATATGTGGACGGAGCAGAGAAGTTCTCAGGCACAGAAATGCAGATGCCTACAATTGGAAATTGGCTAGACTAGAACACTGAAAATCTGAAGAGTATAGTGGGGCACTGACACCATCTGCTACAGAAAACCACATCCTTTGAGATACAGTTTTAAATCATATTGAGCATGTGTCACATGGAGGTGAAGAGTTGATAATGGCCTTTTCTCATGTTTGAAGGGCTGTCATGTCGAAGAAGCAAGCAGACTTACTGACTTATTGTATATAATAAATAAGAACTAAAATCAGTATGTGGAAGTGACAGGATGTCATTGAACAATTTGCGATTCCCAGAGGGTAGCTCATTTTGTTTGAAGTACTAAAGGTGCTTCTTAGTAAAAGCCTGCATGATTTTGCTAAAAGGGATGTTGGTTGTTGGCTTTGTCAGGGAAAGTTGAACCCCAACTCTTAACGTTCTGTGATTAGCTTGGGTCAGAATTCTCTTTTGTTTTGCTATACTTTAAATTTGAATCCTATTCCATTTGGACTTCATTTGCTATTTGAGTATCTTCTGTGCTGTGGATGATTAATAAGTAGGGTGACTTTATATATTCTGGTTTGCTTGGGACAGTGCTGGTTTACGTCTCTTGCCCTGGCAGTGATTATTTATAGTGACTACATTCTCTCTTAAAGGTGTCCCATTTTGGATGGTAAATATAAGGTTACTCTACTAATTTTAATTTGAGGGGAAAACTGTGTTTTTTTTCTCTTTAAAAGAAAAAAAGTCACATAAGTACTTTGAGGATTAAACAGTTTTTAAAATAGTAGATATGCAAACTTGATACTCTGTCAGAAAAGAATCTAGGTTTTAGTATATATTGATACAACCTTTTGATTTATCTAAATTCTTCCATAGCCATGTTATTCTTTTAATTTCATAATTATTTTCTTGCATTCTTTTAACAGAAGGCAGACAGTAACAAGCACTCCTTGCTGGATTGAACTTCATCTGAATGGACCTCTACAGTGGTTGGACAAAGTATTAACTCAGATGGGATCCCCTTCAGTGCGTTGCTCAAGCATGTCATAAAGCTTTGTCACCAGTCAAGTCCCATCAAAAGACTTAATGTACCAACTCTTCTGTCATAGTATTTGTGTGTGGTCCCCGTGGACTGTTTACTATCCAAAAATTCAAGAGAAAACAGCACTTGAGGTCTCATCAATTAAAGCACCTTGTGGAATCGGTTTCCTATGTTTGAATATTAGATGGGAAAATTAGTGTCTAGAAATACCCTCCCATAAAGGAGGAAGAGAAGATTTTAAAGACTTACTGATGTCTTGTTGGGCATAAAACTGAGTGTCCCAAAGGTTTATTAATAACAGTAGTAGTTATGTGTACAGGTAATGTATCATGATCCAGTATCACAGTATTGTGCTGTTTGTATACATTTTTAGTTTGCATAAATTAGGTGTGTGTGTGCTGCTTCTTGATTTAGGCAAGCCTTTATAAAGTTACAGTACCTAATCTGTTATTCCCACTTCTTCGTTATTTTTGTGTGTCTTTTTTAATATATAATATATATCAAGATTTTCAAATTATCATTTAGAAGCAGATTTCCCTTGTAGAAAAACTAATTTTTCTGCCTTTTACCAAAAATAAACTCTTGGGGGAAGAAAAGTGGATTAACTTTTGAAATCCTTGACCTTAATGTGTTCAGTGGGTCTTAAATATTCATTCTTTTTGTGTTTGTTTACTTATTGCTAAAACCTTACGGAAATTTTTCCAGACCTCTCCTCCATTTCCACTTTTGTCCTGATACCAAAACAGTGTAGCGTGACATCCATCACCAATAATGGTTGCACTGATACCGCCAGCACCAGTTAATTCTGGGGTATGGTAACAAATCATATGGAGTAAGTCCCTTTGTCTTACACCAGATTTCAGTTTCAGCAGATGGTAATAGACTTGTGTAACCTAGCAGTCTTTTGATTTATCTTTACACCTCATAAAAAATGCACAGGTGGCAGTATAATTATTTTCAGGGATATGCTACAATTATTTCAATATATTTATCCTTTTTAAAAATTCAATCTATAGAGATAAACGCTCTTTAAAAAGGTATTTTAAAATATTTCAGTAGCAAACCTAGTGCTCTTTGAGTTGAGTTCCATTTGATTTAGTTACCAGATTGTATTATGGAATGGGCCTTTTGTAAATGTAATTGCTTCAGCAGAATACCTAGAAAAGTAATGCTGAGGTATGATCAGCAGGTAAAGGCCATCTGTTTTTAAGGTATGTTGTATTAAATTTATACAATCTATGTTATTTTACATAATTATGAATTCTGAATTTTAAAATTTGGGGGAGAAGCAGTTTAGCAAGTTTTTTAGCTTATAATTACCTACACTCTGAGCTGTTCTTAACTAATCCTGAATATGTGGTGACTGTTAGAACCAACCATGCATTTTGCTCTACAGTGACAGGAGATGTCAGAAACTCTGTTGGAATCCACCCTGCAGCAGATAATCCTTATGTTTATTGTTAACTCATTGCAGTTTAAACATTTCTTGTTTGCATCTCAGTAGAAATGGAAAGTAACCACTCCTGGTCCCCTTCTAGTAAGTTTTCATATTTTTAAAGACAGATTATCTTTGGTACTTGTTTTTTGAAACCATATTCACCTTTATCTACAGGTGTTATTTTCAGTACTTTCAGCATTGGTTGTTTTCTATTAGATATTCCCCATTTTCCTATATTTGTGTATGCATGTATGTGTTTATGTAAACTTGGTATAGTAATTTTTTATTCATTCAACAAATATTTATTGTTCACCTGTTATGTGTGCCAGGAACTTTCTTAGCCTTTGGGTAAAGGTGAACAAGACAGATAAGGCCCTTGCCTTTGCTGAGATAGCAGTTTCTATAATGCTTAATTAGCTTATTTGTCTATGAAGGAGATAAAACAGGGTACTGTGATAAAGCATAGCAGGGGGAATGCTTCTGAAAGGTAGTGATGCTTGAGCTAACACTTCGGTGAGAAAGGAGCAAGCCTTGTGGAGAGAAAAATAGGCATTCTTGGCAAAGAAAATGGCATCAAATGCAAAGGCTTATTTGAAAGGAAACTCATAATTTACTAGGTGTTTGTGCTTTATACAAAAACCTCTACACAGGTCCAAACTTGAGGATCAGATTGGTTCTACAGTTTATAATAGTTGAAGGTGGCCTTACTTTGTGATAGATTGCTTCATGTGTCATTCTCACTAATATTTCCTCTTCCTCAAATCCTTCCTGTAAAAAGTTTACACCAGGTCAATACCATTTAATTGAACAACCCTTTCTTCAGTTCTGCCTTGGGCAGATTTTCACCATTGTAGTGACTGGCTGCTTGCTTCCAGATGTCCTGCTGTCCGAAATGATTACTTCTGCAGCCCATCCTGTGGATAGAGTAAATGTCCCAGGTATTACCACAGTCAGACCTGTTGGAAATGTGGAGGCTCTGCCCTTTGGAAGTGTTTGCTTACTAGAGGACTTGTAGTGATGTTAGGGAACACTGTTCTTTGTCTGGTTGAAAGTGATAGAACATCCTGGCAGTTGCTCTTGCATTGATATGTTAAGCAGAGCAGTGCCACCTGTAGCATTTCAGTAGTGGGTCACATCTCTGCAGTTCTGGTGGCATTCTTCTGTACAGTATGAAACTGGGACTCACCTCTTTGGAAGCGCCCATGTATTCAGCGGTTAGACCTGTCAAGCAGTTGACTTTGTGGTGGTGGTGGTTACATTTGTATGAGTGTGTTCAGTGGTCTTCCTTGCTTTTTAATGCGATGCTGGTTTTGCATTCTGTTTTGGCCACTGTGGCCTAATTTTTGCCAATTGTTTTTTCCCTTTATAGGGTTTGTTTTCATTCTTCTAAGTGATAAGATCTCTCTGTAGAATTTTGTCTTTATTTAGATTAGCAACATCATTTAGAATTTCTTCCACACAGTGCTGGTAATTTCCTCAGTTTAACAACATGAGAACTGAATGATCATGCTTTCTGTCACATTTCTAAGATGAATGGTGGTTTTCACAGTGGATTACATACACCTTAGGGCTGGTTTAGGGAATTGGAGGCTGGTGACATTCCCACTGACTTTGGCCTGGCCAGTGGCAGCTTCATTTTTATTCTGTGTTGGAGTTCCACGTAGGAACTCCAATAGAATGATTTCTTTCTTAAAAAAGTTTTACTGCTTAAAAAAAAGTTTGACTTTCCTGACTAGATTTGAACTATACCAGTTAGTGTGCTAGTTGTACATTATGATATACATTCGTTCAATAAACACTTATTGATGCCTGTGCTTTACCTACCCAGTGTGATAGATGTTGAGTAATAAAAAGATAACTGGGATTTGGTACTGACTCTCAAGCCATCTTAGTCGTGTGGGGTTACTTTCTCTCTCAGGACCTGTCACTTTGCCAGAAGAAAATCTGCCTAATTTTTCTTGAAAGCTATATATTCTTACTCTGTATTCTTACTCTTATTCTGTATTCTAAGTATATATTTGCAAATTGTTAATATCTGGGGTTTTTTTAAACCTCACATCATATCTAGTTTTGCTTGGTTCATCTGTCCTTTAAACATTGCCAGATATTCTCCTTTGTTAAAATTATTTTATTGATAATTTCACTTTATTTGTGCCTTTATTGTCAGTTTCATCAAGACTAAGATTTTGAACTTGAAAAACAATCAGTCTAGTCTCTTGCTAGTTGAAATCAAATAAAAGAGTATATATACCCAGTTGGTTTCTCTACCTCTTCCAAAAATTGTCCAAATATACCTTTAACATCTTTCTTTTTTTTAAATAACTAAATACTTTGAGCATTTACTCAATAATCAGTGCCCTCCTGGTCTGGTTGATGGTGGGAAGTAATGTAACGCAAGACAATCCTCACTGTACTTAGCATCTGTCTTTATGTACAGTCTTTACTTTCATAGCTAAACATTCCAGCTTCACAGTTTGCCACCCCTCCACCATTCCCCAGTATCTCTTTAGATAACTAAGTAGACTGTGGACATAAGCAACCCGTGATCTTGTCTCTTACTCTGGTGCAACACATTGAGGTTTAGACATAACACATTATTGCCCATTTTCTTTCCTTCGTGAACTTTATTTTGCTAAGTCCTTTATGTTCATCAACTGAATTTTATTCTTCCTTCCCTTCTCTTGACAACATGTATCCCTAGTGGTTTTGCCAGTTGCCCTCTTCCTTGCCAACCGTGTTGTATCTGCATACATCGGAATGTTTCTCTCCTTTGAACTTTACTAAAGACCAAAAAGGATGGTGCTGTTCAATCCCAGGGTCCTAATTTCTTCACCACGAAGGTTGACATTGTTGAGATTGGTCAGTCACTTAAATCTTACAAATGGCTCAGAAATTCTCTCCAGTTAAATGTTTTTGTGATGATAGCGTACATCGGCAGATTCTGTTGTAAATTATGTTCAGGATTATCAACTTTTCCGGTAGTTGCAGCCAATGATTTCCTCATAATACTAGCCCTGTTTCCACCTTGGGGCATATTGGGTTGTTGTATTTAGTACAATCAAGAGTAATAATGATAGTGTGTGGTGTCTAGAGGTTGTCAGAGTCCTATTGAATTCCTTTTATATCTTCCTTTTCAAGTTTTCATAAATATTTTGTCTGTTCAAGACTACCTTTTGTGTGTGGGGATTGAGGGACAAATTATCTCTTGGAGTGGAATTCCTATGTTTGAAACCTCAACCAGGAAATGTGAGCTATACTAGATATAGATAGCCTCATGATAGCTTTTATGATGAGAACTTGTCTAATGTGTTCATATAATTTCTTGAGTAGGAACTGTTTTATCTTGGATATTATAGCTGACTTTATATATAGCATAACTGCCTTAAATCTTTTTAGTAGGAAATAAATTATATAATGTGTATGTATGGATTTATATATACACTCACAGAAAAATCTTAACAGTAGGGGTCATTTGCATACATTTTAACAGTGTTCAATGATTCTATTGTTTAAATCTCATATCAGTAAAAAAATTCTTAAGTTTCTTGCAGACATTTTCCTTTCATGGACAGACCATCAGGGTAAATTTTTTATTCTGCCAGGGTCCTAATTTGGCAGTTCAGTTAATATGCCATTTTTAGGCAGCTTGACAATTAAGAATCATAACTGGAACATCAAAAAAGAAAAGCTCTGAGTGGTCTCTGGAAGGTACTTGCTTAAGGTTACCTTTTTTTTTTAAAAAAAAAAATAATGTTAGGTTGTGTGTCCGCCACACCTGCTCTTTCCCCCGGCATAAGACTGCTGCTTAAGATACCCTGGGAAGCACCACTACCAAGTCAAGTTTTCCTGTATTGAAGGGTAGCCTCAAGATGACTTTCTTAGCTGTGCTCAACAGAAATGGATTTTCCAAAGTTCTTTGGGCCATTTCTGATTCACAGAGGATCTGACCAGAGTGTATTAGCCTGAGTTAACTTCAGTGTCAATTGGCTTGCTGCCATGAGATCCATAATAGACCCAAAATTTCACCATTGATTGAGATGTGAGGGCCCTTTGAAAGAATAGTACCACTGATGTTAGGAGTGAAGTGAGGATTCATTGACTCCACACAAAGGACTTTTAGATGTTTCTCCAACCAAATTTCCCCCCCAATTATATTCTTCTACCCTCTTTTAAAAAAGAAAAAAAAAAAGCTCTTACTTTCTATAGAATTTCCAGTTTGCTCTTTTGGGTGAGGGGTAGGGATTTACTTTCTCTTTCTAATTAAAGATGCTAATTTATTGAACCATGAAATCCGTAATATATTGATTTAAGGACAAAAGTGAGGGTTTAGAATTTTAAAAGTGCTTCACTATTACAGAGTTTTCATTTCACACTTGACTCTTCTTTCTCCCTGTGGCTTTAAAGCTTTTGGCGGTTTTGCAGCGTTAGTCACTAGGTGACTTGCCATATTTCTGGTTCTGTCAGTCCTACCGATTACAGTGCTGTGACAAAGTTAGTTCTCAGCATTTGTCCATAGGAATAGAAGTCTTACTAAAGTCTTTTTCTTCCAAAGAGATTTTCCTTTCTCAGTAAGTTCCTAAGAAAATACTTGTTTGTCACTCTCTTTATTCATGTTCTTGGATTGTTCAAACAGCAAAAAAAAATGTTGGTGAAAACGATTAGGGTCCTTTTCTGATGAATGTACGTACCTGCATTAAGAATGTAGTCATTTGTTGGTTTTATGTAACTAATATACACACATTAATTTTAATCAGGAGAAAGAATTATCACATACATAGCAAGTAGGTAACATGCATGGCTTTTACATTTTCAAAAAACACCCTATTTTTTGGCAAAATGTAGAACCCAAAATGGTCATTTCTCAGACCAACTTTACCTCAGGCTTCATTTTTGCTGTTTTGACCCTGGCCTTTAAGGCATAAACATTTATATCTTTTTATTAGTGATAGTGAAACTGTGACACTAACCATTTCTATACAAGACAGCAAAACAAGAAAAACTATAAAGATTAAGATGAAAGCAGTTGTGTGGTTGTTGAGCTAGATCACAGCATTTTGTAGGCAAAATAAAAACATTCATATCTGAGAATTTTTTTTTTTTTTAGCCATCTTTTCCCAAGGCCAGACCTTCTGGTAGAGCACAGTTAAAAGTAACATAATTCTGGGCCTTTGTAATCTGAGGGAAATAGCCCCAGTTGGCAGTCTTCATGTTAATATATGAAACAAGAATGTAGGAAATAGTTGGCAAAGCGTGTTTTCACCTAAAAAGAAAATAATATGAAAAAATATAAAACTATTATTCATTTAGCTCTCAAAATCTCAAAAAGATACGCTAAAATGCTATATAACTGGACAAAACCAGAAGAACGTATAGAGGATTTGTGGGAAAACAGGTTTCAAGGATGAACTTTTATACACTGCTCAACAATTTGCTTATGTTCTACCAACTATTCTTAAAATTGACACTGTTAAATAAGATATTTCTAGGAACTAATGATTAGCAAATGTCCTAAAAATATTTTTAAGCCAGTTCCCTCGTAAGTAGCCCTATTTACTCTTGAAAATTCTTACACTTTCTCTAGCGATAATAAGGGAGGAGTGAGTAGTGTTCTTAGGGTGACCAACTGCCCTGGTGTGCCTGGGACTGAGGCAGTCCCCTGGATGCAGGACTTTGAGTGCTAAACCCAGGAAGTCCCCAGGCACACCAAGGAGGAGCTGATAGCCTTAAGTGTTCTTGTGACTTACCCTCACCTTAAACATTGTAATAGTTGCGGTTAAATTCAGCTGCCCTATAGCATATGTGTCCTCCAGTCACTTACTATTGTGTATGGAATGTGAGATTTATACCAATAATAGCTAATGGCACCAACGTGGTAGTGAGACTAACACAGTAATCCAGGGAAGGTAACTGGTGGTTTAATGAAACAGAAGAGGCAACTAGATAGCAAAGTTCTTCAGAACCTGTGTGTATATGTAAGTACAGATCATGTCTTTATGGGGTTAAATTTAAATTTTCACAGTAAAGGAAAACTGAGTAATGCTGTGGATTTCTTCTCTCTTGAGGGAAAATATGGCCTTTGATGCTCTATCCTCTACTACATTCCCCAGACTATCCTGCTCAAGAAGCCAGAATGTGGCATTACTATGTTTATTCTCAGTGAATGTTGTATTGAGATTATTAAATGCATCAGCCAATGGCAGGTGAAGGAATTGGGTGTCCTGATCCAGACTGAGCAGCACCCTAAGTTCTGATAGCCTCCTACCCCTCAGGTGCTTACCAGCTGCAACACCGACCACGGGAGGTGAGATTTTTCTAAGACGGCATTAATTTTGTAATGCAATATGATGGATGCAGAGTCTGTTATTGTTTCCCTGTGGTAGTCCTCAGACTGCATCCTCTGTGCACTGTGATGTAGATGGTAGATGTGTTCTTTGTAAGCTTTAATCCTATGATTGTCAAAATATGATGTGTTTCCTTTTTTTTTTAATTAAACAGTGAGCTGAGGCTTTATTTCAGCTGGTTTTCAAGTTAAAATTGTGAAATACTGATTTCCTTCCCACCACCCACACCAAATATTTTAGTCTATTTAAAGTACAAAAAAAAAACAAAGTTAAGAAAACGTTGCTTAAATGTCCTGTGATTTCTGGTCAAATTTTATATATATTTATGTGTGTCTGTGTATGTGCTTTCACTTTTTACCTTGTTGGCTCTCTACCTGTGTTAATAGTACTGTCACCATTGAAAGGTGAACATTTTTCCTAGCATTAAAAAGAAGCGATTTGAGTTGTTTACCATGTTATTATGGGACTAATTTTTAATCGTTTTCATTGATTTTGACTTAAACTGATCTTTTTTTAGAGGGGATTATATTTTGCTGACCACACTCTAAATTGTACAGAAACAAACAAAATTTGTTATGTGTATTTTCACATAATGCAATTATGCTATTGAGTGCATCTTTTTATTTTTTAAGTTTGGTGTTATATAAAAAGATTATCCCACTCCCCTGGCAGACAGATAACGCACTGCTTAGTATACACACACAAAACGCACCTCATAGTGCTAGTAGGTTAGGCATTTTAGTTTACTTCAGAGCTTGCCTGTACCAAATAATGATCTAATACACATGATCTGTGCTGTAAATGGACTAGAAAGTGAAATTCACATTTACCTTCAAAATGTACTCTTAGCAGAAACAGCAAATGGTATTCTTTTAAAGATTTCATTGAAAAATAATACATAAGGTGTACTCATAATTAATATCATCATGAAATAATTGAAAAACAAACTTTTTAGATCAACCAGACTTTCTTTGTGCCTCGCAGGAACTCAGTTCCTAGGATGAATCAATACTTCTCTCATTAGCAGACTGCTTTCATTAGACCATTTAAGACACCTACGTTAGGATGCAACAAAAGGGACCTCAAAATCTAAAATACACTATGCTGCTTGGCATTGAACAGCCCAGGGCCTAGCTTGATTTCATTAACAATTTTGTGTTGGTAGGAAACCTACTTGAACAAATCCTACTTAAATTGCTACACCATACAACTCTATAAACAATCTAAAAGGAGCCTTCCAGTATTGAACTGCAACATCACTTCAGTTGACAGATGACTAGAAGAGATCCTTTTCCATCGTCACTTCACCCTGGGAACTTTCCTGCTTGTTACCCTGGTGTTAGTGACACTGGTTATCTGTGTCGGAAGATTTTTTATAGCAACCCCAGTGTCCATAATTGTGCATATTCAAGGGACTGAAGGGTAGGAGAGAAGTATTATTTGTATGTTTGGCCTTTCTCTCCAGTTGGCAAATCCTTTTTTCGCACTTGCTTCAAAAGAAATTGGAAGTCCTAGTGTGGGAAGCATGCCTATTAATATCACACAGATGTACTCCAGTGCCCTCGTTCTCAGCGTGAGGTGTGCCCAAGGACTAGGGTGAAGGTCATGTTCATCCGCTGCCCAAGAATATATTTGCACCATGCAGTTATCCAGCTTCTTTTTAACAGACTCATCCTTTTCATCAAAATAATACAAGATGAGCCCAACCTAAAAATTAAAAGTTTGCAAATGTAGGGATCTAAAAGAAAAAGTCAAAGGCATACATAAAAGCTGTTTTCTGCTGCAATGAATAGATATGAAAATACTTGTAGAATTGATCGGATGCTAGTTTGCACATAGACTTAATTACATTCTTAAAGCGGACCACACTAACTGAGGGCAAGAACATTGAATCAGACTTATGGGTAGCAAGTTCTGTGATAAGCCAACACGATCTTTAGGAAGCTATGAGAACAGAGTATGTTACTGTGCTCCAGTCCAAGCTACATGACCTTATTTGAGATAGGGATTTGCCATAGTTTTTATAATCTTCAATTTTTTTGTACCTGCTTTAATGCTGTGCAGCAATAAGTTTGTTTAAAAAGTTTAGAAAGTAGTTCAGGAAGGATAAGATCACAGAGGAAGGAGAAGTTGTTTCTGAACTGTGTGGTGCAGGACGAGGAAGGACAAGATACGATTTAAGCACAGTGTTCAAGGATGCATTGAATTTGGATAGATGGAGAGGACTTTTGGGGCCAGTCAAAATGAGGTCTTGGAACAGAACTTGTGGATCTGAACGTGCATGAAAGCTGGACAACTTTACTGAGCTGCTATGAATGGTGAGCAGAAAACTGACAACCACAAGCTAGGCAGGTGCTACTGTGAAGCCCACATCTAATAATAGCACCTAGATAGCCAGGAGGTAAAAGCCATACATAACTCTACACCTTGGGTCTTGTAATCTACACAGAGATTGTGCTACTGAGCTGGCTGGCTGGGGCAGAGGACATGAGAACACCAGCCATAACCCCAGCCAAGGATGGACTGCTGGTTTGGGGCGGGGGGAGTTTAAACATGTACATATATGTGTGTGTGTATTAAGTGAAATTTAACTTTCTTCTCACAGCTGGAGATGATTAATCTAGAGAACCCTCTGAAATTTTATGCAGAATTTTGTGTATTTGTAGACTTTTATGGTGAGAAGTAGCAATCATCAGAGAGGCCTTAACCACTGCCCAACAGTGATTCCATTGAGACCACCCATCTTGAACTTAAGCTAGAATTAACTCTGTTTTTAGATCTTGTTAAGGTTTTTTCCATGAGAGATCTTATCTCTAAGCTATTTTAACTTGTTATTGGCAGTATTTGATCACACTATTTTAAACATAAATGCCATGTAAATAAGATATTAATATAACTGATGACCCACTTTTAAATGATTGCAGTTTTTAAGTATGTTTAGGCTGTAGTGGGAAAAAATGAAGATTTACACAAGCCTAGCCTAACATCTGGAATAAAAAGTATTCTAGGTTGCCTTTTTATAATGAAAATACTTTTATATTGAAAAAACAGATTAGTGTCTTTGTTTTACCCAAGAACCACAAGTTACTTTGTTCCAACTTTTAAATCAAAATCTTGAATAATAGCATGTGGTATCACCACATTTTAAAAACGTACTTAGTCAATCATAAACACATTTTCTAAGGAATTGAATTTTATAGAGATAATTGAATGCTTTCATCTGTAACAGAATTAGTGGCCTGCAAACCACTGTGGTTTCTTGCTTTGCTCTGAAGTTGTTAAAGGGGGAATTTTCTGCTCCAAGTTACATGCATAAAGGAAGTAAGATGCAAAGTAAAATTCAGTTTTTAAATTCTAAAGCAACACCCACTGACAAAACGTTATCCTCTAAAAGTTTAACTACTTTTTAACTAAACAGTTGTTTTCCTGTCTTTTATCATTCCAGTATCTAGGTGCTTAAGTTAACATAAGTATAAAATCAAATATGTTAATAAAATCAAGCTAGACTTGGTAAACTAAATTTGGAGTAAAGTTTCTAGCAGTGTCTATGTGACATCTCATATGGTGTGATTTTCATTCAGCAAAATGTTACTTAATTCTCTATGTTCTGCTTCCCCCATTTCCATCCTACCCCTATAACCTCCTGCAATTAACCCTTAGAAAACTGCCTTATCTTAGAATATTTAATTGATTTGTTTCTGTTTTTTAAGAGCCAAAATCACAAAAGGGAGAGATGCCTAAGAATCTGGCTTGTTATTACATCCTTCAGAAAATCACCTTTAACATGGGTGTATATTTTGTGTATCCTCTCTTAATTTCTAGTTTTGTGGGTGTACTTTTATTCTATTGAGTATTGCCACCAAGGAACAACTAATCTTCACATTTACAATTTACATAATTAGTGATTGGCTGAAAAGGGGTATTGAACATAAAATCTTAGATAAAACTGAGAAATGGAAGATTTATATAATTTAGTCTCCTGGTTGGCTGTTTCTCAACTGGGAATACCAATGTCTTAAAGGACATTTAAGCAACAAAAATGCTAAGGGCGGGATGCTTGAAGAAAAGAGCCCTGTAATGGTCAACTACTTCAGTTATCTTGGATAATGGAATAAAACTCAGTTGCCTTTTTAAAACAAACTTTTTCTGTCTTTAATGACTTTGGACAGAATCACATTCTGCTAGTTTTAAGCCTTGGTTATCATTTCTGATGTAATGGAAAATACAGCTGAACTCAGAATCAGAGGTCTTCCATTTGGGCCCTGATTCTGCCAATTTATGGTGACATCAGATAGATAATTTCAACAGTCTGCTGCTTCAAGTTCCTCATTTCCTCCAATTCCCCAAAATGAGGAAGTTGCTTTTCAGGGTGGTTATGAGGATTAAATGAGAACACTTTACACAGAGTAGAAGCTCAGCGCTGGAGGACTGAATCCACAGTCGAGGGAGTGTCAGGAGGTGGTGGCAGCAAAGAAGGTCTTTGCTACCAAACCTGCCTCAGAAAAGCGGCAAGAGATACCACACTGAGAGATGTCAAGTAAATGAAAACCTATGGGAGCAGTTAACCGTTGCCACAGAAGTAATGCATAACAACCATAAAAGCCCAGTGGCGTGCAATTGCAAACATTCATTTAGTTTACGAGTTAGGTCAGTGATTTAGATGGGGCGTCTCTGGGTAGTTCTAGTTTTGCCTGGCTCGCTGGGGAGGTGGCCTTGACTCAGCCCTTTTCTGTGTCTCATCCTCCTGCAGCTACCCCAGGCATGTTTCCATGAGGTGGCAGGAGGGAACAGCAACCGAGCCCAGTCCCAGGAGCCCCTTTCAAGTCTGCACCCTCCCTACTGACTGATCGGCATTCCCCAGAAGCAAGCCCCAAGCAAAGCTCAGAGTGGAAAGGCACCACACAGTGAAATGGCAAAGGAGGAGGGTACCAGGAGGGTGAAGAATTGGGGCCCTAACAGCAATCAATCCACCGTGCCCACGCTTTGTGCTGTCTCACTGTTGTACTTGTTTGCCAGTGAAGAGTGGGAAATGTGGGGAAGCTGAGGACATCCCAAGCTGGGATATATTTGGTTCAAGTGTTTTCAGTCCATGGAGCATTAAGTAGAAGCCTCTTCTAACATACGCCATGAAGGTGAGTTAAAACCAAAGCAGTGTATTTTCTGTCTACTCTAGGTTCTTGCGGTTGCCCCTGGTCATTATCATATGACCAGAATCAGCACCCTCTAAACTTTGAGCCTGGCTTGTACAGAACTAGGAGAGTCCACCTCACAAATGAGGTAAAAAGAAGCCTTTGATTCAGAGAAACGTTTTCTCTTAATGATGAACTTTACGTTCATTAATGCCACTTCCAAAACCTTTCTGGGACTTCTTACGTACAAAGAAGCTGTATGCCTGCTGTACCTAACGCTGGACCTTTTTGGAGGCCTGAAGTGCTTTAGGAAAGGTTCACCAATAATAATGATGGATCACGGTATGTTGTAACTCTGACACACATTTTAAAAAAGGAAACACCACAATTATCTGTGTCCTGTTTATTACAAGTATCAAAATTGTCTGGAGGGTCCGAGTCTCTGCTGTTGAAGTTGGGGAGCGAGCGTTTCTTTGGAGACATGGCTAGGCTTGGTAGCCCTGGAAAGTGGAATTGACTTCAGCCTTCAACTTTTAGGTGCCCAATGTTTCCTTACCACATTTTTCAGAGAACTGAGTATATACCTCCTCGAATATATGTTTAAATGAGCTCCCCTTCCCCATATTCCTCTTTAATGGCCACACAACTCCTTTTGTTTATCACATTCATGTAAATACACAGAAATATTCTGTGGTCTTTTACGGGGGGCACAGTGGATGAAACTATATTTAACTTTATAATACACCCATTATTTTTGTAAAATACAAAAGCACCAGCAAAAAAATAATCCAGATTACAACCACCAGAGAAAACCACTGTTTAGGTGGTGTAATTTTTTCTTCTCCTCCTTGCTTTGGATGTATATGTATTTTTAACAGGAAATGTCTGAAGTATCTCCAGCAGCACGTTGAGTTAGAGAAAGCTATTACAGATCATAAGAAAAATCTCTAAAATTAAGCCATTCAGCAAGCCATAATGGACAATTTTTTTTAACTTTTTTTGAGCAACACACAAATTTGGTGTTTGAAATTAAATATAAACATTTTAGACATTTTCTCTGCATGATTTTTTTAATGTGCCTTAAATGACTATATACTTTCATTAGTGTATTTGAAACTAAACATTTCTTTGTCATGTCTGTTGCAAGTGTCCTAAAATAAAAGTGTGCAGTGGAACCAAAGAATTTTATTGATCAGCTAGCATTATGTTCGGATATAATGAGCATAGAAAATGTATTGGACATACATAGTATTAAACATGCCAAGTTAATCAATTAGTAATATTACATTAAACCATTCGTGATTACTTCCTTGTTCATGTTTTGGTAAATTGTTTAGGCAGTTATTAGATGAAGTTCTATCTTTTCTTATTTTCTAACTTATATTATCCAAAAGTATTATGCGTTTTACATACAATCCAAAAATGTCATAGTGCGCTTTGGTATTTTTTTTAAAAGCTACATGGTTATATAAGAACATTTTTTTCATGAAAACCAAAACTTCTGAACAATACATAGATATAGTTAAAAAAAAAAAAAAGAATTTCCTTCCATTCCAATCCACTTCCACAGCCCTCCCTGAAGAAAGCCTTTGGGTATTTTTGTCTTTGCTAAATGTGGACTGGGAGCTAAAATTTGCAAGGAAAGTTGATCTTATCTCCAGGTTCTAAGAGGCCCCACGGTGAGATGTATCTTTATCGGCCCTTAGGTGACCCGCCCCCCCCCCCCCCCCAGTCCCACGGTGACTCTCCAGAACTTTCATTCTCCTCACCACCAGTGCCTCTTTCTCCCCTCCTCAGCCCAGTGGCAGAGAAAAAGTTGTCTTGTGTCACGACTAAGCCATGGACTCTGAGCCCAGCTGGTTCTGCCTGGCTCCTCTAGAAGGTTTCCAATCAGTTATTCCTTCTCAGGTTTTCAGTTCTCAGTGGCCACTTGCCCCTTCCTGCAGCCTATATGTCCTCAGTAACTCCCACTTTAAAAGACAACAGGAAAATGAAGACAAACTTCCTTGCAACCCCGTAACGACTTTCTGTCCTGCTGTTCACAGCCAAGCATGTTGAGACCAGTTTGTACCAGCCATCTCGATTTTCTATCCTACCACCTTACTGGCTGAAGTCACTTCTCCAATTACTGAACTTGCCATTGGGTGCTGCACTTGTCTTTTCCCTCAGACTGGGAGGAAGTGACGTCCTGTCCAAGGCTAATTCTTGTACCAGTGCTTAGATAACTGTTTTCCGAAATGTAGTCACAGGGAGAGCTTTTAAAATGCAGCTTCCCTGGCCTCCCCTGAGGGATTCTGATTTAGCAGGTCTGGAAAGGAACAGTGAGAGCTGCATTTTTAGAAAGCCCAAAGTGACTGTCAGTCAGCAAACCCCTGCTTTAGACCGCATTTCCCTGTGAGCTTTCAGACCTTGCCCCGTCAATGCTATTCCATTTTCCCACCTCCCACACATTGCAACTTAGACTGTGCAAAAGTAAGTTGCACTTTCTTTATTTCATATAATTAATTGAAAATTCCTCATCAGCCCCATCTGGCTTTATTTAGGAGGGTGTGGGAAGAGGTAGATGACCTTAAACTTGCCAGTCAAAGATAACTCATTCTCTTATTCCAACAGTTTATGTTGGGCTTCAAATTGCCTCTTTGGAATAAATGCTCAGCTTTTCAAAGTGTCTTTCAGTCTTCCTCCCCGAGATGGCTCTAGTGGATGGGGGAGTAGAAGTCACCTCTGGGTGATGGGGGAAGCGGTTCTTCAGTGACTGTGCTCAGGTCCTTGGGCAGTCTTGCTTCTGCTGTTCCATCCTGCTGTCTCTGTTCAGTGGCTACTGTCCTTACTGAATCTGCTGGTGCATGTGAATGACTCCTTGGCTTTTGTTCACATGTTGGCATGTCCCGCTGCTGACCACAACTCTGCCATTGCCCATGGTTTCAAGGTCTCCCCTTTCAACAGCCTTCATTTTCCAACTTTAGGACTCTTTATCTGCTGACTCTTGGAAAAGGGGGAGGTTGGAACGTTGGGATGTCCTGAGCATCTTGCTCAAGCTTTGGGAAGCCAACAGAGTCTTCTCAGACTAGCTGGTCAGCTCCCTCTACCAATCATGAGCTAGTGCCCCTAAGCCGTATTGCATATGCCTCTGAGTCACAAGAAGGACTTCTCTGAGTGGCTCGCAATCTTCCCCAGGCTATGCCTAGGAAAGTGGTCCATTTACCCATCATGCAATTTCTGTCTCACCCTCCATCCCCATCCTGCCCCCTACACACACACACACACACACACACACACACACACAGTGAAGTCACAGATGTTCTTACTTCTTTAAAACCTACTCTTCCTTTCTGAATCCTTCTCTCTCCCTACGCTAGGAGTCTTTCTACTTTCTCCCTAATGAAACGACTCTCCTTACCTCATATCCCAAGTTCCCTGTATCTATGGCTTAGAGTAAATCTCCACGTTCAGTTGTCCAAGTTTGCTTTTGATATGTGAATGGAGTTCTTAGAATTTAGAACTCCCTTTTCATTCTCAATAAAACCCAACTTTCAAGACTCCTTATCTTCATCCTAGAGATATCAAAGAATAATAAAATAATAAATAAAGACTCTAAACGTCACAGCTGAGTAGTTACAATGCTATTACTCTAGTACACAGCCTTTTCTGTTCTGCCATTATTAAGCATGGCCTTGCTTTATTGGAAAGACTGCAGGAGGAAAACTGATGAGGAAGATGGAATCTTTAATATTATCAAAGTATTGGCTCTACATAGACATTCTTACCCCAGACTTGCTCTTTCTGGCTTCAGTGTTTGCCTGTTTTGGTCCTAGTACCTTGAATGTCCTTCTCTCTTCAGCCTGATATAACGTTAGTCATCCCTCAAAGCCCCGTTCAGATATCACCCCCACCAAGGACCTCTCTTTATTCTCTCCAAACTTCTTTGTCCCTTCTGAGCATTTCCTTTGTCATTTGTCTATACTGGTGGGAGGGCATTTATCATGTTATAATTAGGCCTGTGTACACTTAACTTCCTTGCTAAACCATGAGCTCCTTTCTGCCTTGGAAAGCTCTCCAGCTTTCACTCTGCACTTCCAAATTTATCCATTCTTCTTGACCCAGTTTAAATTTGATCTCCTCTGCAAAGTCTTCCCTAACCACCGCTATTGAAAATTCCCTCCCCCCATAGCAATGACTGGCCGCAGCACTTGGATGCTCGTGAGAGGTATATACACAAAATCTCATATGGAAGCCCTGGGAGAGAGTGACACGGGCACTCATGAAAGAAACCTCGACAGCCAGTTTGTAAGTATCGGGGCCTTTCAGGAGGAGTGGTTTAGGTTTAATGAACGCGACTTAGATTATAAGCTCCTTGACGTCAGAGGCTAAAATCAGTTTTTCCCAAACATTTCTTTTTTATATATGCTACATCTTTGTATCCACTTCAACATTTCTAGCAGTGCCTTATGCACAGCGGGCCTGCAGTAAATGTTCCTTGATCAACTGACAGGTGCTCAGAAAAACTTCCCTGATTGACCCTCTTGTGATGTCTTCCCTTTCTGACAACTCATAAATTTTTAAGTTGTTTTCCTTGAAATGCTTGGTATGCTTCTTTCCTCCCTCCACCTTTTTTTTTTTTTTTTTTTGCCTTCCACGGGGTCCCATCTTGATCAGCTGCTCTCATTTTCTCTTTTGTGATCACAGGTTTTGGCAAGCCCTGAAATGAGTGTGAGCTTGGGGTGGGAGCAGGGGGAGAGTTGGGATTGTGGGCCAACCCAATCCAGCTCACAGAAGTAAATGGTAACTGGAGGTGCTAAAGCACTTCTCTGAGTTTCAGGGGTAGCTTTTTTCAAAACACTGGAGGCCATGAGCCTTGTGATTCTCATCCTGTCCCTGGAAGCCAAGTGGACTTGGCTCAGTCCTTACCCTCCATTCGGGGCTGGGGGCTGTGAGTTAGACTGGTCTCAGGTGAAGCTGTAGAGGCTGCAGTGTGGTCCTAATGAACACGCCATGGCACTCCAATCCTTGGGGGACGATGGTGCTCATTCCAACAGAAAAACCTCTAAGTCAATAACTATGTCTTTAGAGAGCTAGACAGGCACAGACTTTGTTTTGACATGAGAAAACCAGGACTGGCACCCCCCAAATCAAGGGAATGAGGAAGATGCTGAATCTGGAAGGCAGTGCAAGAGTGTGAGCGTTCAGCCATGGCTGCGCCTGAGGGTGCATGGGGCTATTTTATTTACATTTCTAAATCAAATATGTTGGTTGATCAACCAGTCTTTTTTTGTGCCTCGCACTGTGGGTGCTTGTAGGAGAAACACCACCTATCTGGGAGAACCTTGATGTGCTGTCATGGATGTAACCAATTCTGACTGTAAAGCAGTATGGAATCAGATCCAAAGCACAGTCTGTGGCATTAAGTGCTGCAGGGTCCCAGAGGGAGCAATGAGGGTGGGCCAAGGTGGCGAGGTGAGGGTGGGTAGCATTCGCCTTTGAGAACATAGCCTGAGCAGAGGCACAGTGGGGATGGTGAGTGTGCAGGGGACGAGCGGTAGGGGAGTGGGCAAAGGGAAAGTTCAGGAGGGTCTAGGACAGGGAAATGACTTGATTGGTGGCCATTTAGTTTATTTTCGTATGTGTAGAATTTTGAATTTGCTTGGTTCCTAGAATTCCTGGGTCAGGTTACTCCTTCCTAGGATGAGAAACCATTCCATGGGCCCCACGTACCTGGCTGTGACTCCTCAGTGACCGCACTCAGATGAGCTGTCTAGGCAGCCAGGACGGTAGGAGCCCTCTGACTTCATGTCTGCAAGGGTACCTGTTTCCACTATATAATTACCAGCATGTAACAGACTTTTATCAGCCCTCTTTAGGATGGCTTTTGGCAAATGGGGTAGAAATCTATCACGCATTTAAATTATCAGACTCAGAGACATAGAGAACAGACTTGTGGTTGTCAAGGGGGAGGTGCTGTGGGGGAGGGATGGACTGGGAGTTTGGGGTTAGTAGATGCAAACTATTACATATAGGATGGATAGACAACAAGGTCTTACTGTACAGCACAGGTAACAATATCCAATATCCTGTGATAAACCATAATGGAAAAGAATGTGAAAAAGAATGTGTATATGTGTATAACTGAGTCACTTCGCTGTACAGCAGAAATTAACACAACATTATAAATCAACTATACTTCAGTAAAAAAAATTATACCCAGTCTCCTCTTTAAAAGGTATTCTGTATCAACTCCACTCCACTCCATATCCAAGTACGTCTCAGACCAGGAAGCAAAAGGAAGTAGGGAGTTTGTTCTTTTGGGTTGAGAATTAAGAAGAAAACTCCACCCAAATAACAGGTATGTGGTGGGAAAAAATGAGATCTCCTTCACTACTTAATCATCAGGTAAGGAGAGGGGCAGAGGAGTGCTTGGTATGGGGGAACCTCAGAAGATTTAAAGAGAGTTACAGACAGACAAGGCTGAATGTTGGATGTCATCCAACAAAGCTCTTAGAAGATTGGAGTCACTGCCCCATTTTTGAGCTCTGACCTAGACCTGGAGGTCTGGGAGACCTGGCACAGACTCAAGAGTGCTTAATTATCTTTCTGGTTCTGGGTCCTCTTTAGCCCCCTGGGAAGGGGGGCCAGGTTTGGCCATTCTTCATAAGAGCACATATCTAGACTGGCTAGTCTACTTTAAAATCCCCTGTGGGTTTCTTAACCTCTTCCTGGTTCAGTTTCCAGAGTGAAGTGTGTCCCTCCCATCCCCTACCGCCCAACACTGCCTGCTTCTGGCCTGGAAAACTGACATCCCTTTACACCAACTGACATCTGCCTTATGCTTTAGGGAACTGAATAAAAGGAAGGGGCGGGTGGGGGTGACTAGAGAAGCTTCAGGCCTGACCTGCTGTGTAGAGACTGCCTGTTTCCATGACAGCGCAAAGCTTCTCCCTCCCACTGACCACCAACTCCCACAAAGATGCTGGAGGACAGACTTGTTCCTGTAATGCTATTGTTGAGAACTTTACTGAGAATTCTTCCTTGAGCTCTACCTGCGACACCTTTAGTAGTTCTTTACTATGGTGAGGTCAGTGGGCAAATTGTTGGAAGCAACCCAAATTATTCAGTTGATTACCAGGTAAGGGGCTGTTGAGCAATAAAGGTGGAACAGAAACAATGGGAGTGCTTTTCTCTGCTGTTTGTACATTAACTCTGATATCTATTCTTAAAGTCCAGAAATATTTCCAGCAAAGCAAGGCTCACGGAAATCCTTACAACCCTCCTAGTAACATCCCCATTTCACAGATGGCAAAACTGAAGCACACACAGGTCAGTGTCTTGCCCAGGCCACTCAGCCGGTGAGTGGTTGGGTGGGATTTGAGTCCAGGCCTCTGGAGGCAGAGCCTGAGCTCTTAGCTGTGATGCCGAGTTGCCTCTCTCTACTTTAAAGGGCATCTCTCATCGGAACATAACAGATCCACTGATGTAAGAATATTTACATTACAGTGGTCCTCCCTTTTCTGCAGTTTTGCTTACTATGGTTTCAATTAACCATGTCAGCCACGGTCCGAAAATATTAAATGGAAAATTCTGGAAATAAGCAATTCATAAGTTTTAAATTGCGCCTGTTCTGAGTAGCTTGATGAAATCTGGCACTGTCCAGCTCCATCCTATATATTCAGTGTATCCCATTGTTTCGTCACTTAGTAGCGGGTTAGATTATCAGATCAACTGTTGCAGTATGGCAGGGCTTGTGTTTAAGTAACACTTATTTTACTTAATGGCCCCAAAGCACAAGAGAAGTGATGCTAGCAATTCTCTTACTGTACCTAATTCATAAATTAAACTTTATCATGGGTATGTTTATATAGGAAAAAATTTAGTGTATATGGGGTTCGGTACTATATGCTGTTCCAAGCATCCACTGGGGTTCTTGGAATGTATCCCCTGCTGATAAGGGGGGACTACTGTACTTTATAGTCACATTTCCAGCGCTCCATGAGGGCAGGGGCTCTGTCTTCTAATTTGCGTCTCTACAGAGCTGTGCACTCAAATGTAAAGGGTGATTGTAGCACACAAGGTTGTCCTTGTTTTCCCAGTGAGGAAACAGCTCAGCCCAGCTAACTCACCCGAGGTCACTTACTTTTAGACCTGGGATTTGAACCAGAAGCTGCCTGGCTCTGCTTACCCTCTTCAACACCATCTGTGGTAGTTTGATTCCTGTTTGCCATGGGAAAGAAGGAGGGTCAGAATCTGAGTTTTCCGAGCTGTCCTCCTGTAGCAGCCCCTTCCCCCGTCTCCTTAGTTATGTCCACTGCTCCGCTGAGCCTTCTGCTCTGTGGTTCCATCTCCCTTGAGGAGGTGGGGTAGGTAGTGATCAGAGCAGCCTCCAGGTTCGGGGTGGAGGGCACATGATTTTGTACAGAAGAAGAAGAAGCAATGGACCGAAGGGCCCTCTGGGGTCTTTGATGCTCTTTGATGTCTTCAGGGCACTGTCTCTGTGACTCTTAGGTTCTCTTCCCGGGCTGTAACTGGTAGGGGAGGAAAGCTGTGGGTAACAAACAATGATTGCAAAAGTGCTTCACAAACTAGAGAGGGGCCATAAAGTTTTAAAATGTAGATAATGTTATTCATTCATTTATTTTTCCCGATTGAGCCCTCTTGAGATTACCTCTTCTGAGTGTGCTATAGGCACAGATTTATTCAGTGAAAACCAGAGAAAAGTGTGTGACATGATGTATCCCAGACTCATCATGAGGGCTGGATGGAAACGTCGCATTAGTGCGCCGGTTTGGTTGTGATTTTGCACAGCACGTTGAACCATGCATTGATAATGATAGGCACATTAAACATATCAGGGGATGGCACTGAGCACAGTGTGTGTTGAATTATCAGTAAAGCATTTATGATGTACAGTTGCCTATGTTACTTTGTGGGCACACTGTGTAAAGCTCTGAACAGAGGAAGTTGGCATTAGCACCCAGAGCCAGGTCCCTGGGAGCACACAGGAGTTATTTCCTCTTTGAGGTCTGTGGCTTCCTACTTGCCTACACTGAAGCCTGTCCACTCTATTTTCTTCATAGTTGCTATGTGGTGTCATGGAGCCAAAGGGTTGAGCGTACATGAACAACACAGGGTCTGTACAGGAAGGCTTCCAGAGGACAAAGCCAGAGACCCCTTAAAGCCCAGCAATGTTCCAGGGAAAGAATGGAGAGATGTTGTGTCCAGTCTCTTTGGAATTGGGTGAAGACCTATCCCAGAAAAATACCCCAGCCTGCCTGCCAAGTGGCTGTCATTCCATATTTAGTTGTTCTCGTTAGTGGCTCCCAGAGTCTCTGGCTCACATGCAAATGTTTATGAACCGGTGCAGGATTAATCCATTGACTTCTCAGTTTGAATGTTAGAATAAGAAGTAGAATGGGGAGCATAAAGCCAGCACAGGATTTAGGGGCCTGGGTCCCGTCCTGGGCACATGGAGGGGTCG
The DNA here is from genome assembly GCF_003676395.1 of Aethalodelphis obliquidens. Taxonomy (NCBI): domain Eukaryota; kingdom Metazoa; phylum Chordata; class Mammalia; order Artiodactyla; family Delphinidae; genus Aethalodelphis; species Aethalodelphis obliquidens. Next base: position 4,331,941 of record NW_020837963.1, on the reverse strand, counting down.
TGGTCGTGTGGTAGGGAACACCCTAGCCCTGTGCTCAGTGGATCTGAACGGAAGCAGCCTGAAATGCCTGCCCCTTAGGCCTCTCACCCAGGGCAGTGATGAAAGAAACACACTGTTACCAATGGCAGGTAGAATTGTTATTAATTAGATCAGTTAGAAAAAGGATTCAAAGGGGCGGGAACCTAGGACGGGCAAGTTTTGAGCCTGATGGGTGGGAGAGGATGCTGGTGGGTGTATGTGAGAGAAGCCGGAGGTCTGAAGGGTCTTCCTGGGGTAGGAACTGCAGTGGTGGTCCTTGAAACAGCTTAGCCCCACGAGTGTGCACGTGTGTGTGTGTAGGGAGAGTAGGAGGGTGAGAATAACTGAGTTCCATGGCAGAGGTGGCATCAGGCAAGAAGGAAGGCTAAAGAGAGAAAAGACCCCAGAAGCCACAGAACCTGTGCTGCTGCCACCTGTGGGTTCACAGGTGGGGCACAGAAAAGGTGGTAGCTTGAGAGCGGGGCAGGAGGCAGGTGGGTTCACAGGTGGGGCATGGAAAAGGTGGTGGCTTGAGAGTGGGGCAGGAGGCAGGTGGGGTTTGGTTTCAAGACTCTAGTAATTAGAACTGAGTCAGCACTGGATTGGGACTCAAAAGACCTAAGATCTCATATCTACTCACCACCACCTAGTTATGTGGTCTGGGCAAGGCCCTTCTCTTCTCTGGGCCTGACGAGGGGATTTTACTGGGAAGATTTCTTCTTCAGAAAAATCCTCTGAGAGAAAGTAACACACAGAGGTTCTGGAAAAGAAGGGGCTTCAATGGCCTGGAAGATGTTCTAGTTCCCCCACTGCCACCTGAGCTCAGGCACCACCAGTTCTCTGTGAAGGACCACACAGCCCCCCACCTTCCAACTGGTCTCTCAGTTTCTGCTCTTTTCCAGTAGAAGCCAGAATGGTGTTCTTATTTTCATTTTCTTTTTGAATAGGAAATAGATTGATATAGTATAAAATTGAAAAAGTCTAACAGGGTGGACGTTGAGGTTTCTTTCTTCTTTCTAAGAGGTAGTCAGTATTACCAGCTTCTTTTATATCCTCCTAAGGTATAGTTCATGATCACCTATAGTTCCCATTTTAAATGTAAATATACTAGATCCACTGCTCTGTAAATTAATCTTGTCACTTATTATTTCTTGGAAATTATTCCATATTAGCAAAGAACAGTCTCATTTCTTTTTTAACAACTGCATAATATTCCACTGTATGGATACACCGTAATATATTTAATGCCCGCTGGTAGGCATTTAGATTGTTGCCAGTGTTTTACACTATGTTGCAATGAGTAACATTGTACTTATGTCATTTTACACAAATACAGTATATCTGTAGGATAAGTTCTCAGTGGTAGACTTGCTGAATCTAATTCCATTTGCAATTTTGATTTATTGCAGTTACCTTCTATAACATTTCTATCAGTGTACACTACCACTAGGTATGAATGAGAACGTGCCTTTTGCCACATACCCTCATCAACCCAATCTATTTTAAGGATTTTTTTTTTTTTTTTTTTTTTTTTTTTTGCGGTATGTGGGCCTCTCACTGTTGTGGCCTCTCCCGTTGTGGAGCACAGGCTCCGGACGCGCAGGCTCAGCGGCCATGGCTCATGGGCCTAGCTGCTCCGCACCATGTGGGATCTTCCCGGACCGGGGCACGAACCCGTGTCCCCTGCATCGGCAGGCAGACTCTCAACCACTGCGCCACCAGGGAAGCCCAACCCAATCTATTAATCAAACTTGTTCAACCTTTTCCATCTGGAAGGTGAAAAATAGTAAGAGGATTTGATCTTTTTAAAAGGTAAATCAGATTATGTCACTCCTGTGCTCAAGACCATCACTGTTTTCTCATCATTCTTTGAATCCCAACTCTTGGAGCATGGCCCAGTAGGTACTCCAGACCTGGCCCTGCTACCTCTTCGACTTTATCTCCCACTTCTCTCCTCCGATTCACTCTGCTCTAGTCTTCCAGGCCCTCTGGTTCCTTCTCAAATGCACCAGGCTTGGCCCATCCCCATAATCTGTGTATAAACTCTTCTTGAATCCTTGCTTAACTCCTTAACTAGGCATGTGGGGATCAAAACTCCAAGGTGCCCAGAGGAAAAAAGCAACTGGAAGACTGATAGAACTGAGCAGAGGTTGCAGCTTCCCACTGCATCTCCAGTGCTTCCAACGTACAGGGGCTTGGTGTCAGGCTTCCCACTGAAACTCCAGAAAGCCCACCTTTCATAAGTAAAGACACATCCCAGGACTCAGGGACTCACCCTACAACTAAGGACAAAACTGAAAGAGACTCACCATAACAGAACGTAAAGTTAAGCCACCTCAGGATTAAGATGATCTGTCAGTTACTTAACAGTTTGTCAGAGCAACACACAGTACCCTTCAGAGGAAGATAACAGAATCTAGAGTCTCTATAAGAAATCATCTATAATATCCTATATACAGTCCAAACTTACAAAACAAATTCAAAGAAACAGGAAAATGCGGATCGTAGTCAAAGAAAAATCAGTCAACAGAAGCAGACACAGATAACACAGATGTTGCAATCAGCAGAAAAGAACTCTAAAATAAATTTGATAAGGTCTTTTAAAGAATCAATAGGAATGATGGATTAATTGGTAAAAAGATAGGACAGTTCAGGAGGAATATGGAAACTCTAAAAGAGAACTAAATGGGAACCCTAGAACTGGAGGATACATTATATTAAAAAAATCAGAGGATTGGTTACAACAAAAGACTGCATCAGTGAGCCTGAAGACAAGTCATCTTCCAAATGAAGCACCCAGAGGAAAAGATATTGGGAAAAAATGGATAGAGCCTCAATGACTTGTATCAGAAATTGTGGCCTGCATGTAACTGGAATTCCAGAAGGAAAAGAGGGAGAATAGGAGAGAAAAATATCTGAAGAAATATTAGCCAAAAATTTCCAAGTTTCCTCAAAAACAGCAACCCACAGGTCTAGGGATATCAGTGAATCCTAAGCAGGATAAATACAAAGAAATCCAGTACTAATTACACATAGTTAAACTGCTAAACCAGCATACCAAAGATAAAGAAAAAATATTTAAAAATATTAAAAGCAGCAAGAGGAAAAAGACTTACATATAGGGGCAAAACAGTGAGAATGATGGCCGACTCCTCAGAAAAATAAAAGTTAATGGACGATAAGTAAATCTTTGAAGTGCTGAAAGAAAAAAGATGTCAACATAGAATTCTATGTCCTGCAAAAATATATATCAAAACCAAATGTGGAATAAAGACATTTTCAGATAAACAAAAGCCTAGTGAATTTGTTTCCAGCAGACTCACACAAGAAAAGATGCTCAATGAAGTTCTTCAGGCTGAAAGGAAGTGATATCAGGTAGAAAGGGATGAAGAACATTGGAACTGGTAAGTATGAGGGTGTCTTAGCCAGCTTGGGCTGCTGTAACAAAATGCCATAATCTTGGTGGCTTAAACAACAGAAACTTATTTTGCACAGATCTGGAGACTGGAAAGTCCAAGGCCAAGATGCCAGAAGGATTAAGTTCTAGTGAGAGCTCTCTCCCTGGCTTGCAGATGCCCACCTTATTGTTCTATCCTCTAAAGGTAGAGTGAGAGAGGGCTCTGGTCTCTTCCTCTTCTTATAAGAGCACTAATCCCGTCTTGAGGGCTCCACCCTCATGACCTAATCTCCTCCCAAAGGTCCCACCTCCAGATACCATCACACTGGAGATTAGGGCTTCAACATGTGGATTTGCAGGGGGAACATCAGTCCATAGCAGTGAGTAAATACAAAGTCATGGGATGAGATCTCCAAGGAAGTGGTTATGGACAGAGACAGAATTGCTTCTGGGTACTCCTATATCAAGAGGATAAGAAACTGAGGAGGAGCCAACAAAGGAGACTGAGGGGGAACAGCCAGAAAGGAAGAAGGAAAACCAGGTGAGTGTGGTGTTTTGGGGAAGGGTCAGACTGTCACATACTGCTGATGCTGACAGGCCAATTTGGAGGAGGACTGAGAAGTCATTGCTGGGTTTGGCATCCTGGAGGTCATTGATAATGTCGACAGGAGCTGATTTAGTGAAGCAATGGGGGTGAAAGGCTAATCAGAGTGAGTTTAAGAGAAGCTTAACAATGGAAAAAAAGAGGGATAGATGTTAGGAGTTAAACAGCACTCTGTAGCAGCCTCCCTTCTAGGTAAAATGCACGTAGCATGCTTGGCTCATAACAATGGCACGTTACTACCAGATTCTCCCTCCATCTCTCTCCAGGGGAGGCTGGCACTGACCTGGTCCCTACAATAGAATAGGCAGGGCTGAGGGGCCTGCTCTTAGATGTTCAGGGCAAAGTACCGGAGTTCTGTTGTGACCTTTTCCCTCTCTCTGAGCTCCTTACCCAGGGACCCAGAGGCATGGGTGGCCATAGGTTTTGTGGTGCACTGCCAGCTTGGTGGTATATTCTGAGGCACTGTCCCACCACATTAGATGTAAACCTGCGGGGGAGGCCCAGGAAGCCAGATCAGAAGGGGCAGCTCCCTGACCCCACACTGCTGTGGAAGGACAGCTGGCAGGAGTCTCCTACTGGGGCCTGTGCACTTTTGCTCCCAGCCAATCAGCCTGAATGGCAATGATTCATTTAGGATACTCTTGGCTGAAAAGAACAGAAACTCAATTGAAAATAGCCTAAATAGTGAAGAAGCTTAATGTGTCACAAAATACATGTCTAACATAGTGTTTTCCCTGTGTTGCAAGGGAGTGAGTTACTTCCTGCCTCTGTGCTCTGCTACCTCCCCCTTTAGTTCAGCCACACATTCATTCATTCAGCAAATATGTATTGGGTGCCTGCCTCATGCCAGGCACTGCTCTAGGGGCTGGAGCTACCTCAATGAACAAAACAAATAAAATCGCTTCTCTTGGTATTTACATTCTATTTTGGAGAGAGAAACAAAAAAGTGCACGTGATGAAAAATAATACGAAACTAAATCAAGCTGGACAAGGGAATGTAAAGTGTCAGAAATTGGATCCTATTTTATATAGAAGGTCAGGGAAGACCTCTCTGATAAATGACATTTGAGCAGAGACCCGTGGAAGCAAACCATGTGGGTCTCTGGGAGAAGAACATTCCAGGTGGAGGGAAGAGCGAGTACAAAGGCCTGATGTGAAAGTGGCTTGGTGAGTTTGGGGACACAGTCATGGAGGGAGATGAGGACATAGAGGTAGCAGCAGTGGGCCGGGTCACATAGGCCTTCATAGGCCGTGGTGAGCACACTGGATTTTACTCTGCAATGGAAACTCTTGGAGGATTTTGAGAAGAGGAGTGCCTTGATTTAACTTAGTCTTAAAGAATCACTCCATCCTGGAAGAGGGTAGGGGCAGAAGCAGAGAGCCCAGTTAGAGGGCTCTGGCAATAATCGTCCAGGTGAGAGAGGATGGTTGTCTTGGATCGGGGTGGTAGCAGAAATGATGAGAGATTTTCAGATTCTGTATGTATGTTGAAGGTGGGGCGAACAGGGTTTGCTGATGAATTGGCTGTGGAGTCAAGGGTTATTCAAGGTTTTTGACTTGAATGGCTCGAAGAATGGAGTTGCCAATAACTGGGACGGGAGACTGGGGGTCAGTGGTAGTAGGTTTGGGGGTTAAAATTAAGAGTTTAGTTTTGGACACCTTTTACTTGTGCAAGTGGAGCTGTTGATTTGGCAGCTGAATGTTCAAATCTGAAATTTAGGGACAATGATTGGGCAAAGATGTAAGTGGAGACATTGGGACACAGGTGGTGCTCAATGCTGTGTGCCTGATGAGCCCACTGAGGAAGTGGGTGTGGGCAGGAAGGAGGTATCAGGATTAATCCCCAGATTCTCCAAAGTTTAAGGGTTGGAAAGATGAGTTGAAAGTAGTAAAGGAGATTGACAGGAAATGACCAGTGAAGTAGGAGGAGAACAAAGGGAAAACGTTGTCCCTGAGAGCAAATTTCAGGGAAGACAGAATGATTGTCTGTGTCACATGCTGCTGGCGATCAGAGCCACACCGACTTGCAGTGAACCTCCTCTCTGTTGGCCTTGGAGTGGTGCCCCTGAGACCTGGGGTTGTTTGTTACTGCAGCATAACCTATGCTGACTGATACAGCATGCTTTTCTCCAACTATATTCCCTTTCCTGAGTTCAGGTCCAGAGAGGATGGACTCTTGGTTTAACAAGCACTGGGGTTTTGCTAGAGAGGCATGACAGAGGGAGCAAGGGACAGGACACTGAGTGTGTGTTTAATGAAGCCTGAGCTGGACAAGGAGAGAGGTAAGGGAGATGCTAGATTCATCCTGAGGGTCCTCCCCTGATAGTTACGAGAGGGTGGCCAGAGGCAGTCAGGACAAAATGCTTCCTCTCAGATCTCTGGGGAGAACGTGCCCCCGTGTCCAGGCGGAGCTTCTGACAACAATGAGAGCCACTGAGTTTTCTTTCTACAAGGGCTCATTTTAATTTTTCTTTCCAGCAGAGCCTCTGCCACAGCTATTCTAGGTACCTGCTTTTGTTTTGTCCTTTTCAGATTGAAGCTGACTGGAGGGAGAGAGAGAGAGAATAAGAACACAAGTTCCCTCCCATTTTGCCCTTTGGGAGGGTAGGCTTTCTGCTTCTTACAGATTCTCCATGCGCTTGGGTGAGTATTGTCCTATGTGGTCTGCCCACACCCTCTAGGTCCTGATCACTGGCTGTCTATTCCAGACAAGGACAGGGATCAAATCACACATTTTGGAAGCTGGGCAGGCTGGAACCTGGTCCTTCGACTCTAAGCCCACCTCTCCCTGTACCGTACTGCAAGGGGCTAGAAGGCTCCCCATTCCCCCAACCACCTTTTCCTTGTTAGAGAAGACAAGTGGGCCTGCACAGCCATGGGCTCTGCCCCCAGAGACGATCTGCAAGTTCTGGCCCCAGCCTGCGGGCCCCCTTCCCGGCCGAGCTCAGGAAGGAAGCAGCAGTTACGACTGGATGCCTCTCCCAGCTGCCCCCCTCCAGTCCAAGACGCTGGCCAAGAGCCCGCACGCTCTTTGCTTCTCAGCCTCCGCTCAGGCACTGGCACTTAAAAGAGGCTACATGACGAAGGGCAGGAGTGTGCAGACAGGCCCCATTTCCCAAGCTTGCAGGGTGCACAGCTTGGCTGGGCCGAGCCACACCCCTGGCCGGGCACTTCTTCCACAGGACTCTGGCCTCCCTCCAGGTGGGCTCTGTGGGCCTTCCTGGCACCCCCATCCGCCCTCAGCAAAGCGCCTCCTGAAGGAAGGGGCATGGAGATGCCCCCACGTGACAAGTGAGGATGTGTTCCACAGACGGAGCCCGCTCTCAAGGTCACATGGCTCATGACACCACGGCCATGGTTCTGTTTTAGATCTCCCTCCCTCCCAGGGCGAGGACTACTAGGCCTTCAGTCTGGTGTTAGCTAGGCCACCTGAGCCTCCCCTGTGACACCTACTAGGCCAACTGGTAAACCTTGCTGAAGGCTCCGGGGTGGGCTCGCTCAAGGAGCGCTGGGGCAGGGGTAGGCGGTGCCCTGGACAGAGGCTGGGGAGGAAAGGAGAGCAGGAGAGTCAGGGCACGGGAGGGGGCAGGCCCCAGCCAGGCTTCTGTAGGCTTTCCCAGGTTCTCCTATAGGAAGGGCCCGACTTTCGTATTTTATAGGAGGCAAGTTTGTTATTTGCTCAATGACCAAAATTTAACCTCAGGTCCCTTTGAACAAGCTCTAGGCTCTTGGGTGAATCACTGGTCCTTGCCTCAGTTTCCCCCTGCGTTTTGGATTCAGTGCTCAATCACAGTGACTCTGAGAGGACAGGACACAGACCTGTTAACAAGGGCCCTATCCTGCCACAGGGGTGGAGCACATTGTGGGCTGTCTGGCTGGGTGGGGATGGTCAGTGGTTGGCGGTGACGACAGCGCCTATCAGAGAGGCACTGACTCACCGCCCTGGGGCACTGGACAAGTAGGGCAAGCCAGTCTCAGTTTTCCCAGGTATGAAATGGGTGTCGGGCAATTTGCTTCCATGGGAGGGCCTGGAGGGCTGTAACCACGCAAGGGTGTGTAAAACCCTGGGAGCCTGAGGATGCTGGCAGGACAGCCAAGGGTTTTAACTGGCTGAGGAATTAGGAAATTCCTTTAGAAGAAAGAACAGTTGGGGAGAGTGAAATGGCGACCCAGGGAGAAATTGGTGCCCTTGGGAAGCCATCTTAGCGCCCAGCAAAGCCCTCTCTCACAAGGCAATCAAGTTGTTTCTTCTGTTCATACCAAAAGGGCCTTTTTAAAATGCAATTAGGCTCTGTTTTATTATGTGTGACAGACGAGGCCATTAACCATTCCAACGATTAAATCAGACTTCATTAAAAAAAAATGGAAGTAACTGTAAATTGCCTTGGGTCACGATCGTTTAGAGCCGAGACACTGCAAAGGAAAACATGAGGGAGCTCACTACCATGAGGAAGTTAATCAATTTGACACCCCTGGCGGGCTGCGCACCCGGGGAAGAGCTAGCTGCACGCTCGCCTCTCCCGGTGGTGGGATCCCGGTGGGTGTGGAGTCGTCACCTCTCCCTCCCCAGAGCAGAGCCAGGAAGGCACGAAAATAACTTGAAAGTTTGGGGGAAATGGGGATTTCTTTTCCCAGAGAGGTTTTGCTAGTTTTCTTTTCTGAAAAATTACGTAAATATATCAAACGTGATACCAAGTCATACATAATACATTTTTTATGTTTTTGCACCAGAAAGTGACTTTAGAGCTATAACGAGCAGTGCTGTGTAAGTATGATGTGTCTCCCTTACCCCCAGGCAGGGTGGGGGGCATCTCTGGACGTGCTGATTTTCAGTTTGTCTCCCTCCTCAAGGCCTGGCGTGGGCTTGCTGGTGGGTCCTGAGGGGGCCCCTATGTGGGGTGCATCTTGCCCTCCTCCCCTGTGTGTGGGTGGGAAGGAGGGGTGGAGAGGGCAGTGGAGCCCAGGGGGCCCACGAAAGACAGAAGTCGGGAGGAGACCCAGCTCCGGCACCCCTTACCCCCAGGCCCCCTTATCCCAGAGACACCCAAAGCCCAAGCCTCCTCCAAGGGTGGGGTGGGGATGCAGGGGGGAGGGGGAGGGGTTTGCAGGGGTGCAGCGGGGAGCCAAGGAGGTCCAGAGCAGGGTGAGGGGCTGAGAGGTGTCTGGGGCAAGTCCCCGGCCTTGGGCTGGCACCAGGCGACGAGGGTGGGCAGAGGAGACTCAAGGCTGCCCCAGGCAGGGATGGGGGCTGTTGGGAGACTCGGCCTTGTCCACGTAAGCGTTTCCTGGCTGGATAATTAGCCTAAGTCCACCCGGGGGGTGGGGGGGAGGGTGGGGGTGTTGGGGGGGGGGGGGGGGAGGCAGAGGTGGGCGGAGTGGGCGCTGTCAGCCGCTGAGGGCTGGCCCTGGCACCCTGCCCTCTCTTCCCCCTTCCTGCCGCCCTGGTGTGGCCTCCAGAGCCCTGCGCAGGGCTCACCTCCTCCATGAAGCCTCCCAGGCCCCACCCGGGCTGCACTTAGGGACCCTCTGGCCCCCCGGAACTTGCCTCCCTGCTTTGCTGGCACAATCTGAAAGCTGCGAGTCAAGTAGTCCCTGGCCGTCAAGCTGTCCTCCATTTCTCCCGGCTCCAGCACAGCACACCCTGCCCTTCCTTGTCCTCTGTTTAACTACTCTGGCCCATTCCCTACAGCCCAAGGTCAAGGCCCTGACCCCTTTGCGGCCTCAAGGCCCTTCAGGAGTTATCCCCAACTACCTCTCTGGCCTCCCCTCCTTCCAGCCTCCTTAACTCTGTAGGTGCCACTCCCTTTGCCTGGTTGCCTGGGCCTCCCTTTTCGACCTGGGGAAAATCCTACTGTAAGTCCTGGCCACCTCCACCTGGAAGCCCTCTCAGATCTATCACGTTTGGTGAGTCACAGCAGTTTCCCTCCCTCCTTCCTTTCCTTCTCTCGGCAAATATTTACTTCGCAGCGTCTGTGCCAAGCCCTGTATAGGAGCTGAGAACTCCGAAGAGAGCAGGACAAGGTCTCTGCCTCCATGAAATTGACATTCTGGGCAAGACAGTTGATACATGTGAGATCAGGAGGAGGTAAGCGCCTTGAAGAAACATAAGGCTGGGTCAGGGGACAGGGAGGGATTGGGGTGCGGCCAGGGAAGGCCTCCAGGGCAGAGGAATTTGATCCGAGGCCTGAATGAAGTGAGGGAGCAGAGATTCTGGCAGAGTGGCCTGGAGGCCAGGGGCGGGAGGTGCTCCGTGTGTTCCCGCAGCACAGCTCTGTGGCCTGTTTTGCATTGTGTTGCCACAAGTAGTTACTCAAGGCAAGGAGTGTCTCATTACTCTCTGAATCTACCCAGGAGCCCGGCTCTGTATTGGGCACAAGAGGGCCATTGGCACATGCCTGCAGGACGGCAGATGAATGAATGCGTGAACCAAGGGAGAAATGAGTGAATTCCTGGACCTGTGCTGGGCACTGTAGAGAGTCTGTCCCCAGCTGCCCCAGTAAATGTGGACAGAGCCTTAACTTCCAGCCACAGTGCTCTGCATCCCAAGAGCTCCATCCCTGGACTCCCATCCCTCAAGCCGGAAACTGACCACCTGGAAGCCTCTAGGGCGCCCGCCCTGCTGGCACCGTTGTTCTTCTTTCCTGGCTGTGCCAACAGCGAGAGGCAAAACGTGCGTTTAGGTAACATTTTGACGTCTGGGACAGGTTTGGTGGGCTCTGGCAATAAGAGAGCATGGGTTTGCACGTCCTCATTGTTTCCTTGTTTGCATCATTACGTTGTGTGTTATTTGCAGCAAAGATGGCGTTTCATACAGAGGAGAATCAGGCCTCAGACTTTTCTGTTGGTAAGAAGTCCAAAATGACAATCCTTAAGAATGTTAGCCTGGGGCAGGCAAAATCTAACGATTGTCTCCACAGTACCACACCTGTGGATGTGATAGGTTAAATGCTCCTGGCCTGTGGTGGTCGATGGTCCACGAGCTTGTGCTTGTAGCAGCAGACAGGCCCCTTTGGGTCCAGCTCTGTCCTTGTCCAGACATGGCTGGGAAGCTGGCTCCCCAGTGCAGCCGAACCTGCACCCCTTCCCTCACCCCTTCCTGCACACCACTCACCAGATGCCCCCGGACCCTGGGGAGCAGCACGGTTGCCAACCGTGATGATTTCAGTGGTGTTTTTCCTTCCTGGAGACCAGGACCTGCCTGAAGTCCGTCAATACAGAACTCCTCCTATGCACTCCTGGGCCGTTTCCTCCAAGGCCGCACCCTGGGGAGGAGTGAGTCACTAGAGCCATCTGCAGAGGGGCTGGGGGCAGGGGGCTGGCTTCTAGGGGTGGGGGTTTCTTAATTGTTTTCTTTGGCCCTTTGCTCATGGCTCAGTAAAAGCCAAGTTCTGTTCTGGCCTGGAGCCGTCTAAGCAGAGGCCCGAGCTTGGCAGGCCTCTAGTTTTCTCTGGCATCAGAGGTGCTTTCCGCAGTTTTCTGCCCTGAGAGCGCTGCTGTCTTTGGAGAAGACATCCTGTTCATACACCGGACACCAGGAGAGGGCGCCCAAGGAGTCGCCTGTGTGCCCTGGAGACAGCTCTCATCCTGGTGTCCTGTCCGTCACCGCCAGAGTCCCCAGCCTCTCATCCCTCAGACCCCAACATTGGGAGCCAGAGATGATGGGCTCTAGTTGAAACTCTGACTCTTAACAAGCTGGGTGGTCTTTGCAAATCACATCTCCTCCAGGACCCCCAGCTTCTTTGTCTGTTAAATGGGGATTAAAAGGAAAAAAATTTGAAAACCACCACTCTGTCTTGCCAACCTCACAGAGCAGGAGCCTGTATGAAGCTCCAGTCAGGCAGACTGGAGCCATGGCTTAGAAAGGGCAAGGCAGATATGCGGCAGATACTCCGCAGATCAAGCTGGTGGCTATTTTTATCGTTAACATTGTAGCCCTGTGCTTCTCTGGGCAATGCTAGCCTGGGGACAGACAGCCGGTGAGGGGTTGAGAAACCTTTAAAAGGAGAGGTAATGAAAAATATTGAAGTTAAGGTTAATTTTCTTAAGCAATAAAGCAAAATCGGGAAATAAGTACTAGTAGTTAACCAAAAAATATCAGCCACCTTTTTGTCTTCTGCCAATATTATATAAATACTCACTTGACGGAAAAAGAGAATATAGTAAAAATGGTTATTTGTGAAATTAACAGAAAGCAAATCGCTGAACTATTGAATCAAGCCTAACATCATGGGTACTTTACCGTTCAATGTCTTCTCTGCAGAATGAAGGCATTTTCCCACACTCCTGGGTCCTTGTCTCGGGTCCTTCTGACCCTGACTCTTATTTAGAGATGGCCTCCAGCTCTGAGGGAGATGGGTCCCCTCTCTTCAGTGTCTCAGGGACTTCCAGCTTGAGCGCAGGGATGCCTTACTTCATGGCTTCCTCATCTGGAGCTCTCCTGCAACATCAAAGAACAGTCAGGGCTGCAGAGTTGAAAATAGTATTAGAACATGTGTTCACGAAGTGGTGACGGGGAGGTGACAGTCTTCAACAAGCTCACCCTCCCATTCTCCACGACTCTTTCAAGCCAGCTTCAGTCTCCTCAGCTTTCCTACATGACCTCCCCTCCTGGGCATCTGATGACCAAGTGTCCTGCCCCAAGAAGAGGGAGGAACAGCCATCAGATGGGCACTGGCCTCCAAGCCTTCCAGCAGCCTCATCTGCACCAGCTTCCCCCTCCCTCCTGTGACAGTGGGTGGTGGGTTGCTCGGAACCTAATTCCAGGGGTTCACGGCCCTGCCCTTGCACTTCTCTCCTCTCTCTCTCTCTCTCTCTCTCTCTCTCTCTCTCAGATCTAAATGCGTTGTCTCCCTTTGTGGAAGAAAACCCTCCCTCAGCTCTTTGTCCTTCTGCTCTCATTCACAGTCAAGCTTGTCAAAAGAAGAGTCTACACACCCTTCCGCACTCCCTCAGTTCACTCCGGGCAGATTTCTGACACTGAACCTGCTCCCTCAGCACGGCCTTGTGGAGATCTCCAAGGACTTCCACGTTGCCAGATCCATTGGGTGCAATTAAACATTCATCGGCCTTGCCCTCTGAGTCCCTAACAGGCCAGTTACCATCTCACTCCTTCGTCAGCCCCTTTCTCTTGTTCAGAGACCCTGATCTGCTGGTCATCCTCCTTCGCTGCCCCTCCGGCCACTTCTTTTCCCTTTGCAGGTTTTCCTACCTCCTCCATCTGACCACTAAAGGCTAGAGGTCTTCTGGGCTCTGTGTTGCGTCCTTGTTTTCCTTTAAATCCTTTTAGTATAGAACATTTCAAACATACATTAAAAGTAGAAAGAATAGTCTAATGAACCCCTATGTACTCACCCATTCTCAACACTTACCAAATTATGGTCTAAATATTCATAACATTCGTAAATATTAACTCCTCTCCCCTGGTTTATTTTTAGGCAAATTCCACACTTCATATTATTTTATATGTAAACATTTCAGTATATTTAAAAGACAAGGACCCCTTTAAAAACATAGCCTTGATATCATTAACACACTTAAAGGCTGTGTAACTATAACTGGTTAGTCCTTTTTGGTTCTGTCTCTTTAGAAATCTCATTGACACCATGGGCTTAAATAGCCTCCGTAGGCCAAAGATTCCCAGGCTTAAATCTTCAATCTAGACCTCTCTTTCAGCTCTAAAGTCTCATTTCTAATTCTCTGCTTGACATTTCCACATGCAGGTCTCAGAAGCATCTCAGATTTAACGTGTCCAAAACAGAACTCATGATTTCTACCCTAACCCAGCTCCTGCTTTGGGAGACCCTATCTTGGTAAATGGCATCGGTGTCTGCCCAGATGCCCTCATTGTTCTTCACACCTCCTTCACCCTCACGCCCTCCTCCAATCCAACAGCAGGTCCTGTAACTTCTTCCACCCAAATATACTTAAAATATGCTGACAATCCACTTCTTTCTATCTCCACAGCCAAACCAAGCCACCACCTGCTCTTGCCTGCACTGCAAGAGCCTTGTAACAGGTTTGTGTCTCTCACTTGCAACTCTGCTGACACTCCGCTGCACATGAGCAAGTCTGTGCTGGGCAGTAATATATCAGAATACTTTCCTTCCAGTTAGTAAATAATCACTCTCCTTCGCCACTCCCCACACCAGAGCTCCACCCCCCAACCCCCACCCCCTGCCCCCCGCACCCTACGCCCTCCCTCTGTCCATCCAATAAACCAAGCCTGGCCAAGCAAGGGGCCTCAGAGACCTTGCTATAGTTTGGGTCTATGTGCTCAAATACTTAAACCTTCACATGGTATTGTGATGACCTAAGACTTCAGGTAACTTCCCTCATGAGAGTCAAGGGAAAGATCCAGAGAACTTCTGCTCTCATACTCTTCAACAGCCAAGATAATATATTAAAAAAAAAATGTGAACTTGCCTTTGAGGTGGGGGAGTAGTGACTGGGAGGGGAGATGAGAGGAACTTTTGGGGTGTTGGTAATATTCTGCTCTAGATCTGGGTGGTGGTTACATAAGTATGTTCACTTCGTGAAAATTCAACTGGGCTGGGTTCTTACAATTTGTGTACTGTTCTATCTATCGGTTATATTTCGATAGAGTTTTCTTAAAATATGTCAGACAGAATTTTCCTGTGGTTTTGGCCCAAGAGGGCAGTTGTCTCTTAATCTTACCTTTTCTCTTGCTCACATCCTCTCCAGAGGCTTCTGCAGGGAAGAGGGCTCCTGCCATCCAGGACCGGCCTTGCAGCAGTCATGCCACAGGTCACCACCAGGGGCGCTGTGCCAGACTCCAATTGTTCGGTGGATGGATAGGGTAGAACAGGCCTCTTCCCCCCTGTTACTCTCTCCCCTCAGCCTCCACGAGATCAACTCCTCCAGTCTATTCAGGCAACAGTGAATTTCTTACCCAGGAGTTAGGAGAGCTTCTGGAATTGATGAGCTCCCGGACTAAGATCTGAGTTCTGGCTAATCTGCACTTCCCCTTGAATCTCACTGCGGGAGACACCTAAAGACTCAGGCCCATAAAATAAAGCCATGAAAAGATGCTCAGTCTCACTGCTAATAAAGGAAAATGCAAATTAAAATCTCAGAGAGACACCGTTTCGTTTTGCTTGGCAAAAACTTAAAGGCTGATAATACCAAGTGTAGGCAACTATGTGGAGAGTTCAAAGTTCTACAGGTGGGAGTATGAATCGGTAGAACCACTTTGGAAAGAAGTTTGGCAACAGTCTGAAGAATTGAAGATGCTCCTGCCCCATGACTCAGGCATCCCACTTCTAAGTCTAGTAGTGCAGAGGAGTGTGGGAGCCTCGCTGGTACAAGAATCTTCTTACAAGGTCATTTCTAACATTAAAAAATACAAAACAACCAGAAAATAAAATTTTGAAATTGTGTCCTATTTATATAGAAGTTAAAATAAATGAACTGCAGTTCACATGTATCAACACAGATACAAACAAAGGCAAAATGTTGAGTGGAAAAAACAAGTGCACAAGGAATGTCCAGTGTGATTCCATTGGGAAAAAGTTTCAGGACATGAAAATCAGCACTGTAAGATGTGTATGGATGCAGACATGTGTATTAAAAGTATCAAAGTATTAAAAGCTCATGGGAATGATAACACCAGTTTCACGATAGTGGTTTCTGCTGGGGAAAGGGGAATGATACGCAGGAAACTTCAGCTCATCTGTTGTTCCATTTCTTAAAAGTGAAAATCTGGAGGAAAGATGGCTCAGCATTAAGTGTGATAAAGCCAGGTAGTAGGTACATTTTTCTTTTCTATCCTTGTCTGTACGTTTGGTATGTTTTCCAATAGAATCGATCAATTAATGAAAAAAGCTACTTAGGCCTCCCCAGGGGAAGAGGGCATGAAGGCTCCCTCCCACTCCAAATGGTTCACCTGTCCCACGGTTGAGCCTTTGCTCCCAGCACCGTCCTCCCTTCTTCCAGGCACTTAGGTGGAAAACTCTAAAGCACAATGTGGAAAATTCTACCCTTCCCCCAGGCCAAGCTTCTGTCCCAGAGTCCTGTCCTCAACACTGCATCATACATCTGAGCCTTTGGTCTGGGTAGTGGCCCAACTTCAGCCTGACGTAAGGAAACATGGCGTTTAGGAGCCAGACTACCTGGGTCTGAGGGCTGCCTCTGCCACTTGACTGAGGGGCCTTGGATGAGTTACTCTGATTCTTTGTGCTGTAGGGTGGAGGGAGCACGGCTGGAGGAGAGGGTGACCAGGTGGCTGGCCAGGTGAGCAGGGGCAGCTCAGGGGGCTGGCGACCCTCATCCTATGTGGAAATAGGCTACTTCCCACAGGGTGACCAGATCTTATTTATATGTGGCAACAGGAAATGGCAACCCTCTGTCCACCCACCCCAAACCACGGGGGAGATTGAATTATTTTAGCATCAGTTCTTTCTATTTCAAGTCTAACACGCAAGTAATGGAGTGCTGGCCATCACTGGTTCACTCTCAGAGATTCTTCCTCATTGAACCCGACACCGCCATGCCAAAGACAGAGGTCCCGGCCATGGGATGGAAGAATCCATGGCCCCAGATTGAGTTATGGGCTCTGATAACTCTTTCTTGAAGTTTGAGGAGTTTCACATCTTATAGTAAAGGGGCAGAGTTGGAAAGCCCACCCAGGTCTGATGCCTCCCCAAGCAGTGCTCCCTCCTCTATAGCAGTGCTGTGCCACTCCACAGTCCACTTAGCACGGGGGGCCCTGTAAGAGATGGACTCAGGGGCCAGGGCAGGTTTAAGGGGCCTAATAACAAGATGTAACCTTAGTAGGGAGAGAGAAGTGCTTTCCTTAGCTCTGAAGGTGTGCAGAGGAGCTACAAAGTCAAGGCCAACTTCAGAGGCAGGTGGAAAGGTCAGCTCAAGGCCTGGGCTTGGAATGACTTAGGTGGTTCACCTAAGGTGAATCTTGGAAGAAGATGAGTGGGGCATGGAGAATTGTAAAATCACAGAGATTGCTACTGTCTATCCGTTTTCCTCTAATAACAGAATCCCCCCTTCCTTTTTTTAAGCTAGGCACTTGGCTGCCCAACATAAAAACTACATTTCCCTGTCTCCCTGGCTATGTGAATAAGTTCTAGCCAATGAGATGCAAGCCAAAGTGGAGAAGTGTTCTCATAGAGAAGAGGTGTTCCTTGTTCTTCCTTTTTTCTTCTTTTGTTCCCTGGAGAGCAGAAGTGTTGGCTGGTGTTGGAGCAGCAATCTTGGGCTTTGAAGTGACCATGTAAGCTGTACTAATGGGACCACAAGATAGGTGCCTCCTCCTCACAGCACTGTGGGGTGTCATACCAGCCAGTCCTCCTACCTGTGGACTTTTGTGTGAGATAGAAATAGTTTCTACTTTGTTTAAGCCACGGTTCCTGTGGAGTTTCTGTCACCGAATCCCAAAATTACAAAGAAGACTACTATTTTCAGTTTTTTGATAATTCTTCTGCTTGCCTTTTGGTGCTGGTCTGTCATGGATAGCTTTCCAACCTTTGCTACATTTTCCCTGTTTTAGCAAAGAGAGAACAGAACTCACTCAGGCTCAGGCCCTTGGCAGGCACCAACATCTAAATGTAATCTATTGACATTGTTTTGTTTCTATGGTTTTTATTTTTAGGTTACCATTTAATTAAGGTAAAGGACACTGCTTTTTCATTTACAATAGTGACATGAGATCACTTTCCTTTTTAAATAATTTACTTAAGCAAAAACAATTGAGTCGATTTAAAAGGTATTAAGTGACTGAGAGCGCAGGTTATATCAGCCACGGCAGAAATCAAGGAGGTAGCTGGAGGATGACTAAAGCTTGGAAAACAAGGGTATAGATTTTGCTGCTTCAGAGAGAATTATATAAACATTTCCTCCCCCAGTATTTTTTGGTTTTCATTTTGGATGATTCAAAGTATTCTTGTAATGGGGTTTCCTAATTCCTCAAGACAATAATTTAGTAAACACTCCCAGAGACCGTGCATAGTAGTTAAAGAGTCTGAGTGCTGAAGTCAAACTCCCTGGGTTCAGTTCTTGGCTCCTGCAATGACCAGCTGTGTGACCTTGGGCAAATTACTGTAATTCTCTGTGTCCAACATCTCACCTGTAAAATGGAGTTGATGATGTTATTGGGAGGATTAAATGACACATTGTATGTAGAATTCTGAGCTGAGTATCTGGCCTACATGAAGATGTAATAAATGGCTGCTGTTATTATTACTGTTATGTCTGACTTGAACACGTCAAGAAATCAGTGTTGAAAGCTTTATATTAAGCCCTTGGGAGTTGAATAACTCTGTCCCGATGCTCAAGAAGGTTTGCATTTTAAAGGGAAGGTTTATCTCAGTTTTTCTATTAATGTCCTTTTTCTGTTCTAGGATCCAATTCAAGACACCACGTTGCATTAATCTTCACATTTACCTTAGTTACCTCCGATCTGTAATAGCTCCCTACTTTTTCCTTGCCTTTCATAACCTTGACACTTTTTAGGAATACTGGTCTGATATTTTGCAGAATATCCTGCAATCTGGACTAGTCTAATGCTTTCTCACAATTAAAGTGATGATCTTGGGGAGGAATACTACCGAGGTGACTTGTCCTCATTACATCATATCAGAGGGTACGTGGTGTCAATGTCTTACTACTGGTGATGTTAACCTTGAGCAATTGGTTCGGGGGTGCCTGCCAGGTGTCTCCACTATACAGTTAGTATTTTTTTCTTTTTATACTCTATTTGTTAGATGAAGGTCTAAATCCAGCCCACACTCACAGAGAGAAAAATTAAAGTCTCCTTCCTGGAGGGAGAAGTATCTAAGAATTTGTGAACATATTCCACCACAGGAATTAATAAATATTTGAGGAAGATATTTTGAAACTATACTCTGTTTTGTCTTAGACCTTCACCCACAACTTTTAGCATTCATTGGTGAATCTTGCCTTCAACCATTGTTACTGTGATGTTCTCATGGTGGTTTTCTATTTCCTTCTTTTGTTCTACATTGATTAGTTGGAATTCTTATGAAGGAGGAGTTGTCTCATCCCCCACCCCATTTACTTATTTAGTCAACAATTAATTTATATCAGTATGGAACAATAAATATTTATTATATCATTTGGGATATAATTCAATAGTAATGTATTAGGAGCCCTTTCACAGTGGCTTGTGTCCTTTGGTAAGCCCCCATAATTATTTTTGAGCACTTCCTTAATTTTTGATATCACAAGATGCTCAAAATTCCTCTTTTGTTTCCTCTGCCCTAGCCCTGGGATCAACCATTTCTCCAAGGACCCCTGTTCCTTTCATTAGAGAATGATATTTAGAAACCAAGATCTGGGCACTAGGTGTGCTCATTGCTATGGGAGTGTCATTGTTTCCAAATCCTCTCAATGAATAGAGTTAGGAATATATGTATGTACACTAACTCATGTGAACCCATCTATTTCTCTCTCTCTCTCTCTCCCTCTTTCTCATCATCATAATAAATGAGCTTCCACTGATCTCCAACACTAATCCAATGCAACGGGGGTTCATTCTAGCCTTCCTCTCTTGCTTATTTGTAACTTCTTTCTCCAATAGTGAAAAGCCTGACTCTCAGGATTAGTATCAAAAGGGGATGACAGGAAAAAAAAAATCAGTGAATGTAAAGGTACATCAATAGAAATTATCCAATCTGAAGAAAAAGAGAAAAAAAGATTTTAAAAAATGAATAAAGCCTCTACCACCTGTAGAACAATATCAAAAGTTCTCATATAAATATAATTGAAGTCTCAGAGGAAGAGGAAAGAAAGAATGGATCAGAAAAAATATTCAAAGTTGGGCTTCCCTGGTGGCGCAGTGGTTGAGAGTCCGCCTGCTGATGCAGGGGATGCGGGTTGGTGCCCCGGTCTGGGAGGATCCCGCATGCCGCGGAGCGGCTGGGCCCGTGATCCATGGCTGCTGAGCCTGCATGTCCGGAGCCTGTGCTCTGCAAGGGGAGAGGCCACAACAGTGAGAGGCCCGCGTACGGCAAAAAAAAAAAAAAAAAAATTCAAAGAAATGACTGATATTTTTCTAAATTTAGTGAAAGACATAAATATGTACAGATTCAAGAAACCTAGAGTATAAAAAGTAAGATAAAGGCAAGGAAAATCACATCTAGGTTCATTATAGTCAAAACACTGTAAACTAGACATAAAGAGAATATTTGAAAGCAGCCAGAGAAAAACAGCACATGACATACTGGACAACAATAATTTTAACATTCACCAAGTTCTTAAGAGAAAACATAGAGGCTAGAAAACAGTGGAACAACATCTTTAAAGGGTCAAGAGAAAGAGTTATCAGTTTAGAATTCTATATCCAGTAAATTTATTCTTCGAAAAAGAAGGCAAAGTAAATATTCTTTTACATTGCCTGCAGAACTTCACTGGAAGAAAAGCAAAGCAATTTCTTCAGGCTGAAAGGAAGTTATACCAGAGGGAAATTTGAACCGCCTGGAAGGAATAAAGAACATTAGCAATGGTAAATATCTGGGTAATATATAAAACTACTTTTTTCCTCTCAATTTCTTTAAAATACATATGACTATTTTAAAAAGAAATTATAATATTTCTTGCAGATATAGGTGTAATACACATGGCAATTACAGCATAAAGAGTACTGTGAGTAGAGTAGTATTAGGGATAAATGGGACACTACAACTGTAAATATTCTATATTTTCTATGAAATGGTACAATATTAACTTCGTGAAATATCAAGGGTGTAGCATAATCCCTAGTGTAACCTTTAAAAAATGATGCAAATAGTGCTAGTTAAAAGGCCAATATGTACATTAAAGAATTCTAAAATATATTTAAATAGTCTAAATTAGGAAGGAGAGGGGAACAGAGGAACAAAAAAACAAGAAACAGATAACAAATAATAAAATGGTAGACTTAATTCCAATCGTATCACTAATTTAAATGTTAACAAACTAAGCACTCATAATAGTAATTCTCATTAACATCATTATGACTTAGATGGCAGAAAAGTGGAGTCATTCTTTGATTCGACTCATCTTTCAGATCATCATTCAACCCTTGAGCATCCAGGGTTTGGCTTTGAATTATCTGCTGCTTTTGGAAAAACCTTCCTTGTCTCCCTAGCCGGCAGGATGCCCTAAGGAGAGCATCTCTATGCTCTTTCTGTCTGCCCTGAGTTCCCAGGCCTGAGCTCACCTTGGATGCTTAGAGCACAGTCCTAACCACATGTGGGGCAGCACAGAGTCAGCCCCTGGGAGGGTATAGTGATTACTGAATCCATCCTGACAGATGCCTCAGTTTTCCTTAATAGAAATCTCTTACCTGAGATTAGTTTTTAAACAGATTTTAAATATATATATATATTTAAATACTGTGCAGAAAGATTTACAGTGAAAAGTCAGCCTCCCTCCTATCCTGGATCCTTGACTCAATCAGCATGAAGTTTTTATGTGTTCAGCCTGAACTGCCTCTTGAGGGACTGGTGGAGGTTGTGGGTTCTGACAGAGACACCAGCAGTAGGAGCAGTTGGATTTTACATTCTTCTCTGTTCAAGCAGATGTCTGCCTCATGTTCTTTTTTTAGCATTTGAAACCAACTTCCTGGAATCTATGTCCTCACCATGGGCAAGGAACAGTATTCCAGAAAGCTTGTTTTTATGGAGGAAAATCCAGCTAAGCATGGTGGGCTGGTCCTTCCAGCTTTATAAGATACAGAATTGGAGGAAAATACAGATTAAGAGGAAAGTCCTTCATAACTGAGAGTTGAAGAGGTGGGGGAGGGGAAGTATACCTAGAAATAATCTCTGCTGGTTAAATTTGGGAATTTGGAAAACATAAAAGCCATTAGTAAAACCCTATTTGATATTCAAATGGCTTGGGATTGTTTCTCTTCAAAGAACAGGAAGTAGAGTGGAAAAGTGAAAAGGTTGTGGGCTGTGGAATCGGATAGAATTTGTTTCATCCTCATTCTGCCACTAATAGCTTTGGCAAGTCCCTAAACCTCTCTAAGTTTAAATTCTGCCAAATGATCCTGGTACATGGTGAATGTTCAATAAATCCAGTTTTCCTACACAGCCCACCCCTCTCCCTGTGTTTTGGTGTTTGCTAGTTATCTAACACTGCATAACAAGCCACTCCAAGGCTTAGTGGATTAAAATAACAAGACATTAATTTTGCTCAGCGTGAAAGGCTTTTCTGATACGGCTCCTGGTATTCTCTCCCCTGTGTAATCCTCTCCCCTTATGTGGCTGGTCCTAGTGACTTGCTTCTAATAAACAGAATATGGCAAGAGTGATGGGCTGTCGCTTGTGTGATTAGGTGGTAAGACGGTGATTTCCGTCTTGCTCTATTTTCACTAGGTTGCCTTCTTGGCCTGAGTGAAGTAAGCCACCATGTGACGTGAGACCTACATGACAAGGAACTGAAGGCGATCATTCAACAGGCTTTAAGGAACCGAGCCTTGCCAGCAACCCTGTGAATGAGGTTGGATGTAGAGACTCCCCAGTGGCACCTGGAGATGATTAAAGTCTCAGCCGACACCTTGATTACAGCTCTTGAGAGACTGACACAGAGAACCCAGCCAAGCCATGCCCAATTCCTGATCTACAGACGCTGTGGGAAAATAAAAGTTTCAAGCCACAAAGTTACGGGGTAATTTGTTATGCAGTAATAGATCACTAATACATCAGGAATCTGCAATTTGAGGAGGACTTTGTGGGGATAGCTCGTCCCTCCTCCACTTGTCATCTGGTTGGGTGTGGATGCTGGGAACTGAAATCAGGTGCAGGCTCCCTCCTCCCTCCCTCCCCCCTTTACTTGTGTAGCAATCCATGCTGGCTGTGGGCTGAGACCTCAGTTCGTTGTTGGCTGAAACACGCATGTGGCCTCTCCGTGAGGCCTGGGCTTCCTCATGACAGGAGGCTGGGTTCCAAGGGAGAGAGAGAGAGAGAGTTGGAAGCCTTCTCACCTTTTCTAACCCTAGCATCAGGAATCCAACAGCATTACTTCCTCTGGATTCAGTTCATTAGAAGAAAGATTCTGAGGCTAAGCAATATTCAAAGGGAGGGGAATCAGACTCTGTCTTTTGTCAGAGGATTGTCCAAGAATTTGGACGAGCATGCGGGATCAGAACTATTGCTGTAGCCATTTTTGGAAAATGCAAACTTCCACCCTTGGGGAACTCATTCTTCCTGTTTTTGTCAGGTCTCCACTCTGTCGTTATTTGCCTTACTCTAGTTGGTCCCCTTTAGAGGATAGTGTAGCTGGGTAAGAGATTTCAGAAAAGTCTGTTTCCTAAACTGTTCCACTTCCCAGGGAATCAACTTGGCCAGAGGCTCCATCTGCCTTAGGGGGCTCCCCCCGACTCCACCCCCTGCTTTGTTTTTCCTTTGAAGACATAGACTATGTGATGTGCAAAAATATACTTAGGTAACTCATAACTGTGACAAGGGGAAAACTGTGAAGTTCACTGGCTCAGTGGAAAGCCACTAGCTCGGTGACTTACAGGATCTCTGCATGAGCAAATCTGCAGAGGCAGCACTTCTGAGAATTTTCTGGATTCTTGAGGAGAGAGAAATGAAGTGGAGGGGAGCTAAGAGAGGGAGGAGAAAGAGAAAAAGAGAGGGAGAAGATCAGAGATAAGAGACATAAATCCAGAAAGATGAGTGGGGTAAAAGTACGGAAAGAGGAAAAGAATGGAAAGCATGAAATGTAAGAAAGCAACGACCCAATACTACCCAGAATAAGCAAGTGAGGATTAATGCTGTTTTTAAAAAACAGATTTAGTGAGATATAATTTACATACCACACTATTCACTTGTTTAAGTTCAGTGTTTTTTAGTATGTTCACAGTCGTGCAACTATCACCACAGTCAATTTTAGAATATTTTCATCATCCCCAAAAGAAATCTTGTACCCTTTAGCCGTCATCCTCCATCCTTCTCCAGCCTCTCAGCCGTAGGCTGCCACTAACCTACTTTCTATTTCTATAGATTTGCCTGTTCTAGATACTTCATATAAATGAAATCATACAATATGTGGTCTTTTGTGACTGGCTTCTTTCACTTAGCATAATGATTTCACAATTCATTCACGCTGTAGCATGTGTCAATCCTTCATTCCTTTTTATGGCTGAATAATGTTTCATTGTATTGATACACCACATTGTACTTAGCCATTCATCAGTTGATGGGCATTTGGGTTGCTTCTATTCTTTGGCTATTATGAACACGCTGATATAAACCTTCATATACATTTTTTTATGCTTTCATTTCTCTTGGATCTATAACTAAGAGTAGAATGGCTGGGTCATATGGTAACTCTATATTTAACATTTTGAGAAGCTGATAAATTGTTTTCCAGAGCGACTGCACCATTTTACATTCCAACCAGCAATGTATGAAGGCTCCAACTGGTTCACATCTTTTTTTTTTTTTTTTTTTTTTTTTGATACGTGGGCCTCACTGTTGTGGCCTCTCCTGTTGCGGAGCACAGGCTCCGGACGCGCAGGCTCAGCGGCCATGGCTCACGGGCCCAGCCGCTCCGCAGCATGTGGGATCTTCCTGGACCGGGGCACGAACCCCTGTCCCCTGCATCGGCAGGCAGACTCCCAACCACTGCGCCACCAGGGAAGCCCTGCTCACTTTTTATTTGGGTTATTTGTCTTTTAATTGTTGAGTTGTAAGTGTTCTCTATATATTCGGGACACAAGTTTCTTATCAGATATACAATTTGCAAATATTTTCTCCTATCCTGTGAGTTGTTTTTTTCATTTTCTCAATGGTCTTGTTTGTGTCACAAAGTTAGTAATTTTCATGAAGTCTATTTAATCGTTTTTTTCTTTTGTTACTTGTGCTTTTTTTCTTTTGTTACTTGTCATATCTAAGAAGGTTTTGTTCAGCCCAAGGCCCCAAGGCCATGAAGATTTCTTCCTATTTTTTTAAAGAGGTTTATTGTTTTGCTCTTACATTTAAGTGATCCATTTTGAGTGAATTTTTGTGTATGTGTAAGGAAGGGATTTAACTTCATTCTTTTGCTTGTAGTAATACATAACACTATTTTTTTAAAATGATAAAACTTATAAATCCACTTTTTATATACTGCTTTCCTGGACCAAGCAAGAGAAACTGGTATCTGCTTGCCCCTAAGTTCAACCTTATTTTAAACGTGAGATTTCTATGACCACTGCTACTTCTTTACTCTCTACTTGTGTGTAATGTGAATATGGGTACATTTCTAAGACAAGTAATTGTGGAGAAGGGTCTTAGTTATTCCATTTGTTTTTTAAAAAGGATTGCACTAGGATAGTGATCCTCAACCCCGGCTACTCATCAGAAATTAGAATCTAGGAGCTTTTCAAAGTCCCCATGACATAGTCCTGTGCTCAGATATCCTGATTTACCCCCGGTCTGGGATAGGGTTTGAGCACAGGTGTTTTTATGAGTGTCTCAGGTGATTCAGTTGTGCAGCTGGG
Organism: Aethalodelphis obliquidens; assembly: GCF_003676395.1. NCBI lineage: Eukaryota > Metazoa > Chordata > Mammalia > Artiodactyla > Delphinidae > Aethalodelphis > Aethalodelphis obliquidens. The sequence continues at coordinate 4,306,459 of NW_020837963.1, read as the reverse complement.
ATCATAAACCCTGCCCTAGATGAACTCTTTGGGGTTCTTCAGGACTATTATTCTGTGGGTCTGTGGTGGTTCTGAATAGCAGAAACCTGACAGAATATGGTTCTCTTAACCCAGGTGAGTCCTGTTGCCAGCTATCCACACTGGGGACCACTCCATGAGTAGTCGGTGTCTCTCTGGGGTTTGACAGGGCAGATATCTGTCCATCTCTTCCAAGAGCAGGTGGTAGTGTTTCTACCTGGTCCCTAATGCCGATAATACCTTGAGGGTACCTCTGCAACAGTGCAGACTGATGACTGTTCATGGGGCCGCTGCTCCAGCCAATGTCACATTTGCTGTTCCTTCTGCCTGAAAGCTCTGTCCTTCCCCTTTTCTCCACCTGCTTCCTCCTACTCTCCCCCACTGATCTCAGCTTAAACATCACTTCCTCAAAGAAGCCTTTTTCCTCCCCTTTCCTTTGGATCACCTTTATATATTCCCAGAATACCATATTCCTTGGCCTCTGTGTCCCAACTGTGATTAATTATGGATATAATTATTTTCTGGAGTGTCTTTCTCACTATGTTTTTTTTTTGCGGTACATGGGCCTCTCACTGTTGTGGCCTCTCCTGTTGTGGAGCACAGGCTCCGGACGTGCAGGCTCACTGGCCATGGCTCACGGGCCCAACCACTCCGCGGCATGTGGGATCTTCCCGGACCGGGGCACAAACCCGTGTCCCCTGCTTCGGCAGGCAGACTCTCAACCACTGTGCCACCAGGGAAGCCCTCTCACTATGTTTTAAGACAGGGTCCATGTCTGTGGACAGTGGCCTTTGGTACACCCAGAGCCCAGAACAGTGTCTGCCACATAGCTGTCACCCAGTAAACAGCTGCAGAATAAACAAATGATCCTGGGATGTCAAGAAAAGTCTTAACTCTGTTCAGCTTCCTCTTTATAAGAAGACAGAGCTGTGTACAATTCATTTGGAAAGGGTTTCTGTCAAGAAGAGTTAACATGGCCACCATTCAGATGTTTCGTGAGAATCTTTGCTTATCTTGGGAATGGGTTCATCAAGAACTCCTCATTCCCTGGCTGTGCAAGGTCGAGGCAGCATCATGCTGTGACTTTGGGAAAATGACAGTCGCTCCCATGTAAGTTTATTAGATGAATTGCCGTTTATCAGTTTGACATGCGTCCTCTCAATCCACTGGATATTCTGATTGACGAATGCCCTTGCCAAGTGCTCTATGATTCCTTGAATTTAATCATGAATTCAGTAGGCAGGGCACCATCTGACTTGTACCTTCATTGCCTCTGAAAAATGAGAGGTTGGACTAGGTCTCCAAGGGACCACGCTGGACACCAGTCACTTTGCCATCTGCTCCAAATTACTTCTCAACGCCATCCACGAAGTTGTGTTAGGACTTATTGTCTCATCCCAATCTCAGCTACACCTAGGCCCAGTGGTGAGCACTTTGACTCAGGTTGGACCAACGGTTCCTCCCCTCAGCTGATAAACTGAGGCGTGTGGGAACCTGAGAGGGAGTTGGGAACAAAGATCGAACCCTAAGAAGCTCTTTGCCAGAACAGAGGAGGCATGACGTTTCCCTTTGCCTTGCTGTGTGTCTTGTGCTGTGAACGGTGCCTTGAGTGGTGCCTGGCACGTGGTGGATGCACATGAGAAACTTACAGCGTGAATGCGAGATGGGTGTGCTCCCCTCTCCTCCAGTGTAGTGGTGCCAAGCACATGCGTTTGTGAGGGGTATTGGTGGCTGGGGGAGGGAGTAGAATGGAAGAGTGGACAGAAATTAAGTCAAGGTTCTATGGTGGGAAGATGCCCATGGTTGGCTGGTGATGTGGAAAATGTTCTATGTCCTGTCTTGTTGCTTCCAGGTGCCCTCAGCCCCTCACTCGTGGACCTCGTGTATTCTGGCCTCTGTGCCGTCGTTCTGTGGTCTCACTCACCATCCTCTAAGGACCTTATTTCCTCAAGTCCTGCTCGCCCTGGGATGGCTCACTGACACCCCAGCGGGAAGGGATCCTTCCCTCAGCACGGCTCACACTGCATTTCTTTACTAGCATCTGGCTTCCCTGCTCGGCTGGGAGCTCTTGAAGGACAGGACAGGGTCCCTGACACATGGCAGGCAGCACTGAGGGCCTGCTTGCTCGCGAGCTGACTCCTGGACCAGGTTACCTGCCATAGAAGGTGCCAAGGAGAAGGAGGGTAGGTGACTGGGACCTCTGTTTCTACTGGTCTTCCTTCACTTGTGTCATCTATCATGCTCTAGTGTTTAATTTTTGTTTTGCTTTTCCCCTTCTCCTAGACTCTTTGTCGGTTTACAGTTTCTTTAGGGATAAACCAGCCAACCTGGGGTGGTGGTGTGTCTCCGAGGACCTCATGCATTTAGGGACTGTTCTCTTAGTGCGCCTCCTCCTTGGGACCTCAGGATACCAGAAAGGCGGAGTCTCTCCCATGTCCTAAGCTCTGCCTCGTCTCCTCCCTCCCTCTCCAATCACTGCACCCCCCTGCCCCGCATATCTGTGCCCTAATATGCAGGTGGTAATGAGGCCATGATTTCTCTTGGGAAAAGGAGCATCAGTTATTGATTAAAAAAAAAAAATTTCATGCCTGGGTCTCATGGACAACCAATTAGTCCATAATTCCTCAAACCACAAAGTCCCTTCTCATTTTTATAAGCCCCTCCCTTCAAATAGGCTAAGCTTTGGTGACTTTCTTTTCAGGCTCCATTGGTGGAGCAGTTTACCCAGGTCTCACCAGGATAAATGTGGGCATGGGTCTGATCACAGGAAGAGGGGGCCGTGGGACTCATTTATCGCCTAGATCATGAGGGAGGTGGCCGAGATTGGGGCAGGAATCCTAGGCTGAGTTACAAGAAATTCTACTAGATCCATGGATGTGTTCAGGGTGGGGTGTGGTCCAAGGGTGTTCTGAAGCTGTATGACAATACTGAGTATATGTGCTGGGGCATTTTCCTGGGGATTGGTCAGTGGTTTTCATCAGTTTCTTTAAGAGGTCTGTGACCCCTAAGAAGTTAAGAAGCCTGGCCTGGATTCTCTCTCTTGAGGTCCCTTCTGCATTAGGCTTCTGCACTTTTGAAATAAGAAGCTGTCTCAGGAGCCCCAGGAGGGGAGATAAAGGCGGCGGCTGATTTCCTGGGGCCACCTGGTGGTGCTGGGGTGCATAGCATCCTTTGGGCAATAGGAGAAAGCCTGGGCCGGCTTCCTGCTGGACAAGTCCTAGGAAAGGGTTCAGAAGGAGGTTTTGGAATCTGGGTGCAGCTGCCTTCTCCCTCCAAGGAATGAGAACAGTGCTGGCCCAAGGCTGGAAGGGAAGGACTGGGTGGCCGGATCACCTCCTCTCCACCCACTCTGCACTCAGCTTCCTCCGAGCCCCCTTGGGAGACATCTTGGGAGTCCAGAGTCGGGAACCGAGTGAGCCTGGGACTGGTCTGGGTGGAGGGTATGCCAAGAGTGGCCTTGGGTGGGAAGGGAGGAGCTTCCGGCTTAAGTGGGGATAGAAAGGCTGAGGAACCCTGGCCAGGCTTGAGAATAAAGGCTGAGCTTTGCGTCTTTCAGTGAACTTCACTTGAACCAACTCTTTCACTCCACTCTATCCTGAGAGGCAGGCACTGTTTATATCCACTCCACAGGCGAGGAAACTGAGGCCCAGAGGATGACATGATTTGCCAAAGACCACACAGACAGCTGTGGAGCTAGTCTCCCCACTGGCGATGAGCACCTCTGCTTTCCCAGCCTCCCTGTGGCCCAGCTCAGCAGCCCAGCTGTCCTTCCTCAGCCTGGAAGCTGGCTGCTTTAGGACAGTCCAGAGCAGGGCATAATCCCCTGTGTGGTAGGACAACCCTACAACACAATATAAAACAACAGGGTTTACCACCCCAGGCTGAATATACAACAGGAGCCAGGAAAGGCTTCATCCTTGGGTGGCAGATCCATGAAATGTCACTGAAGCTAAGTCAGGTTGAAGCTGGGAGGAAGGCTTCACAGAGCCCTCTGCCTCCTCAACTTAGAGGTCACTTCCTTTGGTCACTTCCCTGATCTCCACTGAGTCCAGAAAACTTCTTCCATCTTCTCTTCTCATGCACAGAGCTCACATCATCATTGCATTGGACATTCTCTATTGCACTTGCCCTTTTGCTTGTCTGCAGCCCTTTCAGGCTCTCAGCATCTGAGGGTGGGACCGTTGTTGGTCCCGTGATACTATGATACCATGTTGGTATCCCTAGCCATTAGTCCATGGTCTGGCACACGGGAGGTGTTACCAAAAAAATGTATTCAATGAGGAAGTGACTCAATCATATAGTATCACATAGGATTGTGGGGAAGTTTCTTACCTGGACAAAAATTCTGAGATGACCACACTGGAGCTGACATCTGTTAGGGTCACTGAAATGGCAAAAAGGAGCAAGGTCTTGGTCTTGCCTTAAGTCCCTGGCATGAGTAGGTCTCCTGGCTGCAACGGTCATTAGCAGTTCTGTGCCTTTGTCAGGCTGTGTCAGTAGAGACTTGACCTTGTAGGATGCTACAAGTTGGTGTTAGTGACGTTCATGGCAATCCCAGGGGAAGGCCTCTCTTCTCATGGTGCCATTGCTATACCTTTTCTTTGGATCAAGAAAACAGTAAGCTATCAGGTTTTCAGTACATTTTATTTAATTATTATTATTATTTTTTTTTGCGGTACGCGGGCCTCTCACCGTTGTGGCCTCTCCTGTTGCGGAGCACAGGCTCCGGACGCACACGCTCAGCGGCCATGGCTCACGGGCCCAACCGCTCCGCGGCACGTGGGATCTTCCCGGACCGGGGCACGAACCCGTGTCCCCTGCATCGGCAGGTGGACTCTCAACCACTGCGCCACCAGGGAAGCCCTATTATTATTATTTTTAATATGGAATGCTTCACGAATTTGTGTGTCATCCTTGCCCAGGGGCCATGCTAATCTTCTCTGTATCGTTCCAATTTTAGTATATGTGCTGCTGAAGTGAGCAAAGTAAATTTTAAATACTTATTGGATTTTAAATTCATTTGGAAGAATACACATATGAACATATAAAAGATATAAAAAAATAAAATGAATATATATCTACTGTGCAGTAAGGTTAAGAAATTTTTACATATTGCACTTATTATTTTATTCAAAATATTATCAAATTTCCATTGTAATAACTTTGAAACTTCCTGTGCATTCCTTCCAAATTCCTTTCCCATCTCCAGGGAAAATTTTAGGTTTATAGTTTCCTTTTTTCCTTTATAATTTATCACATATGTATGTATCAGAAATAATATATTATTTAGTTTTGAATGTTTTTGAAATTTATTTAAGTGGAATCATATTGCACACATTCTTTTATGACTTGATCTTTTTTTTTTTACTCAACATTTTTGTAACTTTTGTCCGTGTTGGTAAATGCAGCTGTGGTATACTCGTGTGCACTGTTGGATTATATTCCATATTTATGACCAAATCACAATATATTCATCCATTCTCCTTTCTTCTGAATAATAGTTTGATGGTATATATATTTATATATTTTTCATCCTTTTACTTTCAGCCTTTGTCTTTATGTTTTAGGAATGTCTCTTGTAGATAGCTTATAGCTAGATTATTTAAAAATTCAGTTATATGACCTTTTTTTTTTTTTTTAAAGAAGATGTTGGGGGTATGAGTTTAGTAATTTATTTTTGCTGTGTTGGGTCTTCATTTCTGTGCGAGGACTTTCTCTAGTTGTGGCAAGCTGGGGCCACTCTTCATCGCGGTGCGCGGGCCTCTCATTGTCGCGGCCTCTCTTGTTGCGGAGCACAGGCTCCAGACGTGCAGGCTCAGTAGTGGCTCACGGGCCTAGTTGCTCCGTGGCATGTGGGATCCTCCCAGACCAGGGCTCGAACCTGTGTCCCCTGCCTTAGCAGGCAGATTCTCAACCACTGCACCACCAGGGAAGCCCCTATATGAACATTTTAAACTGGTAAGTTAATTAATCCAGTTATGTTTGTTCTGATTACTGATAAATGTAAATTTATTTATATTATCTTATTTTGCATTTTCAATTCCCCAATTTTCTTCATTTCTTTTTTCATCTTTCTTGTTTTCTTGTGTACTGAGGACTCCCCTGCCTCCCACCAATATTTTGGAGTTACAAATCTTAGTTCTAGCATTCTAGTGGTTGCCCTAGAAACCTTGATAAGTGTGCTTAATCTAATAAAATTAAAAGCTAATCGGTATCTTTACTCTCCTGTTCGAGGTCCATAGATTTAACCCCACTCACTTCCTGTCCGACTTACTGTGGCAGACACATCCCAATGATCCATATTCTTGTAAAATCCTCTCTTCTAGAGTATGAGTGGGACCTGTGACTTGCTTCTAATCCAAAGAATATGGCAAAGACGATGGCATGTCACTTCCATGAGTATGTTTCTTTATATAGGACTCTGTCCTAGCAGACCGAAGAGAAAGAGCTTCCTGCCAGTCTTGAAGAAGCAAAAACTCATGTGTGTTCACATCTACAGATAGGGCCGTGTGGCAGGGAATGGTGGGAAAACTCTAAATGCTGAGAGACAGCAGGAAAATGGGGACCTCATTTCTACAGCTTTGAGGAGGTGAATTCTGTTGACAACCCGAAGGAGCCCAGAAGTCCATTTTTCCCAGTCGAGCATATGATGAGGCTGTCTTCTCTGACACCTGGACTGCAGTCTGGTGAGACCCTGATCATAGGACCCAGTTACATGCCTGGACTCCTGACCCCTGGAAATTGTGAAATAATGAATGGGTGCTAAGTTGCTATGTTTGTGGTAATTTGTTACACTATACAGCAATAGAAAACCAATACATATATGTATAATAATTTTTCCAATGTTTTACTTAAATTTGCTGGTAAAGCCACTTGAACCTGTTATTTCCTTTGTGTAAAAGTTCTAAATTATAGATTGAGTTATTACGATAGTCATAGGACTACTCAGATTTCCTATTTCTTCCTGAGTCAATTTTAGTAGTTGTATGCTTCTAGGAATTTATTTCCTGTAAACTTTAAAATATATTGGCACAAAGTTTTTCGGTACATTCTTTTGACCTTTTTCATGTGGGTAGGATCTGTAGTGATGTATTCATTCCTTATATTGGTTATTTGTTCCTTCTCTCTTTTTTCTTAATTAGTCTCACCCAAGGGTTATCAGTTTAATTTTTCTTTCTAAAGAACCAATTTTTAGCTGTATCATCTATACTGTATATGATTTTTATTAAATTAATTTCTGCTCTTTTATTATTAAACTCTAATTCTTGTTTTTGGATTTTCTTTGTTATTTCTTTTCTAAATTTTTGAGATGGAGTTTTCTTTAGCTTTTCTTTTTTTGGTGATAATATATGCATTTGAGCCTATTAAATTTCCCTCTGGTGTTTTAGCAGCATCCACCAGGTTCTGGTGTTAAGCATTTTATTATTACTCAGTTAAAAATATTACCAAGTTTCCACTGTAATTATTTTCTTTGACTCATGGGTGTTTTAGAAATGTATTTCTTTAATTTCCATGCACATGGGGACTTTTCAGTTATATTTTTATTATTAATTCCTAGCTTAAGTTAATTGTGCTTAGAAACATACTCAGCATAATTTGGTTTTCTTTTTAAAATTGAATTGTAATTTACATACAATAGTTTGATGAGTTTGGGCAAAAGTATACTCCCATATGACTGGTAATGCAATTAAGATATAGAACATTTCCATCACCTCAATGAAATCTTCATGCTCCTTTCCAATCAATCCACCTCCATCCCACTCCCCCTCTGCTCAAGGCCACTACTGTTTCAATATTTATCACCAGCATCTAATTTTGTCTGTTCTATAATTTTATATGAATGATGTCGCATAGTACACATTCTTCTGCATCTGGCTTTTTTCACGCAACCTAACAGTTTTGAGATTCATCCATGCTATTATGTGTTTCTTCCGTTTGTATTGCTGAGTAATATGTCACTGTATACCACAGTTTTTCTATCCCTTTTCCTTTGATGGACATTTAGATTATTTCCGGTTTTTGGCTATTATGAATAGCAAAATGAAAATTCTTGTACAGGTCTTTTTGTAGATACATGTTTCTATTTCTCTTGGATATATAACCATGAATGGAGTCCCTTGTTCATAGTATAGGTGTATACTTAGCTTTATAAGAAACTGATAAACTGTTTTCCAAAGTAGTTGCATCACTTTACAGGCTCACCAGATAGGTTAAAGAATTCCAGTGGCTACATGTTTTGTCCCATGTCAGTCTATTTAATTTTAGTTGTTCTGGAGTGGCTGTACCATTTTACATCTCCACGAGCAAGGTATGAGAGATCCAGTATCTCCGCTGTCACTGTTACGTTAGCCATCCTGATAGGTATGTGATGATAACTTATTGAGGTTTTAATTTTCATTTCCCTAACAGTTAATGATGTTGAACATCCTTTCATGTGCTTATTTGCCACCCATATGACCTCTTCAGTGAAATTTCCTCATTTTTTTTCCCAATTTCTAATTGGATTTTTAAAAAATGTTGAGGTGTAATTGACATACATTATATTAGTTTCAGGTTTACCATATAATGATTTGATATTTGTATATATTATGAAATGATCACCCAGATAAGTCTAGTTAATGTCCATCACCATACATGGTTACATAATTCTTTTCCCCTTATGATGAGAAAGTTTAAGATCTACTCTCTTAGCGACTTTCAAATATGCGATACAATATTATTAACTATGGTTGCCATGTTGTACATTACATCCCCATGGCTTGCTTATTTTATAACTGGAAGTTTGTATCTTTTGACTCCCTTCACCCATTTTTCCCACCCTAATGTTGAGTTTTGAGAGTCTTTGTACACCTTTTGTTAGATATATGGTTTGCAAATATTTTCTCCCAGCCTGACACATGTCTTTTCAGCCTCTTAACTGAGTCTTTCACATAGGAAAGGTTTTAATTTTGATGAAGTCCAATTTATCAACTTTTTTCTTTTACGAAACATGCTTTGATGTCAAGTCTAAGAACTCTTCTCCTAGTCCTAGGTCCTGAGATCTTCTCCTATGTTTTCCTATAAGAGTTTTATATTTTACATCTAAGTCCACAATCTATTTTTAAAAATTAATTAATTTATTTATTTACGGCTGTGTTGGGTATTTGTTGCTGTGCGTGGACTTTCTCTAGTTGTGGTGAGCGGAGGCTACTCTTCGTTGCAGTGAGTGGGCTTCTCATTGCAGTGGCTTCTCTTCTTGTGGAGCATGGGCTCTAAGCACGCAGGCTTCAGTAGTTGTGGCACATGGGCTCAGTAGTTGTGGCTCGCAGGCTCTAGAGAGAAGGCTCAGCAGTTGTGGTGCACGGGCTTAGTTGCTTTGTGGCCACAGTCCATTTAAATTTAATTTTTATATGAAGTATGAGTTTGAGGCTCTTTTTTGTTTGTGTGTGGCCTATGGCTGTCCAATTGCTCAAGCACCATTTGTTAAAAAGACCATCCTTCCTCCATGTGATTTGGCACATTTGTTAAAAATCAGTTGGGCATATTTGCATGGGTCAATTTCTGGGTTCTCTATTGTGTTCCATTTACCCGTGTGTCTATCCCGCCACAAATAGCACACTTTCTTGATTACTGTAGAAATATAGTAAACCGTACTTTGGCTAGAGTAATTACTCCCATTTTATTCTTCTTTTTAAAATTTGATTTAGCAATTCTAGGTCCTTTGCCTTTCCATTTAAATTTTAGAATGTATGAAATAAAACCATAATATTTCACTTTAATTCTTGAAGGATACCTTCTGCTGGGTAGAGAATTCTAGGCTGGCAGCTGTTTCTTTCAACACTTAGAAGGTATCTTCCCATAATCTTCTGGCTGCCATCTTTCTATCAAGAGGTCCTTCAAAGATAATCTTCCTCTTCTTTCTGGCTCTTTTTAAGATTTTATCCTTGTTTTTGTTTTTCACCAGTTTTACTATGTGGCTTTAAATCTTTCATTGGCTTTTGAAAAATCTCAATCATCTGAGATTTCAAATATTGCTTCTGCTTTATCCTCTTTTTTCTGGGATTCCACTTGCATGTGTGATTGACATCCTCATTGTATCTCTTATTTCTCTTATACTTTTATGTGTATTCCATCCTTTTTGTCTCTCCATGATTCATTCTGATTAATTTTTCTGATGTTTGTTTCTTTTTACTAATTCTTTTTTCACCTTTATCTTTATCAGCTGTTAAAGCCATCCACTGAATTCTTAATTGGGGTTATTTTACTTTTCATTTCTAGAATTTTTATTTTAAAAATTTAAAATATTTTTCAGTTTTTTTCTCCTGATGTCCTAAATCTTGTCTTTACCTTATTGTACGATAAAAGCATTCTTGTCTTTCCCACGATTTACTGGCAACTGTGTTCTCTTTTTTTTTTTTTTTTTTTTTGCGGTACGCGGGCCTCTCACTGTTGTGGCCTCTTCCGTTGCAGAGCACAAGCTCTGGACGCGCAGGCTCAGCAGCCATGGCCCACGGGCCCAGCTGCTCCGTGGCATGTGGGATCCTCCCGGACCGGGGCACGAACCCGTGTCCCCTGCATCGGCAGGCGGACTCTCAACCACTGCGCCACCAGGGAGGCCCTGCAACTGTGTTCTCTATCACATTGCACTTACACTGTTAATGTTCTGAATATAAAGCATATTAAACATGTATTTAGTATTTTACATTTCTGTTTTTAGTTTTTGCTCATCATTCTAAAATTTTCAGGTATTTTGCAATCTTCACTTGACACATTATTGTATAAGTAGGTCAGGAAGTCTGGAGAAAGGACCCTGACTCAAAGAACCATCACCTTTATTCTCTTCTGACACAAGCTCTGAAAAATAAGTATAGCATGGCATCCAGGGATGGTGCAGTCATGGTGGGAAATCCATGAATTGTAAATTCAACATATAAGAGAAAGTTCCTGCCCATCAAGGAACTTATCATCTAACCTGGGGGACAAAAGGACACAGATTAAATGATTAGTGGGGCATATTAAAAGTATGCAGCTGGAGGCTAATAATGAAACACAGCTTCTGATGTACTTTGCTTCCTAGATGAAGACTCTAAGGGCTGCAATTGTTGTGAAAGGCCTTGTGTGCTCTTGCCAGGCCTAAGAAAACGGGTCCTACAATGAGTTATTTCTTAAAGCTTTGATTAATTCATTCATCCACTCGACAAATATTTTTGAACACAACATATACCAGGCGCTGAATTCTGTGCCTGCCCCATTGGTGAACAAGCTGGAACTTTACATTCCAGGCATAGTTTCTGGACCAGGGCAGGGAGGGGTGGGTGCAAGGCTGGGGAGGCCCTGCAGGGGAGCAGCCTGAGAGGAAAGAGCTGGGCCTGATGATGAACTGCCAGCTGACTTCCCAAAACACCTGGCCCTCTTTTGGGGGGGTGGGACCCTGGAAGTTCTGCCTGCTGAGGACATAGTACGAACAAAGGCCCTCACCCCGGCCTTCCGAATTTGGTGTGGGTCTTGGGGTGGGATTAGACGATGGTGTGAGGAAGCCCACCACCTCTTCTCTCTGTGACGTGAACCAGATTGTGATTTTGATGTGAGTGACTATCTTTTCATCTCTGAACCCCCAAAGCCTGGCACATAGTAGCTGTGCCATCTGTGTTAATCGCTGAAAGATGTTACCCCAAGAATTGTCTGCTTGAGTTCTCTACCTCCAGGTACTTGTCTTATCCCCACTTGAAGACGAGGCTGAAAGAAGTTTACTGATTTGCTCATGGCCGCAGACCCTGCATTTCCTGAAGGCTGATTCAATGCTCTATCTCGTCCATTAAGTTCTCTGTCATAATTCCAGTTCATAACTGGATTGACCTTTCCCTGAATTCTTACAACACTTAGCCTGAATTAATCATTTTGTCATCTCAATAATAATAGCATCCACTTAAAAAGTCATTTAAGTCTGCCAAGCACTGTGCTAAGTGCTTTCATCCTTCAGCTCAGTCCTTTACAACACCCCTTTGAGAGAGAGACTTTTATTATTCCCGTTACAAAAGAGGAAGTTGGGGCTTACAGGAGTTAAACAACATGCCCAGGGTAGCACAGCTAGTAAGTGCTGGAGCCAGTCTTTGAAGCTCTGATGTCTTACTCAGAAGCTTGCCCTCAGAACCATCACACTGTCCTGCTTTTACTGCACTGTGTGGTAGGCTCAGTTCCCCACTGCGAGGCAGGCACTCTCAGGTGCAGGGAGCATGGCTTAGCTGTTTGTTTATTTGCATGTCTTTGCTTCTCTTTTTGATCTTCTGCCCATCCCCGATGGCCTGGCATAATGCCTTTATATGGTTGACTTTCCGTGAAGCCTAGTTGACTCCGAATTTTCGCTGTGGCACTGTCAGGCAGCAGGCTGCCGCTAGGTGGTGCTACATTCCAGAGAGTGGACGGAGGCTGTGTCCAGTTCAGCTTGCAAGAGGCAAGCTTCCTGCAGCTCCTGAGTGGGAAAGTTCAGAAGTGGGGAGGCTGGGGCAGGTGAGAAGGGGAAACTCCACACCTGCTGAGGAGAGAAGAGAGGAGAGAGAATCCATCACCCTAGCTGGTGCCTGATGCTGCCTGCCAGGAAGCAGCAGTCAGAAGAAGGGGTTCACCAGAAAGTGGGGTGGAAACGAGTCAGGGCCACAGGCTATGAGAAGAGCAGCGTATAGCGCTCTTAGTAGAGAGGGCCTGCCCAGTCATGTTTTGGTGGAGAAACACGGTCAGTGCCCAGGACTGGGATGGCAGATCTCAGATGTGGGCTGTCCAGGTCAGGGAGGGCTTCCTGGAGGAGGAAGGTCCCAGTGGGCAGATGAGGTCTGATTCTGTGGAGCTGAGTGCCAGGCCTTGGTGCTTGGATGGTTCAAGTTTAGCAGGAAGAACCTAGGACATCAGGAGACCCGAGTGCGACCACGGATGACACTGTGGGTGGTGGCTGCCTCTCTCCTGTCTCCTCTTCTGCAGGCGACCGTACAGTGTACTGTCCACACCAGGACAAGTAAAAGGGAGTATTATTAACAATTACCTTGGGACAACAGGGGGAAACTGGGACAGCTAGCAGGGCAAAGCAGAACCTGTGATCACCTATCATATCTGAAAATGAGTTTCCTTCTAAGGACCATCTTCCTCTGAGTCATCTGATGTTTGGCTATAACGGAAGCATGAGGCTGGGACACAGAAATAAGGCCAGATGTCCTGGTTCTGTCACATTGTGAGATGCATAGAAGCTTTGGGTGGAGCTCACTCATTGATCCCTGGTTCCAATCCATCCATCCATCCATCCATCCATCCATCCATCCATCCATTGATCCAATAAATCCATATGAAGCACCCCGGGTCCTGGTCCTTGGAGAGCTACACAGACACACCCCTGTCCTCAGAGGAGAGGTACGGCTCCCTCTGCCTGGCCGGGGCCCTCTCGTGCACTGGTTGGGCCCTGTCCCCCTCCCTGACCCTTTCCAGCTCTGCCCCTGAGGAGCCCTGCCCTGTCCACACTCTCTCCCTTGGGCTCCTGGTACATGGAGTGGGCCTTCCCTGGGAGGATTTCTAGGGGGGACTTGGGAAAGCCCCCTATACTGTCTGGACCTGCCTTGCCCCCCCCCTTCCTCATCCCACCCCAGCTTCTCCATCCTAACAACCTCATGACAAATTATCCCACAGCTAAGTTAAATTGGCTGCTTCATCAAATGCCATGATTATAGGGTAAGGAAAGTACATAGCTCATTAATTCAAATCCAGCTCCTCCCCCAGGCCTCATCCTTCCTCCCTTCACTTATTTCTGGAGAAGGGACTTGGCCAGAGAACAGCTGCCTCTTTCCTTCAAGGACTTCTTGGGTGAGGGAGAAACTTGAGGGCAGAAGACAGTGTGGTTTAGACAGTCAGTCAGGACAGGGCATGAAACCTGCAGTCCTCACACCTCCTGGGATCCACCAGCAGAGGGCGCCACGGGGGAAAGCCGCCCCTTTCAGCTCAGGCCCAGTCCTGCAGGACTCCTGGGGGATGGAGAGGAAGCTTGGGGGAGGGTGCTTCCTCTCCAGGCCTTTCCTTGTGGAAGGAGGGGCAGATCTCTTCTGGAGACCCTTTCTGGAGCAGGGGAGGGAAGAGCCCTGCCAAGACCCAGGGTCTCCCCCTGAGGACCCCAGAAGCCTTGCTCAGCATCGTGTCGTGTGTGGAAGGAAGGCGACTCCTCTGGATGCTGGGGTGACCTTGCCTTGACCTGATGGTGGGGATTCTGGTTTCAGCCAAACTGCAGGGTTGGCATCTCTAAGGGGAGGAGATTCAGGGAGACCTGTTCAAGATTCAGGAAAGGAAACTGGTTGGTTGGAAGATAATGTCCTTCTCCATTCAAGGGCCCACCTGTGGCCAGTGATAGGAGGGGCCTGGGGGAACCGCCCTTTCAGAGGGTCATGAAGTATTCATCAGGCTTTTGTGTCCGCCTGCCTGTGATCTCAGAGCAGAGACAATAGTGGGGCTGGGGGACCTTTGTCTCCATCCCTACAGAAGCAGTGTCAAATGTTGGCCACTTGTGGGTGGGGAACCCACCTCTCTTGGGAGTGGGGCAGTCCTGTAACTTGATGAGGGGCACCAAATTCAGGGCTAATTAGTTGGAAATTAAATTTTCCGTTTGACTTGTCCAGGGACCTAAAGTCAGGAGAGTCCATTGGGAGGAGGGATGGTGTCAACTGTGTGTGCTTCCTTGAATCTCACATGGGGAAGAAAACAGGGAGTGCCCCACAGGTACTCATTGTCAGAAAATCAACCAACCAAACAACCAAACAAACCATCCAACAACAACAACAAAATGGTAATTGTATATTGAATGCTTTCCTAATGAGGGGGTAAGCCAACCAGTTGCCTTAAGATGGAGACAAAGGGTGCTTACAGAGACATCAAGAAGGCACATTATTCTACAGATTGTTTCAAGCACCTACTATGTGCCCCGTACTATGTTGTGTCCAATAGCTATTCATGTACTGTCTGAAATTACACCATTAGAAATTCATTTCTTTGTGATTTTATGACTGTTTAATTAATTTAGCATTTACCAAGCATTAACTGAGCTCACCCTTTATGGCAGGCAGTATATCAGATGTGAGGCTACATGAGTGAACAAAAGACAAAATACCTGCTTTTATGGAGCCTCCAGTCCGGTGAGGGAGACAAAAATAAATAGATATGTATTATGTCAGGTGACATAGTCCTATGAAGGAAACCAAGATGGGTAAGTGGATGATGTATGATGGGGATGTTCTCTTAGATGCAGTGGTCAGGACAGGCCTCTCTGAGGAGGGGCATTTGAGTAGCCATCAAAAAGCTGGGATGGAGTCAGCCATGTGGCTATTGGGGAAAGGATATTGCAGGCAGCGGGGAGGGCCCAGGTAGGACTGTGCTTTGGTGTCTGCGAATATCAAGTGGGCCAACGTGGCTGGAACAAAGTGAGTGGGAAAGGGAGGGGAAGAGGCTGGGGTCCAAGCGTGCAGTGCCTTGGGAGCCGTTGGGAGGACCTGGCTTTAACTCTGAGCGAGATGGGCCATTGGGATTTTGATTGAGGAGTGACGTGATGTAACTCATGTTTTACCAGGATATTGGATGCTCTGTGGAGGATGGGCTAGGAGAGGGGGCACAGATGGGAACAGGGAAGCTTCTGCAGTGGTCCAGAGGTTAGATGTGCCCACAGACCCCCTCAGAAACGTCACTGTCTGTGTGAGTCTGTGTGTGTGTACAGGGGTCCCTCATTGGAGGCCCTTGTCAGCAATGTCCAGCTGGAGATGCCACCATCCGGCTTCCCCCAAGCCTGCCCTGGAATTGAGACGGTGAGGCCCTTTGAGAGGAGAAGGCACAGAGCCAGCCTGGGAGCCCAGGGGCCTGGTTCCTCCTCTGGCTCTGACTCACTGGCTGTTTCTAGCCGTTTGCTCCGAGCCTCAGTTTCCTCATCTGCAAAATCAGTACATGAACAGAACTAGGCCAGGTGTGGGAGAGGTGAGGGAGAGCCCTGTGCTCTTCCGGTGCCTGTGACTCCTGCAGGAGAAACAAGGAAACAGGTGACTGGGACAAACGATGACGGGGTGAGAGTGTTATTTAAAGTGAGCTGGGAGCCTGGGGAGGAGGGGCAGACCGCCTCTGTCTGGAGCAGGGAGAGGAAGCTTCCCGAAGGTGGGAACTGTCAAAGTGAGACAAAGGAGAAGTAGGAGGTCGCTGGGCAGAGGAGCGGAGACGGTGTATCAGGCAGCGAACAGCAGGTGCAAGGCCTGGAGGTGAGACGGTGAGTGGAGGCCGGCAGGGGGGCACCGTCTCTCCTTGGTCCTCAGGTTTCCTTCAAGACTGAAGTACTGCAGGTGCCAAGCTTGAGGGAAGGAGGCCGGAGGGGAAGACCCTTGGGGACTAGCGGTTGATGCCGGGACAGGTGGGAGGGGGCAGCGTGCAGAGCGTCTGTGGCATCAGCTGAAGTGGGAGGGATGGCTCCCCTTCACGCTGCCTCCCCCTCGGCCGGCTTTAAAAACAGAAGACGTCGGGATGGTTCTGGTGCTGCGGGCTGGGGACAGGGGAGCGGTATTCTGGGTTTCTTTGGTGCACACCCCTCCTGTTCCTCGTGTTGAGGGGGGAGCCGGTACCAGAATCTGGCGGAACCCCTGGGTCCTTACTGTCCACCTGTAGCATCAGCTGCCCACTCCTCCCGAGGTCTCCCTGACCCCCAGCTGTCAGGGTCCTCTGTCCCATGAGCTTCGGAGACCCCTCCCCTGCATCTTGCCGGAAACCTTGGTTACAGGTTTACAAACGGAAGGCCCACTCTTCCCCTCCACGCTGGCGTGCAGCCTGTTCACGGAGCGTCACTGAGAGCGTACCCCAGGCTCTGTGCACACAGCGGTGAGCCTGCCCTCCAGCAGCCCCAGTGTGTGTGGGGCGACGAGGGGACCGAGCAGAGAGCCTGACCACGCAACAGGGCCTTGTGGTTTGGTCTGAGGAGGGCTGGGAGACACACACAGGCTGAGGTCCCACCTCACTTAGAAAACTATATTGACCCCAGGAGCGCTTTAGGCAGGGAAGTGCATGATCTCTGAGGGAGCCTGTCAGGGCTCCATAAACCCACGGGGATGACGCTGCACTCTTGTTAATTTCAGGCCGGATCAAAAGCAGTCCCGCCCATCCAAGGTTCTCCAAATGCTCACGTGGGGCTGGGCTCTCAGAAGCTGTCCTGGCCCTCTCCCCTGAGCAGTCCATCTTCCCTGTAATCCTGAGCTCCCACCTTGAGGAAGGCCCCCCCTTCTTTGGACTTGTCTGTTCCAATCCCATTCCCAAAGCAATCCCCCAAATCCGCACTATCCTGAGAACTGTTTAGAGGTCCCTTCATTCCATTATTTTTTTACTTCGTTCTCTCTTCCTTGAGTGCAGCCAAGGTGATATTGGTTCCTTGTCAGATGTCCAATGGGAGAGCGGAGGGTGGGCGGAGAAGGCCGAGGAGCCGTCTTTGGGTTCTCAAGCCTCCGGCCCGTCCGCAGGTCACCGCGGCAACTCGGACACCAGGGGGCGCCCGAGCACCGGGGTTCGCGGGCCGCTCCTCCCGGCCAGGCTGGCGCGGCGCGCGGTGGCCACCGGGGGGCAGCAGAGCGCGGAGTCGCGGGAGCGGGACGCGGGCGCGGGGCGCTGGCTGGGCGGTGGCAGCTGCGTTCCCGGCTCCGAGCGCAGTTCTCTGTTAGGAGGGTAATTTAGAGCAATTACACCGATTATTATTGCTTTTCTAATTAGCGCTTCTCCTACAGAATTAGCCGAGTGTTTATTAGGAGCTGCTTGTTGCCAGCAGCTTAACTGCTTAGCTGCCGGCGCCGGGCGCCGAGAGCGGGGAGGGGCAGCACCGCCCTCGCCGCCGCGTGAGGCCGGTTGGTTATGTGGTTTCGCATAAATGCACGGATTAAATATTCATTCTGCTTTGTTACATATAGCATTAAATTTTTATCAGCTGTATGTTTTCCTTGAAGTTTTCCCTGCGTGTTAACATTCAGGCGGGCAGCAGAAAAGCTCCTGGGCTTTGGCGTGTGGGGAGGACAGACGAGGACCCCAGGGGCGTTGGGGCCGGAGGGACTGGGCGAGGGAAGGATGGTCACCTCTCTGACATCTGTGACACCTCTAGTCTTTTCCCAAGCCTTGTGTTCCCGGACCCTCAGAACCCGCCTAGGAGGTAGGCGGGGAAGGAATGATTCACCCCTTCTGATGGGTGAGAAAACTGAGACCTCGCAGTGAGGCGTCTTGAGTGACATCCCCAGGGTGACACGAGGCCAGATTGTGGAGTCAGGCTTATCTTCTCCAGTCCACTGTCATCTTTGGGAGCTTCCAAAGCCAGGCCCCTCTGGCACTCGGGACACCGCCGAGGTGCCCCACCCAGACCTCCCCTCCCACGGGGGAAGGGCAGGTTGGGAGTTTCCTAGGCTCAGTCCCAGCTACACCCGGGCGCCAGGAGGCAAACATGCCTACACTGTGCTCCTGGGTTCGGCAACCTCCTGTACAGTTGCTCCTCTGGAGCCCTTAACCAGGAGAAGCAGCTATGGGGTGGCGAGAGGCAGAGGAGAGAGGTGTCGGGCTTATTGGGTGCACTGCCTTCAAGTTGGGTAGCTGCTACTTACCTCTCCTCGGCAAGGGGAGGGGCTTCCCTCACGTCATTAGCCTTGCGGACCCCAAGCGAGAAACACTAAATACACACATGCACCTACAGCAGAACCAGAGGCTGCTGTTTGTGTGTCTGCGTGTTTGATCCACTATTCAAAAGGCTTCTTGGAAAACTACCCCCCTCCCGCATCCAAGTGTTTGTTTACAGCTCATTAAACCACTTGATGGAAAAGGCTGGGGTGGGGCGAGGCGGGGAAATATTGACAGAAAACCAATCAGAAATGAAGATGAACGATCTCCAAGGTGTTCCTGTGGGTCAATAGGGAAATGGGATTTGAGTTTGAAAAACAGGGTCTGATAGGCTGAGATTTCATTCCCCCGTTTGTCTCTGCACAGAGCGAGGCCCACCAGGGTTAAGGCACCCTCCTGCGGATTCAGTTCGGAGGATGGGGCTCCGACTGGGGACTGGTTAGCCTCAGTGTCCCTACTCCTGGCCTTGGTTCCTCGTCAGCCCGGGGAGAATGGAGGAGAAATGCGGGCTGGTTCACCTCTCCACCACTGTCGGACTGGTCACACTGGGCCCAGGACACGCTCCAAAGGGCCTTCCCTACGTCCCACTCTCTGCCTGTGTTTCATTCATTTGAACAAGATCAAGTTTCTCTGGTGGGACTGGAAGGGGAGGCAGGCAGGTAGTTTTAAAGAAGTCCCCAGGTGCCAGAGTGTGAAGAACGCGCCTGCCCCCGGGGGGCCCCAGAGGCCAGGCAGCTCCGGAGTTGCTCTGGCCACAGGGGGCTCCAACCACAGGGCGGAGAGGGCCTGGCTCAGACCCCCTCCACATTCTGCTTGCAGGCTTCCCTTTGCCTCCATGCTCTCCCAGGTGCCTGCCTGGCAAGTGGGTCAGACAGGGTAGAAAGGTGCTTTAGCTACTGCTTCTTACCCTGAGCACAGCTGGGTGTCCCCCACCCCCGAAGCCCCGGCCAGAGTCCCAGGGACCCAGTACAATGCCTCCAGTATGTCCTGCTCCAGGCTGCTGTGGCCACCTGGGAGGGCTCCCTGGTCCCCCTGCCCTGGAGACCTGTTTGGGGCCTGGGCACGTTGGGCAAGGCTGGACCGCCAGGCCTAGGGGCTGGCCTCCGCAGGTGTGCCACGCAGCCGGGTGCCCCCCTGCTCTGCCCCCTCCCTTAGGTACTGCCGCTTCCAGCCACCTCTTCCTGGGTCTTTTTCTGCTTTCCACCCTGCAAGAATCCTTGGGGCCAAGAAGCAGACCAGGGCATGGCTGCCTGTTTGAAATGGAGAGAAAGAAGAAACAAAGGGAGAAACCCCAACCTGTAGTCAGGGTCTGTGTTATGTCTGACAGGGCTTGACCCAGTGAGTGTCAGCTTGGTGCTAGGGGGCTTGTGTGGAGGCTAGGGACCTCTGGGGACAGAATCTTGTGCCACCGCAGCTCTCTGGCACGGGAGGGACAAGTCTGTCACCTTTAATGTCTATCCTCTCATGACAGTGGTGAGCCTGGGCCCACTCAGCTCTCCACTTACCACTGACATTTTGAACTAGTCACCCACGGGCTCACAGGGCTCTATGCCAGGGTGCCTCCACCTTGGCAGTACTGACACTCGGGCCCGGATCATTCTTTGGTGTGGGGCTGTGCTGAGCATTGTAGGATGTTTGGCAGCACTCCTGCCCTCTACACACAAGGTGCCAGAAGCACCTTCCTCTCGTCCCCCGTTGTGAAAATCAGTAATGTCTCCAGACATTGTCAAGTATCCCCTGGGGACCAAAGTCATTCCCGGTTGAGAACTACTGCTCTGCCCTAACCTCCTTTAACAAACGCCAAACTGATATCTAGAGATGGGACGTGACCTACGAAACACAATTTAAGGCCAAATAATAGAGTGGCCGAGTGCTTGGATTACGGAGTCAGCCATACCTAGATTCAAGTTCCATCTGACTACTGACTAGGTCGACTGAGATCAGAGGCAAGTAACCCCTACCTGCCTTAGTTTGCACATCTATTAAATGGGGATATTAATATTTCCATCCTTATGGGTTTCTGTGAATATTAAATAAGATGATTATGTGCTCAGCAAATTCCCTGGATCCTTGCAAGGGTGCAATTAACGGCAGCGGATATCAGAATCAGTTCTGGGCTCTTCTCCTGATTAGAAATATGAAGGCCTAAAGAAGGTACCAGATGATGGCATTCTGAGGACACACTATAACTTTCTTCCAACCAAAAAATATTATCTAAAAGATGTAGAGGCTTTTGGATTTATATAATCAGAAAACTAGAGATCATGGAAATTAAAATTTTGTTAGTTGAAATTTTAAAAATCTCAAAATTGTTGGAGTGAATTTCAAAATGAGCACAGATGAAGGAAGAATAATTGCTGAAACATCAAGGCAAGGGTTTTTCCGGGGATGCAGTGCAAAAGGTAAGGAGATAGAAAGTATAAAAGAAAAGCTCATCAACACACAGGACACATGAGTGAGAAAGGAGTACCAAAAGGAAAAAACAAATAGACATAATGGAGGAGAGGCAATTCTCAAAGAAAAGAAGAAAATTTTTCCAGAACCGAAGAAAGACACAAGTCCTAAGATTTAAAGGGCTGGTGCCTGGCCAGCAAAAATTTTAAACCCACAAACATAGCCACGTTATAGTGAGATTTTAGAACACTGAAGATGCAGGGGAAATCCGAAAAACCTTCAGAGAGAAAAAGAGTGACATATATGTGTATTAGTTTCCTAGGGCTGCTATAACAAAGTCTCACATCCTGGGTGGCTTAAAACGACAGAAGTGTAATTATCACAGTTCTGGAGGCCAGAAGGTGGGAAGCAAGGTGTTGGCAGGATTTGTTCCTTTTGCAGGCTCTGTGGGAGAATCCCTTCCATGTCTCCTGGCTCCTGGAGATCCTTGGCGTTCTTGGATTGCAGCTGCCTCAGTCCAGCCTCTGCCTCCATCTTCACGTGGCTTTCTTCTCCGTGTTCTCTCTTCTTCTTATAAGGATGCTAGACTATGGGTAGGTCCACCCTGAAGGATCTCATCGCAAGATCCTTAACCATATTATATCTGCATACACTCTCTTTCCAACTAAGGTCACATTCACAGGTGCTGGGGGTTATGACACCCATAGTGTTGGCGGGGGGACACTATTCAACCCACTATGCCTAGGAACAAGAATTGGATTGCTATCATACTCCTCATCAGCAAAATTGGATACAAGAAAATAACGAAGCAATGTTTTCCAAGCTCTGAGGGGAAATGGCTTTGAACATGAATTATCTTTCAAGTGTGAGGTGAAATGAAGCCATATCAGACACGTACAGACTCAGCACATTTACCAGCCTTCCAATTCTTCTTTGGAAGAATTATTGTACTTGGCTAACATGTAAGATGCCTTCCTTTCCCCATCACCTCCCCTGCCAACAAAGAAAAAGTAACCCCAAAGTGCCTGGCGTCAATATATTTATCTAAATAGATTTGATTTATATTGTCTAGCAAACTGTCACATTCATATAGACAAAAAGTATTGCTAGGGGTAAAAGAACAGTTTGCTACCCTTCTCTCTCCATTCTAAGTTTTTACTCCCCAAAGCAATAAAGCTCTCAGTGGTTCCGGCTATTTCTTCTGCTATTTACTTCTATATTTCTCAGTTTCTTGTGTATGTAGCTATTTCTTGATTTCTCAGTTTTAAGAATTACGTATTGACTTTCAATATGGAAAATTAGGTTTTAGCTCTCTCTGCCCGATTTCTCCCTCACCAAACACGTGTACATGTCCTTCTCCCATCCTCCAATATAGCTCTATCACAAGTTTTGGTTAAAATCACTATTGGGTGCTTATGTTAGCGTGATTATTATAATATTATTCACAGCTAAGTCACGTAGGGTGTTATGATTATAATTCTTCTTTCTTCCCTCTGGATTAGTACTGGTTTTCGTTTCTATTTGCTTAGTTTATTCACCTGTCGGTACAGAAGCGCTAACCCACACTCGTATTCTGCTACAGACAAGAAAATCTCTCTCTTCTCAGTACGTTCAAATGTGGTAACTATTGTATCAGCTAATACCCTGGAATTTTTCTTCACCTCTTTGCTAGGTTGTGTTCCTGTTTCTTGGATCCCAGGTCTTTCTTTTTCTTGGTTTACTTCTTCATTTTGGTGAACTGCATCATTCAGAAGTCTCCTGTGCATGAGAAAAAAACCCCCAAAAAACAAAACCCTCTCACTGGAGGGTATGATTGGATAAAGAATTCTCAGTTGGAGAACATTTTCCCACAGACTTGTTTTTTCAAATTGAAGTATAGTTGATTTACAATGTTCTGTTAGTTTCAGGTGTACAACAAAGTGATTCAGATATATATATATATATATATATATATATTCTTTTCAGATTCTTTTCCATCATAGGTTATTATAAGATACTGAATATAATTCCCTGTGCTGTACAGTAGGTCCTTGTCCCCACAGACTTTTAACAGTATTGCTCTGTTGTCTTTTAACTTCCAGTATTGCTATACATATTTTTTTTAATTAATTAATTAAATTTATTTATTTAGTTTTGGCTGTGTTGGGTCTTTGTTGCTGTCTGCGGGTTTTCTCTAGTTGCGGTGAGCAGGGGCTACTCTTTGTTGCGGTGCGCAGGCTTCTCGTTGCGGTGGCTTCTCTTGTTGCAGAGTATGGGCTCTAGGCACTCAGGCTTCAGGAGTTGTGGCTCGCGGGCTCTGGAGCGCAGGCTCAGTAGTTGTGGCGCACGGGCTTAGTTGCTCCACCGCATGTGGGATCTTCCCAGACCAGGGCTCGACCCCGTGCCCCTGCATTGTCAGGCAGATTCTTAACCACTGCGCCACCAGGGAAGCCCCTATTGCTGTACATATTTAATTCCAAGTCATTTGAATGTGACCCTTTATTTATTTATTTAATTTTATTTTTGCGGTACGCGGGCCTCTCACTGTTGTGGCCTCTCCCGTTGCAGAGCACAGGCTCCGGACGCGCAGGCTCAATGGCCATGGCTCATGGGCCTAGCCGCTCCATGGCATGTGGGATCTTCCCGTACCGGGGCACGAATCCGTGTCCCCTGCATCGGCAGGCGGACTCTCAACCACTGCGCCACCAGGGAAGCCCGACCCTTTATTTTTAATGTGATCTTTTTCTACTCTCTGCAACTTTTTAGGATTTTCTATTGATTCCTGCTATTCTTAAATTTCACTATAATGTGCCCTAATGTAGGCACATAGTCATCCAGTTAAAAAAATAAAACACCTCATTTCTTAACCTCTTTGGCAGCTAGGCATAACTTATAAACATAAATAGAGTTATTGTGTTCTGGAACGTCTCCTTGAACGGATGGGGTGCCCTACATTTTCTGCCTTCTTCTTTCCTGCTGCCTTGATGGAGATGTAATGGCTGGAGTCCTAGCAGCCATACTGAACCATGAGGTAGCTTCGGGGACAGAGCCATGTTCTCTGAAGCAACAAGATACAAAAAGGCTAAGTTCCTGACACCATGCAGTGACCATACGAGACCTGGACTGATTCCCTCTGGGCTTTCTTTTACTTGAGAAAAAAATACATTTCAATGTTTTTGTGGATTTTTGGTTAAACAAAGCCAAACTTACCCCTAAATGATAAAATGGACAAAATAATATATTTTCCTTCATGAAATCACTTTTTAAACACTTTCAAATAACTCTCAGTGTGTGTAGGATAAAAGCATATAATTATTTTCCCTCAAAATATATCTGAATGAAATTGAGATGGGCCTCATACAACTGAATATCTCACATGCAACCAAATACCAAATAATGAATCTATAGGGAAGACACAAAAAAGTGAAAAGAAAGTAGTAAAACTTGTGGCTTATTCTAAAAAATGCTTAAAAAGTAAAAACCAGAACAAAAATTTCAGATACTATCAAACATGGGAGATACCAGGGTGAAGGTGATGAGGGAAGGAGGGAGTGGCAGGCAGTTAGTCTGTTCTTAGTTTGAGTTACGGGATGAATATAGATACTGAATGTAGATATTATAGAAATGCAAGGGATTGCTGACAAAATTTTAAGGGTAGGCACTAGAAAATTAGAAATATAGGGTATAACTTTTAAAATATTAGAAAAAATGGAATCAAATGAAGACAGCTCAAACAAATTACCAAAAGGCAGAAAAATAGGTAAAAACCAAATCAGAAAGCATGATAAATAGAATATACCCAGAGACATGCACACACAGCATTGTTAGAATAACTCTAAATGTATCAGCAGTCACAATACTTGTGAATGAGTTATATTCTTCTCAAATTGAGTGTTTAAAAATCCAGTGTCATGAAGTTTTCCAGCAAGATACACATATAAAGCTAATGGAAACATTAAAAACAAAAGGAAAGGTGTAAAGATGTATATCAGGGAAGACTCATAAAATGGAAACAGAAAAAGCAATATTAACAGCAAACAAGGGCTTCCCTGGTGGTGCACTGTTTAAGAATTCACCTGCCAATGCAGGGCACATGGGTTTGAGCTCTGGTCCGGGAAGATCCCACATGCCGCGGAGCAACTAAGCCCATGCGCCACAACTACTGAGCCTGCGCTCTAGAGCCCGCGAGCCACAACTACTGAGCCCATGTGCCAAAACTACTGAAGCCCGCACGTCTAGAGCCCATGCTCCACAACAAGAGAAGCCCACACACTGCAGCAAAGAGTAGCCCCCACCCTCTGCAACTGGAGAAAGCCCGCGCACAGCAACGAAGACCCAATGCAGCCAAAAGTAAATAAATAAAATAAATGAATTTATTAAAACTGAAACAGCAAACAAAATAAAGAGAAATATTTTATGTTGTTGTAAAGAACTCCTTGTTAAGATGATATAAGACAATGATGAACCATTATGCACATAACAAAAAAACTTGAAAATATATGAAGCAAAAACTGATAGTACTGCTAGAAGAAATAAATACAATATCATAGAGACTAACTTCTCAACAGATCAACAAGACAGACCAAGAAGACAATCAAGTAAAGATATAGAGGATACAAATAATATGATTAACAAGGTGGATGAAATATAAAATGTATGATGTATACTGAACGAATAGAGAATACAAATCCCTTTCAAACATATATGAAACATGCACATAATTGTCCATGTGTTAGGTCACAAATAAAATATCAATACATTTTATAATATGACTATGATACCTAAAGGTCACATTCACTAATCATAATGCAATAAACTGAGAAATTATCAACAAAATGATAGCAAAAATAAAATCTGTGCATCTGTCATTTAAATAACATAGTCCTCTAAATAACTATCATGTTAAAAGGTTGATCACAATGGGAATTACACATTGTTAGAATAAATACAAGAACACAATATATGAAAATACATAGGGTGTGGGTATTCAGAAGATAATTTAAAGCCTTAGATCCATTAATTAGAAAACACCAAGTCTGAAAGTAAATAATTTGAGATTTCAACTCAAGAATGATAAAGAGCAATAATAGAAAACCAAAGACAATAAACGAAGGAACTAATAAACATGAAATCTCAAGTGAATTGAATAGAAAACAAAGAGCAGAGTTAATTCATAAAATCAAAAGCTTATTTTCTTTTTTAAAGACCATTATAATAGACAATCCTTTTCCAAGATTGATGAAAAACAAGAATTGATAAAAATAAGCAACAGTAGGAACTAAAAATGTGTCTAATTACAGCAAAAGGAAGGTAGAAAAATAAATTATGATTTGCAAAAAAGTGTTCACATTAATATTTCCACTCCCACCCTCAGCCTTTTCATGTCTACAAGTATGCTATAAATACATTAATAAAGTGGTTACTTTATTAGTAAAATTTCATGGTCCACATTAATGTTCCTTACTTATATATCTTTAGATTGATAAAGGGTGTTGTTGTATTTTGTATGTATGTCAGAGTTTTCATTCTTCTTCTTTTAAAGGTCCCCCTCCCCCCATGGTTTCATCCATTGTGGAAAAGTCACATGTCAACTGGCACCTCTTATGATGCTCTGTCTCACTCCCAACTGACTCGCACCATGGATGTTTGTTTGGTGGGTGTATCCACACTAGACTCTTTTGGTTGTAAGAGACAGAGCCTGACTCAGGAACAAAAGGTCTTTGTCAGGTCACGATTGAACTGGATTGGGAACAGGAAGCTGTCAGGACCCAGGCAGGAACGGTCTCCCATCTTTCTCTCTCTGCATCTCTAAGCCCTCTCCAGTCTTCTCCCTCTGCCAACAGCCTTCCACATCATGCATGTTCATGGTTGAACATGGTTCTAACTCACTCCACCTCCCTCACGGGCTGCCTCTCACTAGTCTCTGGTTTAAAACCTTAAGAGAGGGTTCCTCTCATCTCCTCACACCGGGCCTTCACAGGTCACTGTCCCCACCAGGGCAGGTCTGCCCTCGAGCTGGGTGCCCACCCCTGGTTCAGTCAGGCAGGACCAGGGGTCCCACAGCACAGAGCAGGCAGTGTGGGAAGCAGGGGCTCTGCTCTGGTCAGTTCTCCTTGGAAGGGGGCATGGAGGTGTCCAACATGACTGACGTGTCTGGTATAGGCTGATGTGCTAGCCTGGGAGCATGGCCACAGCCTCCCCGGCAGGTCATCCAGAGGGTCTGGGTCTCTGCCTCCTTGTTTGATTCCAGCCTTGGCTGTCCCCTCCCAACCCCTGGGAAAGGGGTGTGAGCTCTGAACCTCTCAGAATGTGAGTACCGTGTGACAAAGCCCTGCCTCATCCTCTGAGACTAGGCATCCTTGGGCTGGGATGGAGCTAGTGACTCCCTAGTGTCTGACTGGGTACAGCTGCTGCTTCTTCCCTCCTTGGACATGTGGAAAATACACAGCCCTCTACAAGGCCTCTGGGGACACCTCCCTGTGGTCAGGACCCAGCACAGGCGGTTGTCACCTAAAGGCACACTTTTGGGCTCTGAAGTAAGTCACCCCTCATACTCCACTTAGCCAAAGTGTTGTGCCCCTGACGGATCACCAGGGCCCACGGTGTTCTGCTATCACAGCGTCTGGGGTCATTCGTTCTGTGGTTCGATGTTTGCTCCCTCCCTCCCAGGCCATCCTGGGACCTTTGGGAGGTGATAAGGTCATGAAGATGGAGCCCTTGTGAATGAGATTAATGCCCTCATAAGGAGAGACACGGGAGCTTGCTCTCTATCTCTCTGCTCTTGCCCTGTGAGGATGTAATGAGAAGACAGCCATGAACCAGGAATGAGAGGACATTTCTGGCTGCCTGATAACAGGTTGGGCCAGATCATATGCCTGGCACAATGAAATGAGGGTAGAAGTGGCATGTGTCACTTCAGAGCAGAGGCTTCCAAAACCCTCTTGTTGCTCTGTTATTTCTCTTTTCTCCCTACCATGGGCCCTTCATGTCTAGAATGGTGGCTGCTGCTTCCATCTTGGTGATGAAGTGAAGAAGGTCACATCCAGCCTGTGATGCTCATGAATGTGGGTAAAAGGTAAAGCTTTGCTGCTGGAAGCACCTGAGGTTTGGGGTCACTTATCACAGCAGCCTCCTTAGCCTGAGCTGACTGATAAAGCACACGCCCTCCTGCCCTGCGATCTCCCATTTGTTTCTGCCTCCTGCATTAGACTTGAGAGCAGGGGCTGGGCCTTTCGTTTACTCAACAACTAGTTGACAAGCACTGTGCTAGACCTTGGGGATGCAGAGACAAAAAGATAAGTCCTTGACCTTGAATTGTCCGGTCTGTTATGGCTGAATGCCTGGGTCCCCAAAATTCATATGCTGAAATCCTACTCTCCATTCTGATGGTATTAGAAGTGGACTTTTGGGAGGTGATAAGGTCATGAGGATGGAGCCCTTGTGAATGGGATTAGTGCCCTCATAAGGAGAGACATGGGAGCTTGCTCTTCATCTCTCTGCTCTTGCCCTGTGAGGATGTAATGAGAAAGCCATGAACCAGGAAGCAGGCTCTCACCAGACACTGGATCTGCCAGCACCTTGATCTTGGACTTCCCAGTCTCTGGAACTGTGTTTGTTGTCTAAGTCAGCCAGGCTATGGTAGTTTGTTATAGCCACCAAAACCAAGACACCCACTAAAGGAACTGTGCCCAAGGAGCAAAGGAAACCAGGAGAAAGGGATCCATGGGGATGGGGAGGGCCAGGACAGGTGACACATAAACCGTGTTTACAAAGTTAAATAGGTCTGTCTACACTTCTCAATTCATTTATCGATCTGTACCCCATTTCATTCCAGAAAGGTCTTGAAGGTGAAGCAACCATTGGGTTTTTGCCTGTGGCTCCACTGCTAAGCAGAGAGCCTGGCACATGACGTCCACCAATAAACACTGCTGAGTGTCGAGTGTCTCTTCCCTGCCTTTCCTTCTGCTGTTGCAGACCAGGCCTCCTGCTGCTCTCTCCCTGCCTAGGTCCCAAGGATTTAGCCTTCCTCCCACCAAGCGAGAAGCTTTTCTGACCCACATTACCATCTGCAAGCAGAGCCACTGGCCTCGCATAGCAAGAAGGTGGGTGTTTGGGGTGAATGTTATTCCAGAACACATATTCGGGATCTTTGGAAATCCTTGTACACCTTCCAGGTTTGATGACTCAGACTGAAGATAAGAGAGAGACAATGTGTGAATGGCATTTAAAGTAAATTATTAACGTTAAGAACCTCTTTATTAGACAGTCGTACACAAAGGAATTTTATTTCAGATCCTTTGACACATGACAAATGGCTGCTTCAGATGGGAAGTAAACTGCATCCTCTGGCAAGCAGAACAGAGGGCTGTATCAGCTGGGGGAAGAAAATCCAATTTGCTTTTAAATGCCATTTACAGACTGTTTCTTTCATACTAACAACCCAAGTTGAGAACATAAAGTTTAGACGTTAAGAAACTTTACACAGACTCTTGCCTAGGCAAGGAACCTTCCTCAGCTGAGGCTGGGATGGTGTGGGCATAAAGCAGCCCTGTTTTTCATGCATCTTCTTTATCTCTGATATGCCAGCGGTTTGTGGAATAAACTATTTTGCCCCATGGTGAGCAGAACATAAAATCTTCTGAATTACATCCTACTTAGGAGTTTCCAAAAGGCGGCTTTGAAACAAATTCCCTAGGATAAGTAGGCTAGGGAACAGTGTAGCTAATATGTGTACACACACATAGTCAACAAAGTTTGTCTTCTAACTGTTTAAATAGCCAGAGCTGGGAGGAGAAATGGAAATCATAGTCAAGAGCCCATTCTGCTGGCTCTTCTTCTCCCTACTCCCCACCCCTGCCGGAGCAAGTGGAAGATGGCAGGCTAGTTTCCGGTTCCCAGGCTGGGTGAGCAGAGGGGTGGCAGAGGGGTGTCATATTGGGTGGAGGGCTATGTGGGCAACTGGCTGGGGAGTCAGAGCTGGCGGAGTTGAGGCAAGGCTGGGAGCAAGGCCAGAGGGACAGGACCTGGAGGCAAACGCCAAGACACGGGCAGGTGCTCTGAAGCCCCGGAGGACTGGTGGGATCAGCGGACACACAGCAATGAGAGATCACAGCGTTTCTTGGGAGTGATGTGATGGTGGTGGGCATTCAGTGGTTTGATGGTGGTGGGTGCTGGTGCAGGTGGACATACGGGAGAGATGAATGGGACAGAGACTTAGGGACAATGTAAGGCAAGGCACGTGAAGAGTAGGGAGCGCTCAGACTACTGAAGTCAGGGCAGGCAGTCCCCACAACTGTCTACGAGACAAGACAACGAGCTCATGTCCATCTCAGCCTCAACGTCTCTGCCTGAATTCTGTCACTGGCAAGAGTCATTTCAAGGTCATGCTTAGCCTGGGCTCTGCAAGTGGAAGCAGGTTCAAGACAATAAATGCTTAACAGCTTGTGAATGGTGACTGTGGGATTGGAGTCAGGGCAGATCATGATGGGAGCGGGAGTGGAAGTGGTCAGAGATGCAGCCCCCCAGTGTCGGGGAGAATACAGTGGTCCAGCATGTGAGTGTTGTGAAGATGTGTCTTGCTACCAGCGCAGGGGAGTCCAAGAGCTTGTTACTATGGTGTTGCTGTGAATGTCCCCACTCTTTGCTTGAACTACTTGCAAACCCAAGGAACCAGTTTTCTCCAGCCTGTCTTGTAGATAGTGTGGGATTGGTGGATTGGAAGAGAGGTTAGTGAACAGGAGAGATAGCACCCAAACCTGCCCAGGATCTTCGCAGATCTCTCTGCGTCTACAGCACAGCTGGGAACCCATGACAGTCTTTGTGTCATGGTCTCAGGGAATGGCCCTCAGCTCTGTTTCCTGAGCCTTCCTTCTGCTCTCTTGGCTACTCTGGCTAAAGAGTCAACTTGGCTCATGGTCTGTCTCTCCACCTGTGGTTAACCAACTGCCCCTTACATCCCAAAGCCGCTCTCATAAAGGATGTGGACTTCAGTTCTCTGTCCTCCAGCCCGAAGGTGAGGGACTGGCTCCTTCTTCCCTGCACCCCAACCTGTGCCAGAGATGCTGTCCTTACTTGCTTGGGGTAGAGATTGGTTGGCTGGAGACAGAGGTGGTGCTTCCCTCAGGTGGGAGGACGGGAGAGGGAGTTTGGGGTTCTTTTTTGCCTATATCATTATGTGGGAGTTAAGGCCCCAGAATCCTAATTCCAGCTTTGCTAACTCTATTCCATTCCATTCCCTCTAATCCATCCATTTCACCCATTCTTTTCCATTCCATTCCACCCATTGGATTCCATTCCACTGGAGGAGCACCAGCTGGAGGGGCATGGATAGACACTGTCTGGAGATTCACAGACCTTGGTTTGAATCCTGGATTCATTATGAAGCTTGGGAAATCCTGCAGCTTCCTGGGGCTTGAAATCCTTGTCTGTTGACTTGAAGCCTTAACCAGAATAATCTAATATTCCTTCCCAGCTCTGACATTTCTGTTTTTAAATTTTACTTTATATTTTGCCTGTTTATTTACTTATTTCTACTTATCCTAGTTCCCAGAACAATTTGAGGCAGTTGCCCAACACCAACACTCTTTCCTTTTCTATGGCACATGGTGTCTCCCAGTATCACAGTGGGACTGGCACTGGAAGGAAGTGGCAATGACAGCCATGGGCCTCAACTGTCCCCTCCTCCAGGACTGCTCATGTCCCTGCCATGCGCTCCTGCCCAGAGTCTCTGTACTTATCAAGTGCCATTGATGATTCCCGCCTGCGGCTCACGGCTTCCCAGTCCCCACTCAACCCTGACCTTCCCTGACCTTTACCCGTCCATCCAGATGTACTTGTCCCCTCAAGCATGGACTCGTTCTTGGTTGACCTCTGTGGCCTATGTACACCCAGAAATCTACTTTTATAATGGCAACTACCCCACTCATTGTAGGTAATAATAATAATATTGGAGATAATTATGATATTGAAAATGATAATAATATTGCAGATAGTAAAAATAATGTTGGAGAGTATCATAATATTGGAGAAGATAATAATAATAGAAATAATAACAGTATTAGAGATAATAATGCTAATGGAGATAATGTTGGTGATAATAATAATATTGGAGAATCTGATATTGGAGAATATAACATAACATAACATAACATAACATAACATAACATAACATAACATAACATTAGTATAAAATACTCCACCCAGATGCAACGTGGAGCGGCTACTCCTGGGAAGCCCTAATGTGTGCTGGTGCCTAATAATCCCAAGGCAGGAAGTGGTGGCCTTGGGGAAGGGGGCTGGACAGGGAAGTGGTGTTGAGCCGTGTCACGGAAGCTGGGTGGGAGGCTTATGAGAAACTGGATAGGACCTCAGGGATTAGAGCTGTGGGACCAGCACAACCTGTCCTTGCACCTGTGCTAAGTTGCTGAGCCACAAAACACTCCAGACCCCAGTGC
The DNA here is from genome assembly GCF_003676395.1 of Aethalodelphis obliquidens. Classification (NCBI taxonomy): domain Eukaryota; kingdom Metazoa; phylum Chordata; class Mammalia; order Artiodactyla; family Delphinidae; genus Aethalodelphis; species Aethalodelphis obliquidens. The sequence goes on along the minus strand of NW_020837963.1, from coordinate 4,274,000 downwards.
CACGCCCTCCCAGTTCTGGTCAGTAAACACTGATTGCTCTCTCTGGGGCATCACCTGAGGCATGAGAACAGGGATGGAGACAACCCTGGAGCTTCCTGCAGCTACCACTTCTCCCACATCCTGGGTTCTCTGGAAACCTCGCCGTGCGGTGACAAGGTGTGGGTGTGTTTTGGAGAAAGGTGCTGAGACGGCCAAGCTCAGCAGAGAGCACTCTGAGCTCGTTTCTATCCCTCAGGGTTCCCAGAGCCACTTGGGAGGCCTTTGGTTGCAGTTCGTTGGTCCCCCTCACCTTCGCGTGTCCTCCTGTGCGGTCCTGCCTGGGATACTTTGGAGCCGGTGACGCAAGTTCTGGTTCTTCAGTGATGGGGGTGGGTGGTCTTCCACTAAGGAAGAAAAGACACTGGGAACAAGCCCATCATCTCTGGAGACTTGACCTGGTTAGAAGGTGAGCTGGGGGAGGATCTGTGTGTCCGTGTCTATTTCTAGCACTTCTTCTGTCCGGCAGCCGCCCCAGCTTCCAGACCAATCCTGAATTTCAAGCCTATGCAGCATTACCTTCACCTTCTTTCAATCAAGAGATATTTGTGGGATGGCTTCACGTCGTGTCTTAACTGGATCGTTAGTTCTCAGAGGGTGATACCACATCATTTTATCTTTCCCAATCCTTAGCAGTTACCCCCAAACTATTTATAGTTACACCAAAATATTACAATTATCCAAACACTACTATTATAATTTATTTACTTTCAAAAGGAAAAAAAAATCAAACAGTCCCACCCACAATACAATTGTTACTAACTGCTTTCATTTTTCTAGGTTGTCATTTAAGTTTTGCCCTTATTCATGCTCACCCTTTGTAGTTATAATCGTAAAACAAGTTTTATGTTATCTTTGAAATACCCTTTAAATGTTGTGTCAAAAGCATTTTTCGACACCCTTTCCTCCCGCTGCAGTGTCCGGCGTCCCTGCGAAGATGTGGAAATTGGATGGAGTTGTGGGTAGAGATTATTCAGCAAACTCTTGGAAGAAGCGGGTACGGGGGCTGCCCTGGGTCTCCCCTCTCTGCATCTCCCTTCGTCCCTCCCCTCCTCCCCATCTCTCCCCCCACAGGCTGCTGTTTGGTTAAACATATTTCTGCTTTGGCTGTTTCTTCCCACTTGCTAAGGCTTGGGGAATAACTACATCGCAAACTATCTAGCAGAGGCTGAAATCCACGCATTACATCCTACTTAGGAGTTTCCAAAGGCGGCTTTGAGATAGACTCCCAGGGATAAGTAAGATAAAAAAATACAGTGGGTAATATTTGCACACACACAGAGCGAACAAAGCCTTACAGACTTGTTAATGGGAAAGATGGGGGAGCGCATCTTATCGGCCATCAACCAGCCCTCACCCCAGCCGGGAGTGGGGCAAGCTGCTCTGCTGGCCTTGGGCCTCCTTCAGGCCACGTTCCTTCCTGACCCGGTTTTTGTTGTCGGCTGGTATTGTTTCTTAGAAGCCCGTGGCCATGTTACTGAAAATGGATTCCCTGGAGCTGTGGGCAGCTGGGCCTCACCAGCAAGGGGACCTCTGTGGTGTAAGGTCTGATATTAGGGTCTGACGCCACGTGCTGCCTTGACAGCTGTGAACTTGGGAGGCCCCCAGATGCCCTGATGAGTGTTCCCTTCACCCACTCTGCTCACACAGATAGGGCTTCCCACCCAAACAACACTCATCGAGGAGGGGGTGTCCTGCAGTTTCTGTGTATTCCTGTGAGTGGGTTTCAGTCGCCCATCAACCTCAGAATTATTCAACCAAGCCAATCACATCTTCCTGTGGGAACCAGAGGCCATCTCACGCTCTTGCTACTACAGCCTGCCACTCGCCAGCCCTGCTCCTTCACGCTGTTCCTGAGTGCATCCCCCAAGTGGCTCTGTGGGCTGTGCCCTGTCTTCCTCCCCTGGGCTTTGAACATCCAGGACTAAGAAACTACTGCCTATCTCAGCTGTCCAGTGTTGGGTGTTGTGCACCTGGTCATCCCCATAACCCTAGGGCATGAATTCCTCCCTCATCACCAGGGGGACAGGAGGGCATTCAAACAGTCGCAGAGACATCAAGGGCAGCGAGAGGTTCAGAGTTATGCACAAACAGGGTGACCTCGGACAGGCACTGGGACCTTCTGGGTCTCATTTTCCTCACCTGCCCATCGGGGATGACACTTTCTGCCCTTCCTATGGAGTTGCCCATGTACAAGATGACGGCATCTTGGCTGTCCTGACAAGGGGCTGGGGCGGGGGTGGGAGGGGTGGAGAGCACAGGGAGATGGCAGGTGCTTGTGTGTGGAAAGTATGATTGTCCTCATTATCCTTGCACAATTGGATTCCCTTCTCTCGGAGCACATTCCCTTTATTTTCATTGTTTATCTTTTTCCACTGGAAGCGGCTAGAGACATTTTGTAAGTTTCTCTGTCAAGCCTCCCAGCTTCTCCATCGAGGAGTCGATGATCTGTAAACAAACGCTTCCACGCACAGGGGAGCACCCCCATTTAAAGGCACCTTAGGGGGAACCCTTTTTACAATGAGAATTATTGCCCTGTAATGTCTCTGTTTAGGAATTTGGAATTTTGCTTAGTGAGTTATTTTAAGATGGCGGCAATTGGTCCTGGGCAAAGCCAGCCAGTAGCACGGTGGCTGAGACGTTTCCAAATGCGGTAAGGTTGTCCCGGCCATGGGTGCAGCCAGGGAGCCTTGCTTCTGTTAGGACTCAGAGGCTAATGCAAGGTGATGCTGGAGAGATAGGGAGATGTGTTGGAAAGAGCTCAGCCTCTGTCTCTTTCTATGTGACTTTGGACTGGTTTCCTCAGTCCTCCCACCTGTAAAATGGGTATAGTAATTCCTACCTTAATTGTTGCTATAAAGATGAAATGAAACATTGTATGTGCCAGGCATGAGATCTGCAAACACAAGATACTGTTTGGGCTCTGAGGTCACTGTCTTTTCATTTCTTCCTTCCCCTGACAGAGAGTGCCGAGGGAAAGATTGGTTGGTTTTGTCAATGTCCTGCTTTACCAGACTCATCTGGGGACTCCTATGTGAGCCTGTTAGCATCCTTGAAGCTGGGGCTGCAGTGGGAATGCTGTGTTCTCGTAAAAATTCTTTCTGGGCTGAATGCAAAACAGTCACGAAGGACCTCACTTCCAGGAAGTCCTCTCTGATTGATCTCTCCTTTGCCTTGATGGAGAGGCCTTTTCTTTTTAGCCCTCACCCTCTTCCCCCTGATTTCTTCCCTCTGCCTTCTGGTTCATTTCCTCCTCTCCGTACTCTATTTGCTTCTTCTTCTCTCTATGCCACTACCTTCTCTTGGGTTTTCCCTCCTTTCTCCCCTTCCCTCCCCTCTTCTTTCCTGCTTCTCCCCCACCCCTGCTTTTTCATTCCCCTAACTCCAACCTGAACCCCTTAATCTGTGTCACAGAGTTGGGAAGGCAGCTCAGTGTCCTTTCCCGCCACGGCCTCCCCCGAGTGCCACCACGTGGAATTGCCTACGGTCCTGTCCCATTTTGCCCTTCTGGGGTCAGGATTTGCACAAATGAACCCCTGGCCCCAGCTTGGGGGTCCGGGGCACTGAGATCTGGAGTGTCATCTTCCAGCCCAGCCCGCAGCCCCCCGGAAATAAGCTGCTGTCTTGCCCAAATGACAAAAATAAAAGACATCACGGGGAAAGGGGCTGTACCGGCAGGCCCAGCAGTACTGAGTGAGACTTTGCACCCGCCCGCTCACCAGCTACTGCGAGCTGGGCTAATTAGAGGGGCCTGCAGTCCCCGTGGTAATTTGCTTAAATGGAAGAAGTTGATTTTCTCTCCTTTTTCTGTTCTTAGGAATTCCAGTTTTAGGCTCTGGCGGTCTCTAACCACCACTCCCTTCCGCTCTCTGGGGAGGTGTTTGCTATGGAAATATGCAATTAATATTGCAGCGATCATAATTGCTAATTATTAAAACAATGCTACCCCCTTTTCCTGGCCTAGTTTCATGTTTAAAACCATTTAAATAACAGGGAGGAAGAAAAAAAGGAAAAAAGTTAAACACCAGTGCTGAACTTGTGCGAAAGCCAAATGAGAGGGTGCCTGGGCGGCTCGGGGTTTGTCCTCATGCCTGGAAGGACAGCGTTCTCTGAAGTCCATCAATTCAGCTCCCCTGGAGCCATGTGCTAGATAAAAGTGAGGTACAAATTGCATCTTGGTCACTGGAATCCCATTTTCGCAGTGACACAGAGCTCTTTTCTCCTTGTTTTGATTGATCTCCAATAGCGTCCCAGATCGCAGGGATTCACAATGTCCAGGCTCAGTCCATCTGTTCAACCTTCTCTGACACTACTCACCACGCCAGCCAGTCTGGCCATTCCCCAAATATTCCCAAAATGTGGTGCTTCTGCAGCTATGTAGAATGTCCTTCTCAGCTTTACTCAGCAAGATCAATTCCATCCTTAAAGATCCCCCTTCAATCTCCCTCCATCCCAGGACATGACCCTCTTCTTAGAAGGACTCCCTCATCCTCTGAACTCTCCTAGCAAATATTTTGTCCCTTATTACACACTACTTTGTACTTAGGCCATTTTCATATGTAGTTTCTAGTTAGACTAAATCCTAAACTTCTTGGGGATGTTGATTTGTACTTACTGACCTTGGTCATCTTTGCTTCTCCAGGGTCTGGCCCCATGTTTTGCATATAGTAGGAACTCAATAATGATTAGGAAAAAAAAATGGATAAAACCCAAGAAACATTGCAAAGAAAAAAAATGCACATGGTCACTGTATTAATTTCCTAGGGTTGCAGTAAAAAAGTACCACTAAGTGCCTTAAAACAATGGGAATTTATCCTTTCACAGTTCTGAAAGCAGGAAGTCCAAAATCAAGGTGTCAGTAGGGCCATGCCCCCTCTGAAGGCTCTAGAGCAGGATCCTTCCTTGCTTCTTCCAGTTTCTGGTGCTTCCTGGCCTTGGCAGTCATCCAATCTCTTTCTCCATCATCACATGGCCTTCTTTCTGTGCGTGTGTCTCTGTGTCCAAATTCTCCCTCCTCTTGTAAGGACACAAGTCACTGATTAGGGCTTGCCACTGTTCAACCCAATATGATCACTAACAGGACAATGGAGATGGATAAAAGGGCTTCACATCTTTTAAGGTGGAGAATCTTGGAAAACGGTGGAGCTGTAGACCAAGAACAGAAAGATTACAGGACCCTCTGCTTTTGTCATGTGTCAGGTGGAAGTATTCATCTAGAAGCCGGAGTTATAATAGGATAGAACTGATGGTGGTAATAACCTGACAGTTACCAACTAGTTATCAATTAGAGTAGAAGATCTTAGCAGAATCCAAGTTTGGGGCTTTATTCAATAAAATATTCTTTTCAATAAAACACACTTATCTCCTCTACCTTAAAATATTCACTACGATGTTAGTAGAGAAATATAGAAGGATGTTAAATCACAAGTACACATGAAACAAGAGAGGAGACAACAGTGCACAGAGGGTTTTAATGATATATTTGCGGGGATGCAGGGTGGAAAGCAGACCAAGGCATGTGCTTCAGATACTGTAGTGGAGGGTGTTATAACCTAGGCGTCTGCAGAGGAGAAGGTCTGGAAGAAGTGAGCATGTCCCGACGGACCTCGGAGGGGCCCATGCAGGGATCCAGGTTACCCCAAAAGGTGAGAATGAGGAATGAGGCTGCAAACAGGGGATTGGTGGAAAGTCTGTTTAAAAATAGTTGGAATCTCTAGGATGCCTCCCCTCCCTGTGCAACCAGGCATCCCTGTCTGTCCTTTTCACCCGTGGAAACAGCCCAGATGGGTGGGGAGAAGCCCTCGGCTTATATCTGACTTTGCCGCTTAGCACCGTGTTCACTATGTTTGTCAGTTGTCCTCCCCAAGCCTGCATTTTCTAGTCTGAAAAATGATACTATTTGATAAGATCTGCCTCCGTGGGACTGAGGTGTTGTACCTGAGGGTGCTTTGCCAGATATGAGGGCTGTAAACTACAGAACTGTGCAGAGTTAGGGCAGGGCTGGAATAGGTCGGAGATTTTGAGTGTAGGAGCCACGTTTCCAAGGCCACGGCTACTCCACCCCTCCAGTTTGCCAGGCAGTGTCTAACCCACCTCCCACCCCAACATTTCTTCAGTTCCTGAACCTTTCTTTTTAATGAAGCTTCTCAGATTCATTCACTCATACAACAGAGTTTGAGCATCTGTCATGTGTCAGGCACTGTGCTAGATGCCGAGGGGAACATGAGGAGGGACACACACAGCACTTGCCCTCATGGGGTTCACAGTCCATAGGAGGGCAGACTGAACCAAATAACCAAAAAACCAGGCAGATTACAGTGGTTGTGATGGTTGCAAGGGAGAAGCAGGAGGTCCCATGAGCGCGTGCAGGAGGTCCTATGAGAGCGTGCAGGAGGGACCCGATCTATTCTGGGGCTCAGAGAAGGCGTCCCCCAGGGACATAGACCAGAGCTGTGACGTGCAAGGTGAAAGTTAAGGGGCTGCTCAAGATCAGAGGGTGGGGGGAACTGCGGGCTGGACAGAGCTGGTGTGGGAGGAGCTAGAGGTTGCTGGGTGGGGCTGGAATGCACTGAGCTAGGGTCCGTGGTGTATGAGGAGGCTGGAGGGGGCAGGACAAGGCCAACCAGGGTTTTGGTCTTTATCTTAAGAGCCCTGGGATCCCTTGAAGGGTTTTGAGCAGGCAGACGATGGGACCCACTTTGCGTCCCGCAAGCTCGCTCTGCCTGAAGCGAGGGGTGAGAGCTCGCCACCCTCTCTGGCTTCTCCCTAGAACCAGGGGTGCTGCCCTGGATCTGGGTCCAGTCCTACACTTATCCTTGTCCCCTGTCTCTAAAACGCTTTAGCTGCAGTTGTTATTTTTGGAGATTCTCTCAGACAAGTCCAGTTCTTCATTTACCCTTTATGGGAACACAGCCCTGTTGGTCGGGGAAGGTCATTGCTTTGTCCACTCTCTTGGCTTCCGGAGGCACCGACATGGAGCAGTGAGGCCTGGGGGACACTGGGGAGGTCACTGGGGCTGATAACACAGTCCTGTGAGTCCCCCTCCTCGCATTCGAGGCAACCTGGAAAGAGTCCGGGCTTTAGTCACCGGGGTTCGAATCTCTCCTTGGCCACGTGGTGACCGTGTGATTGGGACAGAGGATGTACTGTGCAGGAGAGTCAAGGGTGAGCTTCAGAGGCTCTGAAAACTGATCATAGGTGATACGAATAAAAGCAGAACCTGGCAATCACGCGTGGTTTCATAAACGTTAAACGGCTTCATCACTGCCAACACGTGGAGATTTGACCAAGGGCTTTGCCATCGCTGGTCCCAGGACAGGGGGTGGGAGGCCAAGCGCCCAAGCCTGGCTATGCGGAGCCACCTGCTGGTGTCCCAGCATCCTGTCGGGTCTCCTCTGAGGAGCCCCCGCTTGCAGAGGGGGAGAAGGTTCATGTCAGAGACGATTCTCAAGCCAAGTTTTGAGAAGTGAGCTATCTGTGGCAGGAAGCTGGAGGGTGGTTGTGACTAGGAGTATGGTTTTGGGAGGCAGGACAGAAGCTGGGCCTGGGCTACCACGCACCATGCCAGGCTCTGGTCCAACAAAGACGGGAGACACGGCAAGGAGCAGGGGACACAAGCCCTTCATGCTGCTCTGCGTGGAGGAGGAAAGGTACAGACTGGGGATCCTGCCATGCTTGGGCCCCTCGAGGGCTAAGGCCCATTCACAGCAAATGCCCTGGCGTCAGCAGGACGATGGGTTTCAGGCCTCTGATGGCTGCTGGGGTCACGGTGGCTGGAATTTTGCCAGTGTAGCTGTGAGTGGGCTTAATGTCCAGGCTGGGAGGGGCTGGGGTAGGTGGGGGCCCCCAGGAGCGCTGGTGTGTGGCTGCATTTGCTGATTTCCCCATCCTGCTGAGATATTGGGCTGTGTTGGTGATGCTGCTATGCTCTTGTATATGAGCTTGGGGAGCAGGGTGCACTGTTCTGTCCCACAGGGTCTGACCCCGGGCTGCGGGTGATGGGTTCTTCCTGCTTCCGGGTGACATTGGGGAATGGAGAGTGACCCCTGTCTTCGCTACTTTAGCTGAACCTGAATTCACAAACCTGAGGCCCAGGGTTTGTTTTCTACAAAGCTGCCCTTCGACAAGTAAAAGATGCCTGTGAATGTCCCCTCCTAGAACCGAGGGTCCATTTTCTTCCCCACGTAAAAAGAAATGAAATGTGCAGAGCTCTAATAAAACATGAAAGGCTTAGGTGTAAGCCGGGAAGCAGGGCTTTGAATGGGATTCGGTGGTCTCAGCTGGTTGGGGGTGTATCTATTATATGGCAGCAATTAGAAATAGGTTTCTATTAACTGGCCGACTTTGTTCGCAGCTACCAGTGAAATGGGTCACTTTCTTAGTGACATCCGCCAATCCCTGCACAGCCTGGAGTCAGTGCCAGGTGTTAAGGGGTTGTAGGTCTTACGTCTGTATGATGAACCTGCACACAGTTTTTGCAAGGGTACTGGGACCTTAGTTATAATGCTGAGAGCAGATGGTTGCATTCATTCATTCATTCATTCAACCATGTGTGCTTACAAATACTGCATGAGCTTGAGTGCGTATAGATGAAAACAGGTAAGTAATTTTTTTTCTTTTTTCTTTTAACATGTTTATTGGAGTTTAATTGCTTTATGATGTGTTACTTTCTGCTGTATAACAAAGAGAATCAGCTATATGTATACATATATTTCCATATCCCCTCCCCCTTGCGTCTCCCTCCCACCCTCCCTATCCCACCCTTCTAGGTGGTCACAAAGCACCAAGCTGATCTCCCTGTGCTATGCGGCTGCTTCCCACTAGCTATTTTACATTTGGTAGTGTACATATGTCCATGTCACTCTCTCACTTCGTCCCAGCTTACCCTTCACCCTCCCCATGTCCTCAAGTCCATTCTCTACATCTGCGTCTTTATTCCTGTCCTGCCCCTAGGTTCATCAGAACCATTTTTTTTTTTTAGATTCCATATATATGTGTTAGCATATGGTATTGGTTTTTCTCTTTCTGACTTACTTCAATCTGTATGACAGACTCTAGTCCATTCACCTCACTACAAATAACTTAATTTCATTTCTTTTATGGCTGAGTAATATTCCATTGTATATATGTGCCACATCTTCTTTATCCATTCATCTGTCGATGGACACTTAGGTTTCTTCCATGTCCTGGCTATTGTAAATAGTGCTGCAATGAACATTGTGGTACCTGACTCTTTTTGAATTATGGTTTTCTCAGGGTATATTGCCCAGTAGTGGGATTGCTGGGTCATATGGTAGTTCTATTTTTAGGTTTTCAAGGAACCTTCATACTGTTCTCCATAGTGGCAGTATCACTTTACATTCCCACAACAGTGCAAGAGGGTTCCCTTTTTCCACACCGTCTCCGGCATTTATTGTTTGTAGATTTTTTGATGATGGCTATTTTGACCGGTGTGAGGTGATACCTCATTGTAGTTTTGTTTTGTTTTAATAACTTTATTTATTTATTTATTTATTTGGCTGTGTTGGGTCCTCATTTCTGTGCGAGGGCTTTCTCTAGTTGTGGCGAGCGGGGGCCACTCTTCATCGCGGTGCGTGGGCCTCTCACTGTCGCGGCCTCTCTTGTTTCGGAGCACAGGCTCCAGACGCGCAGGCTCAGTAGCTGTGGCTCACGGGCCCAGTTGATGCGCGGCATGTGGGATCATCCCAGACCAGGGCTCGAACCCGTGTCCCCTGCATTGGCAGGCAGATTCTCAACCACTGCGCCACCAGGGAAGCCCCTCATTGTTGTTTTGATTTGCATTTCTCTAATGATTAGTGATGTTGAGCATCCTTTCATGTGTTTGTTGGCAATCTGTATGTCTTCTTTAGAGAAATGTCTATTTAGGTCTTCTGCCCATTTTTGGATTGGGTTGTTTGTTTTTTTGATATTGAGCTGCATGAGCTGCTTGTATATTTTGGAGGTTAATCCTTTGTCAGTTGCTTCGTTTGCCAATATTTTCTCCCATTCTGAGGGTTGTCTTTTCGACTTGTTTATGGTTTCCTTTGCTGTGCAAAAGCTTTTAAGTCTCATTCGGTCCCATTTTTAAAATTTTTGTTTTTATTTCCCTCTCTCTACGAGGTGGGTCAAAAAGGATCTTGCTGTGATTTATGTTATAGAGTGTTCTGCGTTTGTTTTCCTTTAAGAGTTTTATAGTGTCTGGCCTTACATTTAGGTCTTTAATCCATTTTGAGTTTATTTTTGTGTATGGTGTTAGGGAGTGTTCTAATTTCATTCTTTCCCATGTAGCTGTGCAGTTTTCCCAGCACCACTCATAGAAGAGGCTGTCTTTTCTCCACTGTATATTCTTGCCTCCTCTATCAAAGATAAGGTGACCATATGTGCATGGGTTTATCTCTGGGCTTTCTATCCTGTTCCATTGATCTATATTTCTGTTTTTGTGCCAGTACCATACTGTCTTGATTACTGTAGCTTTGTAGTATAGTCTGAAGTCAGGCGCCTGATTCCTCCTCCTCCATATTTCTTCCTCAAGATTGCTTTGGCTGTTCAGGGTCTTTTGTGTTTCCATACAAATTGTGAATTTTTTTGTTCTATTTCTGCGAAAAATGCCATTGGTAGTTTGATAGGGATTGCATTGAATCTGTAGATTGCTTTGGGTAGTATAGTTATTTTCACAATGTTGGAAAACAGGTAAGTAATTAATATAAGGAAGTAGATAACACTGTCACTCATGTGGCACTGAAAAATGTCATGGGAGTTTGAAACAGAAGGATTGTTTCTGGGGGCCTCCATGCGGGAGGAGGCACCTGAGCTTCACATTAGAAGATGGGCATAGATGGAGCGAGGCATGCAGGGTCAGAAAATGATCAGCCACAAGGTGGACCCAGCCTAGGGGACAGTGAGCTAGGTGAAGGGATATATGGGGGGAAGAGAGGAAGACAGGTTTGATAGGGAGGCTGTAGAGGCAGAGTGAGTCCAGAGCTCCCAATACCTGCTCTCTTCTGCTTATTCTGCTGTCCTACCCTACTTGAGCATGGCCAAGTGATGGATTCTGTGGGGTCACACTCAGGAACATATGAGTCCCCAAGCTAAGCCTCTGAAGCAGAACCCAGGGCTCTCCACCCTGGTGCCTTCAGAATCCTGTTTCGAAAGCAGCCCTGTCTGCAGGTGACTGGGAGCTCTGCTGTCCTGGGCTGTGTCCCCTGCGGAACCAGAGCAGGTTTTGGGAGCTGCAGGAGCTGATGGCAGCTCAGCACGGTAAACCATTTCCAGGGCAGGGTGGGTGTCTCTTGGGTGGAGGTGCTTGTTATGTTGGCTTGACCGGAGGAAAAATCCCAGTTTTCCTTGACTTGCCCGCCTTTGTCCTATAGAGCAGCAAAGGGAGGGAAGGTCCTGTAGGGACTGAGAGCAGGGTTGCCTCATACAGCTGCACAGGTATCTACTGCCCAACTGCAGAGAGACCTTTCATGTAGAACAGCACCCCTGGAGCAGCGTTGGGGCAATCCCGGTAACCTTGCACAGCCTGGGGGAGACCTTCACGGCTGGGAGAGGAGGGCTCCTGTAGTCCCAGAGGAAAGGCCTCTTTTAGGGCATGCAGCTCCCAGGGTAACCTCACCAGCTGCCCAGACACATACTCTCTCCTCACTCAGGTTCCTCTTGTTGGCATTTGGAATCCAGTGGGGCGTGGCCAGCCTGTTTCCAGGATTTTCTGGGAGAAGACCTGTGGCTTTGACCTGGGATAACCTTCTGGGACCCTTCTTCTACCAGGTGAGTTGCCGGCCCAGGCAGGGAAGAGGTGGTGAAGGGGTTTGGGGAGAACAGCAGATGGCCCAGCAAACTAGACAGTTAATCCAACCAAATTATGGCAACAGATGTTTGAAGATGCTTGCATTCAAATTCAAACTGTTAGGTCTCTTGGAAGAGCCAACCAGAATGGGGAGGTTCGGTCTCCCTCTTAATTAAAGCAAAACAAGACTAAACAATCATTTTTAAAAATCAAGCCCTGGTACCAAGATGTCAGTGTTCATCCACCGGCAATGGTAGAGACTGTGACCGCCTGTCGGGGCCCAGCCCTCTGAAGGGGGCCCCCCTGTGGGAGTGGGGCACTGGGGGAGGTGGTCAGCTGCCCTGCAGGTGGGGGAAGAATGGGAGGGCGGTAATGATGCGCGGCCCGGGAATGCCCACCAGCGATGGCCGGGCTTGCGTGCGGCGTGGGGGAGGGGCAGCATCTCGAAGACGGAGCATTATTGATGCTCTCGCCTCGGGGAGGGAGAACCAATAATGGATGGTGGATGGGGGATGAGCTTTGTCATCAAACAAGGGGGCTGAAGGATGGTCCGCTGGAATGTTATCAGTCATGTCTTGATCAAGATGTAAGACTCTCAAGGTCTTCCGTCTTCTCTCTCCTCTCTTCCTCCTCTGTCCCTCACCCCTCCTGGGCTCACCTTCCTCCCTCTCCCTTGCTTCCCCCCCCCCCCCCCCCCCCCCCCCTTTGCGTCCCTTCTCCTTCCTCTTTTCTTCCCTTTCCTCTCGTTTAGTCGATTGCTTCCTTTGTCTTTCTCTATTTTCCTCCATTCCCACTCCTTCCTTCCTCTCCCCCTCCCTCCCTCTCTCTGCCTCTCCAGTATTTTCTCTAACTCAGGGCCCTTCTCCTTGTCACACCTTGGCCCCGCCTGGCCCATGTGTTATGTGGGTAAGATTTTTATTTCAAACCAAACTACTTCAGTGATGCTTTTATTCTCAGTTGTCGCTTCCCCCTCGCCTCTCCCAGGCCCCACAGATGGCACTGAAAGGATCTTGGAAGTGATGGAGTGGGTTTAAGAAATTCAAACTAAACTTTTGTATTTTTAGCAAATTCTCAGCCAACCTGGGTCGCCGCACAGCCCATGCTGGCCTTGAGCTGGTTCTCAGCTGCGTGGGTCTCTGTCTTCAGATCCCCCGCCCTCTACTGCCCTGGGCTGAGTACTCCCCAGAATAACAGGTGCCGGGAGTTGCTGCTATCCCTCTGGACTGGGCTTTTCTGAGCAAAACTGGGACACTGTTCTAGAGGCCCCCCCCTCCCTGGCCTCACTTTTCTTGGCACACTATCCCCTACACCTGGTGCCCTCCTCTGGCCAGCACACCTCAGGAGACCACAGGATCTTTGATCTAATTCTTTCATCTTGACGCTCATCCACCCCAGAGAATTAGTGCAAGAGGACAGCTCAGCTTTACAATGAAGCTGCAATGGCAGAATTTTAGGTGTCTTTGGGCAGGTGTGAAAGGAATTATTTGGGACAGGAGATATTCTTGGTGCCCTTGAAACCACAAGGTGTAGGAGACACAGTCTTTATTTGGGAGTGATCTTTGTTTACAGATTAGACACCTAGACATCTAGCAGTAACATCTTTCTGATCGTAAGACAAAGGGCCAGCCCCAGTCTAATTCTCAGGAGGTATGTTTGGGGACAATATGCCGGGCGCTGGGTCTCCTTCAGTGCTTGCTTGTAGAATCCTCAAACAGCAGCCTGCTCTTGGGTCTCCCTGCCCAATACTGGCTATGTTTGTTGAGTGCTTATTAAGCAGGCACTGTGTTAAGTGACTTACATAGAGGATCTCATGTAATCCCCGTATGTCTCTGATATGAGTGATATTAACCTTATTTTACTGATAAGGAAACTAAGGCCCTAAAAGGTTAAGCAACTTGCCCAAATCCATCCACCTTATTAAACAGCTGAGCAGGGGGATACTCTGAGATCAGATTGACTCAAGGCCATAACCCTAACAGCTCACCTGGGCTTCAGAGAGGGGTCCGCCTTCATGGGCAGGAGTGACTCTGATGGAGAGAACAGCGCCAGGCTGAGGGGGCAGCTGGTCATTGCAACACTCTGTGGTCGGGGCTGCGCTGGAGCTGGCTCCTATGACGTCTCCTCCCAACTCTGCATTTACTCAACTGGTAACTTGCAATCAACCATGGAGCAAGGGCTATTTACACCATGGAAACTGGCAAACACTATAAACCAGAGCTTTTCCTCCCAGAGAGCCAGTTGTTAAATGTTTACCGCCACCACTGATTCTGACCCACCCATGGGAAAGGTTAGGGCAGCTGCATGGACATGTGTCCTAGCCTTTGCAAAGTGGGGAGCAGGAGAGATGGAATGGGCCATCATTTCAGGTATTCACTCAGCAGCAGGGGCCTGGTGCGGGGGTAGCATCAGGGGGGTGGTACAGGAGGGCCCGGGGAGCTGGCTTCAGGAAGAACAGGTGCGTGAGCATTCCCCCTGGAGCCGTCAGGCAGCTGATGCCCATACCTAACGCCTGATTGAGCTTAGCCCCGGCTTACATGGGGGGGGTGGAAAGGAGCCAGGGGCACTGGCGATTAAAACACCAGTGAGGACGAGGGGTCAAATTTAGCCAAGGGAGTAGCCCGACTGGCTCCTTGCCCGCCCCTCTGTGCCTCTCTACCTCTGTCTTTCCAGACCTTTCTGGCTCTGAGCAGGCAGGTGATGAGGTTGGGCAGGCACCTGTTCTGCGCCCTGCCCTGTGTGGTAGAAGTGATGTCCAGGACTCCTCCTTCAAAGTTCCCACCTGTGTGGACTGTTGACAGGGGACAGGAAGGTCTCACCAGGTGTAGCCCGTGTGGTCAGGAGGGAGGGTCACTGGGGGCTGGATTTACCCTCACCCCAGCTGCCCCCTTCCCCTGAAATGCTTCCCAGTCCCTGGTCCAGCTGTGTGAACCTCCTCTGGACTACCACCGCCCCTCCATATCCTTCCTTGCAAAACTGCCTGTTATCCACCCGCTCCTCCCCTGCGACGGGAGGTCCTCAGCTCTGAGCCCCGGGTCCCTGTGTCCTGCCACTGCACATCCGTATGGATTAAATATGCAAATGGTGAGAACGGGCACCCGGAGGATGCGAGACATGGGTGAGCAGTGGAGGGTGAGGCAGCTGAGGGAGGCCCTGAGGGGAGCTGTGCCTGGTGGGGTCTGTGAGAGGGCTGCCCCCGCGCCAGGGCCAGATGTGCTCCCTGGGGAGCTGGGGAATCTCCTACAGGCCCGTGTCAGGCAACAACGGGGTCAGATGGCCTGAGGGAGGCTCCGTCTGTTGTGAGGTAGAGTCGGGGGCCTTGAGGGGGAAACAGCTGGGCTTGTGATGGTGAGGGTGTTGGGGGTGGGAGAGTGGCAGGTCCAGGCAGGAGAATTCTTTGCTCCACAGCTGAGCAGGGGACTTCAGTCAAGGTGGGAACAACACCCCTGGTAAAAGAGGTATGAAGCTATAATTTTACCTCAGAGGGCCCTGGAATCTGCAAGCCCTTCTCAGCCCCTGCCAGCCACATGTGGGCCATAGACACCATCATGACAGAAAGAATAATGGCCTCCAAACACATCCATGTCTTCATCTCCAGAACCTGTGGATATGTTACCTTACACGGCAAGAGGGACTTTGTGACAAGATTCAGTTAAGGCTCTTTACATGGAATATCATTCTGGATTATCTGGGTGGGCCCTTATCAGAGGAAGGCAGAAAGGTTAGAATCAGAGAGCACAATGTCATGAAGGAAGCACGGATTGGAGGGATGTGACCAGGAGCCAAGTAATGCTGGCAGCCTCTAGAAGCTGGAAGAAGTTCTCTCCTGGCATTCCCAGAAGGAACCAGCCATGCCAATACTTTGATTTTAGCCCCTTATGACTCATTTTGGAACTCCAGAACTATAAGAGAATACATTTGTGTTGTTTTAAACCACTAAGTTGCTGGTATTTGTTACAGCAGCAACAGGAAACTGATACAACCACAAAGCTCAGGTGGGAGCACAGTGATGTTTGGGCGCGGTCATCCTGGCTCCCTCCCGCCTCTGCACTATCATCTCAGGCCATATTCCTCATTCTCTCCAGACATCTGCAACCCTCCTCAGTGCCTCTGATCTTTGGAACTCTCCCCGCTGCAAGGGTTTGCCGTTGCCTGGGACATCTCTCCCTTGACTGTTTGTATATCTGGCTCCTTCTTAATCTTCAGTCCTTGGCCTAAATGTCACTGCCATCTAAGTGGCATTCCCATTCTATTCTCTGTCAAGGCACCCTATTTATACCCCTCACACACATATTTGATCTGGTTGTCATTTATTGTCTATTTCTTGTCATTAGCAGGCAAGTCCCTTGAAAGCAGGATGTCCTCATCATGCTATTCTGACTCTGCTATATCTTCCTTCACAGCACTTATTCCCACCTTACACAGGATATACATTTTTCAGCTCCTTCAGGCAGGGGCTCAGCACTGTGCTCCTGCATAGTGCCTGGCACAGAGGGGGCCCCAATATATACTGGTGAATGAGTGGATGGGTGGATGGATGGGTGGATGGATGGGTAGTGATGGGCGGGTGGGTGGCTGGATGGGTGGATGGATGGGTGGATGGGTGGGTGGGTGGATGGTGGATGGGTGGGTGGGTGGATGGATGAATGGATGGATGGGTGGTGTCAGAAAATGTCCTGAGGTTTCTTGGCACCATGGGTATGGATATGAGGGCTTGAGTTCTCTCTCTCAGGAGAAGTTGTGCCTGTCTCCTAACAGATTTTCAGTCTTGAGCATTTTCTCAGTGCCAGCCCTTCTAAACAAGCCAGCCATGTAGACATCCTTACCCCTGCTTGTAAAAGGAGAAAACTGAGCTGTGACAAGATGAGTGATTTGCTAAAGGTCACAGAGTCAGTGGGTGGTGAGAGTGTTTTAGACCAAAGAGCAGCTACTGCCCTAGGCCACAGGCCTCAGTGTGGTTGGAAAGCTGGACCCACGGGAAAGGGATTTTAAACATCCCCAGGGTAGGATGAGTAGTGCTTTGGGGCAAGGGTATGTGGGGAGAGGTTTCCAGGGGCTCTTACAATCATACCTGGAGGGTTCTATCTGTTGGGGCGCCACTCAAAGCTTGAGCCCAGGGGCCAGCATGTTCAGGAGGGCTCCTTCACAGAGCTCCCCGCAAGTTGCAAATGGTCAATCACCGTCTTAACTTGGAAGCCCTCCTGCACTTCCAAGGAGGGCTGATGAATCCACTCCGTGGCCCCTTTCTGGCACCGTAGTCACGTGGCCATGGAGTTTTATGGTTTGATGAGCCATAAAACACCCTTGTGCAGCACACCTTTTATTGACTTCAAATTGCCTCTTGTCAATGGAGGCTGGGGATCATAAAATGCTGGCCTTATTAGTTTTCCTGCAGTGGGAGCTGCTCAGAGAGAGGTGTGGTGTCAGCTGGAAAAAAGAAGGTAGCAATCCTTTCCCCCTCCCTTGAAAGCAAGGAGAACCATCTGAACATGGGGCTGGAGATGGCTGGCTCTGTCCTCATCTTACCAGCTCAGTGAGGACAACAGGCTGAACCCTAGAGTAATGTATTGAAAATGCTCGTCTAGAAGACTCCTGCACTGACAGCTCTAAATGTGCTGCCCCCGACACGTTGTGTATTTATTTGTGTGTGTGTTTTAATGAACTTCTTCTATCCACTAGAATGAAGTTTCTAGGAGGGCAGGAATATCTGTCTTGGACACTGCTGCATCCTTGGTACCTAGAATGAGGCCTGGCTCAGTATATATTCTTGAAATAATTGACAAATTGAGTGCAGAAAGGATCTGACCCTGCTTTCTACCTCAATCTCAGCTCTCATCATTCTCTGCCTAGAAGGCCAAGCCCCAGCCAGTGGAACCCCAATAGCCCATGGTGTTTCCCGTCATCCTGCCTTTGCTCTTGTAGTGTTTCCTCTGCCTGGAAATCCTTCTGCCACTCTCCCTATGCCCAGCCCTTATGCCCAGGGAATTGCAGTCCATCCTTGAAGACTCAGCTCAGGTGTCACCTCCTCCAGAAAGCCTCCCTGAGACACCCCTGTCTTCGTGGACCCCACCCCCTCCCCAAACTTCCCCAGGAGGAAGTTTGGTCAGGTTTTAAGGGAGGAATGGGGCAAGGCTTACAAGAGGGGAAGTCAGGCAATCCAGCTAATGCGCCATTTCCCTCAGAGCCATAATGGGGTCGCAGGTCGGCTTCTTGACTGCTTTCTGTCCTTGGCCAGTGCCTCGGTTTCCTGACCCGCAGAGTGTGAGCTCTCAGACCTGCAAGCCCAGCAGGGTCGCCGTGGCACTGAAGTAGGGAGCACGACCGGCAGTCGGAAGGGGTGATGAGATGCAGGGACGGGCGGCTGGAAGGTTGTCCTTCTGGCACAGTGATGACCCAGCGGGCAATGCGGTGGGGGCCAAGTGGACAAGGCTGCCTAGCGCTCGGACGCTTCTGCAATCCTCTCCCCAGCAAAGCTGCTGGGCCAGGGAATCTGTCCAGAGCACCTCCCTGCTCCCTCCTGGGCCTTCCTGTCTCTGCCATGGCCCACCCAGGTCCTCTGAGAGCCTCGACCCCACCTAGGCTGCCACCCTGGGTGGCAAAGAGCAGGACGCAGAGGGGAAGAAACAGTTCCCTTCTGGCCACAGTCTAGACCTTGCGGGTTCCTACCCCTCAGTGCTCCATGGAGAGAGGGCTTTGCTCCAAAATGAATTTGAGAGCATCTTTGACCATTGAGCATTCCATCTGCAAGGACATTCAAAGCTCCTTCCTTCCTAAGGCTGTTCCGTGGGTCCCTATGGTGCAAAATCAGAAACTGGCCACATGCACTGTTCTCGGGGGCGGGGCTTACTAGGTCCGGCAACTTGCAGTCTCCCGTTCAAATGGCAGAGTTTTACGACTAACCACCCAGGCTGCAAAGGCTTCCGCCACCTTCCAAAACTCGATCCCGGGGGCTCTGGGAAGGGACCATGGATGGGTACACCCTCTGACCCTGTGTGCAGCATTGTCGGTCTGTGGGCTTCTGTGCGCATGTGCAATGGTCCAGAGTTTTGCCCAACACTCAAAGGGTTTTAGCGGCCAAAGCAACAACAGAAATGGAGAACGGTCATCTCAAGCCTAACGGAGTATCTACCATGCGGCAGGTACCGCTCCTCTCTAGGAGCTCACAGTTCAGTGGAGGTGATGCCTCTGAGACGAGACGTGGCCTGGAGAGCAGGGGAAGGCTTCGGCAGAGGTGGGGACTTGAAGAATAGATCGGAAGTCAGCTACTTGGAGGCCATTACTCCACCAGGCAAGGTCATGAGCCGAGGCGAGGAGGAGAGAACCTATAAGCTGCAGGGCTGTGGACAGTGGGTTGGCTGGAGCGAGGTTGAGGCAGAATCTGTTTCTACTGTGGTCTGTCAGGGGCTTCAGGAGACTTTGTTCAAGCTTTTCCAGAAACCTCCCTTCCCCCATCAGTTACAATGAGGCCCCATTGGACACACTGTTTAAACCAGGCTGTCACAGGGGAGGGGGGAGGGGTGGTGGTGGCAGAGAACATGCCCGGGTCATTCATCGTCTTTACTTGTTTAACTGGCCCCCAAGTTCCCCCATGACCTTCTTCCCCTCCTTTAGCCCGGCTCCTTGCTGCCCCAGAGAATTAAAAGGATTTTAGAATGCCGAATGATTATTGATATACTAATGAGTCTGTCCAATGGCCATTAGCCTGCAGACTACTTGGATATTTTTAAACTACTAAAATCAAATCTTGCAACATCCATTATGCCGTGGATGGTACATTGCTGCTGAGGCCCCAACATGCATAAACGCAGCTGAGCCTACATTATCAAACATTTAAGCCCTTAAAAATTGCCCAACCTCTAAAATCTCCTCTTAGGACCCCACTCTGGTATTGCCCAGCAGACACTAATCTCCCCATTAAGACCTCTCCACCTATTCCCCGCTCGGGGCCTGGGGTCTGCTTTCGACCAGAGCAGCAGCTTTCAAGCGCATTAAAGGATCAGGCTGAAGCAAAGATGATTTTCTTCTCTCTTTGCCGGGAGGTGGGCTGAGCAGGCAAACTGACCAGTAACTTTCTAGGACAGAGCACTGTTGAACATAATTCTGAGCGTGGCTGCTGGCTTCTCTGTGACCTCCGGAGAGCCTGGGGCTCATCATGGACAGCGGACGGGGTTAGGTCCGGGCAGGAGGCAAGGTCTAACCTCAGTGTCACCAATGCCCTCTTCACTTTTGTCAACGTGCTGTCCACCTTGTAGGGGGAGCCATTCCAGAGATCCCACTTGGGCCCAGAGAATAGGGGCCCCCAGCATCCTGAATATTGCAGAGAGCAGCCTGCACGGGGGGGAAGGTTGGCTCAGTTCTCTTTCCAGCTCTGCCACATCCCGGTGGTTAGGGTTAGGGACCCTCTCCTCCCTGTGGTCGGTTTATAGAGGCAGGTCCAGCCTGGGCGGGGGAGAGGCCCATTGCTATCCTGGATGAGAGGACAGTGTCTAATTCAGGAGGCAAGTATCCGGGAGCTAGTGGTTCAGGTCATGTTTCCAAACCCGCTTACAAAGGATGCCTGTGATTTTGGATTCCCTCTGCCTGACCCCCGGGTCTTATTTCTCAGTTGAAATTGTAGAAATTGAGTGGAAGAGGAGGGGGTTTCTTATTAACCCCTTGATCTCGTTATACCTACCTAGGGTCTAATACTCCAGCTCCCACTGAATGGCCTCTTACATCTTCCCTCCTAGGGCCTCGAGTTTTCTTACACTCAAAACACCCAACACTTTCTTGCCCCTTCCCCTGGACCATAAACTCAGGGCTAAGCTGATGAAAGGACTCCATGTTCAGCCCTGTGCCGGGCAGTGGGTGGGGAGAAGAGAGATGCAGAAGATGCAGTCCCTGCCCTCAGGCTGCTCATGGCCCAGCAGCACAGACTGCTGCAACCCCAAAGGTCCCTTCCATTGCCCCACACTTACAGAGCCTCCCCGGCGTACTGACGGCCTTCATGACTCTCAGCTCATGAAGCTGGGTGCTGGGGAGGCGGGCGCTGGAACTGGAGCCGGCACCCATTCTGGCAGGGGTAGGGACACCCACCACTCTACCTCCAACCAGCTGTGTGGCCGTGAGCAAAAGATTTCCTATGTAACCTATCTGAGCTTCATTTTTTGGTCCCTTTCTGATTCTAGGATTCACTGGGATTCTAGTGAGGGTAACCCACAAAGAGCACCTGGTACATCATAGCCTTTGGGTAAATGTTAATTTCCTTCCCTGCCCTTTTCTTTGCTGAGTGACCTTGAAAAGCCATTGGGCCGTTCTGAGCCTCGGTTTCCACCTCCCTTTCCTTTCTTCTCCCCACCCTGTCTTGATACTTTTAAAGTCCTGACATAAAACTCTTTGCACATCTTTCTTCATCCATAGACTTTCCTGTTCATTCTAGTCACTGTATGGAAAGGGTTGCAACTCATTGGTTGCTGATTTGCAATTCTCTCAGGACCTGAAATGTGACCTTTGCTGTCCTTTCTTTTCTGCTACTATTTCCCGCTGTGACATTGGGCCATTTACAGAGGGAGGATAGCAGCAGAGGAGGAAAGAAAGTGGGCGGGAGTTGAAAGTCCAGCCAGCACACTGGCCTCTTCTGCAGACAAGCCTGCCTTTGGATGATCTTAAATGTGGACAATTTGCAAGGGCACTAATCTTCCTGGTGGATGTGGGAAGTTGGCAGGCTGAGTCCCCTCTTCCTGTGGCTCTGTCCTCCCATGGTTACTATGCCCATTGCTGCTCTGGGCAGAAGGAGGCCTGGGTGCTGTGGTGTAGTTTCGCCCAGTGTGGTTAATTCAGCAGGGCCTGTCTGTTAGGTGCATGCCAAGCCCCTCGGTCTGCTCCAGCCTAGTCTCAGGGTTTCTGGGGCCGGAGAAGGAAATATCTATGCTTGGTGGTCAGTACCCCACTGTGTGACCTTGGGTGTGGCGCTCCCAGGGGCATGGGCATGCTCCCTCTCCCAGCTTCCCGCCAAGTTCTCCACCATTTTTCATGGCTCAGGCCTCACGCTGGAGTTAAGCCGGGGCTTATACGACCCACCACCTAGCAGTGTGACATCTGTGAATGGATTTCTAATTACTCATATAAATCAGCATGATTGGAAATTCTTGAAATTTTATTGGGAAGGAAATTTATAGTGATTAAAACCAATTAATTTGGGCCTCCTGTTAATCCAGGCAGCGGGGTTGGGTCTGCGGTGCTCCTCTGCCACCTGAAAGCCATTGGGTGGGGATGGGCTCCATCTGGGGGCCACTGGGGGCGCGTGCTCATTTTTCAGGTTACAAATGATCATCCCATGTTTTAAATTACACCCCTGCCCCTGGCCACGCAGCTTGTTTTGTGTCTAAAAATAGAGTTCTAGGCTTTCACTAAAGATTCAGAAACACTAAAAGGAATCTTTTTAATCAAAATAAAGAACCCTTTTTAATTACTCAGCCTCCCTCACAGTTGGAGGTAATAACTGTCGTGTGCTCTTAAGTAGGGCTGTTATTAGATTTCCCTGGGGCTCCTCTATTTTATAGAAATCAGCAATGCTGGCTGTTGAATGCCAGAGAAGAAAGAGTCAACTCTTGTCTCTTTAAGTCTTTAATGTCAAGACCCCCTTTAAAGTCAAGATCAGGTTGGGGAGCTCCCCAGGTTACATGGAAGCAGGCGGGGGAGGCATGGGCTGTGGTAGATAACTCTGTCTGTCTTGGGAAGAGCCTTCTGGTGGTCCCACACTGAGGACGAGATCAAGTTCAAATCTCTCCTTGGCCAGCTCCCTATTCCGCATTTAATATCTTTTTTCCAAAGACCCCAACCAATACCCCATCCTGCTTTGCCCAGTCCAGGAGCTTTCCTGGTCTCCATTCCTACCAACTCACCCCAACTCTGGGTAGGTGAGAATGGGCCTGGATTAGTGTCCTGAGGCTGCCATGAGAAAGTCGTACAAACTGGGTAGCTTAACACAACAGAAATGTATTGTCTCCCAGTTCTGGAGGCCAGCAGTCTGAAATCAAGGTGTCAGCAAGGCCACACCCCCTCTGAAATCTGTAGGGAGAACCCCTCCTCTGGTGTGCACTGGCATCCCAGGCATTCTCTGGATTGTTGGTGTAGCACTCCAATCTCTGCCTCCATTGTCACATACCATCATTTTCCTGTGTGTCTCTGTCTTCTTCTCTTCTTATAAGCACCCACCAGTCATGTTGGAATGGGGCCCACCCTAATACCTCATCTTAACTTGATTACATCTACAAAAACCCTACTTCCAAATAAGGTCACATTCACAGATACCATATCTTTCTGGAGTGCACAATGCAACCCATAAGAAGGGCCTTTGTTGACAGATCTCTGAAGTTACAGGGCTACTTCTGGTTCTAGAGTTAGCAGTCCTTAGGACTTTAAATAGTATAGTTAAACGCCTGTTTCTTGTTCCTCTGGTGTTCATCAGAGTCTTTTGACTCTGCACTTTGGAAGATCTGGAATTAGGCCTTTCCATCCTCCCTATAGTCTGTGGAAGCCAAGTGGTTGAGCCTGGCCGATGGAAGGTAGGGAGAAGTGTGTGTGTCATTTCTGGGCCTGGCCTCTAAAACTTCCTGTGTGGTCCTCTGCACATTCTTTTTTCTAGTCTGCAGGATGGTGTGGACAATTTGGTGGAGGACTTGGAGACCTTAAAATGAAAGTATCATTATTAGAGGGACGGACCCTGGGTCCTTGGGTCACGTCATAGAGCAGAAACCCCATCTTCACTTCCTTATTACCACTTGCCTCATTCACTGTGACGTGAGCAAGAAATCAACCCTATGGTGATAAGACACCAAGATTTGAGGGTTGTTTAATAAAATGATTAGGCTATCTGACCAATACACAAAATCAAGGGTGCTTACATTTCTACCCTGCCCTGCAGACCCAGCTGAGCCTTTCATGTAGCTGAAAGCTGGCACTACCATGGAAAACAGCATTTACATAATTAAGATCATGCACTCTGCTGGGCCAAAGAAGGGCCAGGATTCCATCTCTCCTGGCTGGCATTGAACTCACATGGATTCTCCATCAATGCATTAAAATTGTGCTACAGGTTAGATTACATCTCATTTGGAGGCTTACTCTCTTGTACAGCTTCCCTCCGACACCCTGAAATTTCTAATTGCTACTTTAATTTTTCTTGTAAAATATAGCTTTACTATAGCCTCAACTTTTCAAAAATATTCTTAATTACATAATCTATTGCAATCTGTTTCTCCACCTCCACTTCCCAGGTTTCCCTCCCACGACCATCCCCTGCTCTGAGACGTCCTGTCAGCTGCTATTTAGCCATCATCTAAAGAATTCCAGTCACTTTTTCCTGGACCCCTTGTTTTTCTCTTTTTATTTCAACTTCAAGTTATAGCTTTTCCTTTTTCGAGTAACCTCTTTAGGAAGAATATTGGGAGGCAGGTTTTCAGAGTCCTTACTTGGCTGAAAATATCTTTATTCTACCCTAACTATGGAATGATAGATGTTTGCATACAGAACTTTAGATTCTGACTAATTTTCCTTCAGAGCTTTGCTGTATTGCTCTACTGTCCCTCAGTGTACAGTGGTGCCTGAGCTTTTTACCTTCATTTGTTCTTTTTTGTAAGCTTTTAGTATCTTTTCTTGTCCTTGGTGTTCTGAAATTCCAAGAGGGTGTATCTAGGTGGGAGTTTTTTCATTCATTTTGTGGAACCTGTGGTCTGAACACCAGTGTCCTGCTTCAGCTCTGGAAGTTGTCTTGTATTATGTCTCCGATATTTCCTCTCATCCGTATTCTCTGTTCTGTCTTTCTGGGAACCTACTGGTCAGATGTTGTACCTCCTGACTCAGTCCTCTAAGTCTGCTATCATTTCATTCATAATTCCTCTCTCTCTAGTTTGTTTGGGGGTGGTCTATATTCTGAGAAATTTCCTTAACTTTATTTTTTGTGTGTCTTTCTGTTAAAAAAAAAAAAGAAATGTTACAATTTACATTTCTAAGAGCTCCTTCCTTTATGATTAAAAAAAATCCTTCCTTTTTCATAGCACTCTGTTCTTTTCAAGTTGATAAAATGTGCTCTGAAATCTCTGTGATGATTTTTTAATTTGAAAAAGTTAAGGGTTTTCTGAATCATTGTGATTTTCCCAGGGAGTTAGTGTTTCTGCTTGCTCTCCTCCTCTACACTGCTCATCATCCAATGCACCGGTTGCCCCTGGGCAGTCTGTTCATAAGGAAGGAAGGCTGGTCGGAGTTTCCTCTGCTGGGAGTAGGTCTTTTCTCCTCACCCTCCAAGAGTCTCCCTTGAGAGGGGAGTATGACTTGGAGCTCCTCAGTGTGTCTGCTTGGCTGGCACATTTTAATTTAAAATGCATGAGCTAAAACACATCAATCAGCACCTCATCCTCAGTACCCACACAGATGTACACATAGTGGCAAAATGATCTTACTCTATGGTCCCCATAGGCCTCCCTGAAACCTTGGTAGTTTCCCATCAGTTCATTCAATTCCCATAGAAAAGAGTTGCTATATTGTTTTTTTTTTGGAAGTAAAGTTGATTTACAGTATTGAGTTATTTTCAGATGTACAGCAAAGTGATTCAGTTATATATATATATTTTTCAGATTATTTTTTATTATAAGTTATTAAAGATATTGAATACATTTCCCTGCGCTATACAGTAAATCCTTGTTGCTTATCTATTTTATGTATAGTAGTTTGTATCTGTTAATCCCAAATGTCTAATTTTACCCTCCCCCCCTCCCTTCCCCTTTGGTAACTATAAGTTTGTTTTCTATACCTGTGAGTCTGTTTCTGTTTTGTATATAGATTCATTTGTATTATTTTTTAGATTCCACATATAAGTGATATCATATAATATTTGTCTTTGTCTGACTTACGTCTCTTAATATGATAATCTCTAGGTCCATCCATGTTGTTACAAATGGCAAAATTTCATTCTTTTTTATGGCTGAATAATACTCTGGTTTATATAAGTACCACATCGTCTTAAACCAATCGTCTGTTGATGGGCATTTGGGTTGTTTCCATGTCTTTGCTATTGTAAATAGCGCTACTATTAACATTGGGGTGAATGTATCTTTTTGAATTAAAGTTTTCATCTTTTCTGGATATATGCCCGGGAATGAGATTACTGGATCATATGGTGGTTCTATTTTTAGTTTTTTAAGGAAACTCCATACTGTTCTCCACAGTGGCTGCACCAGTTTACATTCCCACCAACAGTGTAGGAGGGTTCCCTTTTCTCCGCGTCCTCTCCAGCATTTATTATTTGTAGGCTTTTTGATGAAGGCCATTCTGATCGTTGTGGTTTTGATTTGCATTTCTTTGATAACTGAGCCCTGACATCTTTTAGCATAGAGATACTTGCTGGGCATCCACACTTAGGAGGTAAATGGAGGTGGGTGGGGAATATGCAGAGATGGGGTGCCAAATGGTACATTGTTCAAGATGGAGACCTTCAGCTAATCTCCTCGTTTTCAGTCCCATTTCTTGCTCCTGCCATCACCATCATCAGAGGGACATGGAGAGGCCTGGAAGGTGTTTCCCCAGGCCGACTGAAATCTACTCCTGCAGCGTCTTCGTAGCTTTCTCGGCCTCTTTCCTCCAGCAACAAGCTTCCGTCTACTTTCTGTCTTCTAGAAATCTATTGAACTTTCTCATTAATTTGTCACCCCACCCCTACCCCACTACCAGTTTCTTCAATGTTATAGGTTTGTTTCTTTTTATTTTTCATACTTTAATTTCAGTGAGATTCCAGGAGGGCAGGGAAATGAATATATGTGCTCAGGCTGCCATCTGAATCAGAAGCAAAATATATTGTTGTGTGAGGTAACTGAGGGGTGTCTGTTTCTTGTAACCAAAAGAGCCTGAGTAATGCACCAAACCTTTTGCTTTACAGATGAGAAGAAGACGGACGCCCAAGGGGTTGAATGGTTGGGGTCATACCTCTGCTTTCTATCCAGAAGCCTGATCTCTTGGGGCTAGAGTTCATGGCAAGTGGAGGAAATGGTCTGGATAAGGGACAATTTGAATTAGAAAATAAGTTGAAAGAAAATATAGTAGGACTATTTTCAAGTACACATTAGGTCAAATAACTAATAAAGTGTTCAGATTCTTTGGGGATTTGCCATAATGCAAATTTCTAGAAACCAGAATAATTTGGAATGACCATCTATGCATTTTTTTTGCAGGTAAATGAAGGCTTTTAATGTGCTTCAAAGTACTTCATTTTCTTGGGTCAGGTAAGCCTACCCCATGCAATCTTACTTGTATCATTTCCTGAGCATGGCTGAGCACAGGCTACCTTATCACTGTCTGTTGGTCACAGACTTCCAAGGGATAGGTGTGGACATGTGTTGTTTTAGCCTGTTTGTTAACCCCCAGGGTTAGCAAGGCAGGAAGAGGCCTTGGGTTTGCTGTGGTCTGTAGGACATAGAGTTCCCCTTCCAGTCCAGGAAGATAGGGAAAGGAAAAGTGGGGACAGTCAAGATAAAAAGGTGGTCTTTCTTCCCCTCACCTTCCTTTTTAATGCCTTTTAATCCCCCTTTCATGAATCCCAGCCCTCTTTATCTTTTGCCCTATAACTGGGAGGCATTTATTCACCCTGAAGTAGTTAAGGCCTTATTGTCTCACTACCCTGAGGGGTATGCAAGGAAAGTGTAATATTTCACAGCAGTGAGTGGATAAAGGTGAAATTTTCAGGCACCAGTGAGGAAGATAATGCGGATGTAGCTGCCTCCTCAAATCACGCCGCTTCCTCTGTAGGTGGGCAAGGCCAGGTCCCCTGGTACACTTGAAACCACCCTTGATTTTCCCCTAAGTAATGATATATCCCACCAATCAGTGGGACAGCTTTCATCAGCTCTCTTTGGATTCAGTCCTATGGGCATTTGACTTGGAAGCATCCAGGAGGGTGGGAGCTGTGTGTTTGTTATCCTCGTGTCCCCCATGGTGTGTGTATGAGAAGAGAGAAAGATCTAACATTTGCTGAAGGCCTAACGTGTGTCAGGCTTTGCGTTAGATGTTTTATGTATGTTATTTAATCCTTCCTAACAACCTTAGGAGGTGAATATTATCCTATTTTCTAGGTGAGCAAACTGAGGTACAGAGAAGTTAAATAACTTACCCAGAGTCACAAAGTACTAGGACTTAAACTCATTCTATCTAGCTTCAAAGTTGGTGCTCTTTCTAAAATACCTTACACATAGTAGGTTCTCAGAATATTTTTATTAAACTAAATCTAACCAAACACTTCACAAATCCTCATGAATGAGGTTTTGAAGCTGGATAAGGCTCCAGATAACTGGCAGAGACCCATGCCTCCAAGTCCCTTTAAATCGGGCTGGTAATTGCTCTGGGCTTGCTGCAAGGCAGTGCATTTAACAAAACAAACACAGGTTCCGTTTCACATGCAAGTGAATATTTTCCCCGAGTGATTAGCACCCTGATAGCTAGTAATTACCCCACATGACACTTTTAAAAGCTGACTATGCATATTTATGGAAAATGATTATTCACAATATTAGGAACTCATTAATCTACAAGAGCACATGTGACAACATTCCAAAGTCAATGTAACATTTGTGCGCCATAAATACCCATCTGCTTTGAAAGCTGGTGTGGCGAGTGCTTGAGCATTCCACAGGTAGGGAACCCCTCTGAATGACGAAATATGCTCTTGTTTGAGGTATGGCTTTGAACACCCTTGTTCTTACCAAACACAGCACCTAATGTGTATACACACACACACACACACACACAGACACGCCCCTCCCAGCAGGATTAAGAAGGACTAAAGTGCCTTGCTTTCCCCCAAATGTCTGTTTCACCCAGAGCCGAAATTCCTGCCCTTAGAAAACATGCTCAGGTTAATGGTCAAATCACTGAAGGTGCGGTTACAGTGCAGTAGGCCCTGGGATCCACTGGCACAACATTCATTAATTTTGTAGTGAACAGGCCCTTAAGGGGTCAAGATGCAGAATAAGTGTCTGGAGGAATCCAGCTAGAGCAGGCTCGTCCAAGCCAAAGGCCAAGCTGGGCAGGTGGGGTCCTGGGCACACAGGGAGAATGAGAGACAATGGACAAGCTCTGACCTAGAAGTCAGAAGTCCCAGGTTGTACAACTAATTTGCAATGAAACCTTTTACAAGTTGTTTAATCACTTCGGACCCAGTTTTCTCATCTGTAGAAACAAAGCATTGGATTAGAAGGACCTCTAAACATTATTTTTCCTGTTTTGATCTTTTTTCCCCCCGTAAGAGTAAAGGGAGAAGAAGGAGATGCTGCTGAAGATAGTTTAGAGGCAGGGCCTCCAAGCCTCCCACACGTCTCAGCTCTACAAAGGAGAACATGCGTCCTCAGACGTGCCCAGCCTCCTGTCTTGAACACAATACCCCCGACTTCCCTCACCAGTCTCTGCCGTGCTTCTCTTCTCTTCAGAACTCAGCTTCTGAGAAAAGTAACCCCATTTCCCACTCATTCTTCAATTCACCCTTCACCTCATTGGAACTGCTTTTCCCAAGGATAAGGTGACCTCCTCGTGAATACATTCAATGGGCCCGTTTTCAATACATCTTTCTTGACCTCTTGGCAACATCTGGTCCTGCTGACCTTGACCCCTTCCTGTAGCCCTCTCTTCCCTGGGCTTCCCTGACTTCATTTCTCTTGGTTTCCTACCACTCAGGCCTCTCCTCCACTTTGGCTCCTTTCCTCTGCTCACTCCTTAGGCTGGTCCTCAACACAGTGGTTTTGAATCAGCCCTTTTTCCTGCCCTCCACACTGTCTGCCTGGTAGCGCCTGTGTACATCTTTAGCTTTACGTCCTCATGACCCCCAAATCTGTATCTTCAGCTCATGTCACTCTCCTGAGCTCCAGACCCAATTTATACAACCAATTTCTGGATCTTTCTACAGACAGTTTCCTTGAGCCTCTCAAACTCCACATTACCTAAACAGAATTCATCTCTCCTCCTCTTGACTGACACTACTCTTGTAAGCCCACGTGTAGGTCTCTGTGTTCTATTGGTTTCTACTTCTGAGTATCATTTCTCTTCAGTCCACTGCACCTAGCTTCTCATTTTGTCACTTCAGTAGCCTCTTACTGTTCTTCCTGTTTGCAGTACGTCCCCACCCACTGTCCCCATTGCCACAACAGTTAGGGGTTGTTTGATGGTTTGTCTTAATTACAAAGCAAATAACAAAGTCACTCCTTGCCAAAAATCTTTCTGTAATGCATTTCTGTTTTTGTTTTTGTCACCTGGTGTCTATCCATCTATCATTCTACTGGTAACCAACCTCTGGATGCTGGAATGATTGCTCTATTGGCAGTGCGGGTGGTTAATTAGAGAGATATAAATGAACAGTCATCCAGTGAGCGGTGAGTGTGAAGCTGGGCAGTGGAGTGGAGATGGGAAAGCGGGGCAGACTGAGAGGTGCTGAGGAAGCAGGATGGATTAAGAATTGGGGATTGACCGAGTGTAGGGGCTGAGCAAGGAGAAATTGAGAAAAATTCCCAGGTGTTTGTCTTGGGTGACACGTAAGTAATGGTACATTATGAGGAAAGATTCCAGAAAAAGAGAAGGTTTTGTGGGGAGGTTAATCGCTTCAGCCTTGGATATTGTAAACTTAGGTGCCTGTGGGGGAACTGGGTGATGCTGTCCAGTGAATTGTAGAATGTGCACATCTGGGGATTAAGAGAGGAGTTTGGGCTGGCACATGTATAGACCGGATGTTCTTGGTTCCCCTAAAATTCAAAGGATGAACATGAGGGGGCTGATGAATCCCTCAAAATTTATAGAAACATTTGTTTGAATGTGTTTAGTATATTTTTCTGGGGAAAAGTTCCTCAGCTCTCATCAGATTTTCCAAATGGTCTATGGGCATTTGAGAGGCAACAGGGCCAAAGAAAGCTTCCTGGGAACAGTGACATTTCTGAGGAAGAGGAGGCAGAGGTGGAGGCCCTGCAGGTGGCTAGGGGGAATGAGGAAGTAGGAACAGAGAGAGAGCAGCAATGGAAGGGGGATGGAGGAAAGTGAGACCATGCAGCAGCGTGGTCCAGCAAATGGACACTGGCCCACAGGGTTTAGTCATGAAGGATTGGTGACTCTCGCCAGATTGGTTCTAGTTGGGTGGAGATTGGAAGGGCTGGGTCACTGAATGGAGGGAGAAAGGAGGAGAACACACACAGACCTGTGAGAAACTTGATTGGAAAGCATGCGAGGAGAGAGGAGGAGTTTTCACCTTCTAAATGTACAAGAGCAACTTGAGCATGTTTGCACCCTGAGGGGAAAGAACCAGTGGGGGGAGAGTGGAGGGTACACACTGAGAGAAGATACTTCATGGATGAAGGTGTCTGGTAGATGAGGAGGGATGGTATTGTTTTAAAATATTCATGTAGTACATTAATAGAAGATTTGAGGTATCATAAGGCCAACAGATCAGGAGACAACTGTCATTGAAAATATAATTTTTTATATTCAAGAGTTTAGCTAAACTATTCCATGGTACTGCTGTCTCGACATGCATTTTGTTTGGGTAAGTTGCTTGCAAGGACCTTAAACTGACATTAGCCCCCTCATGCAAGCACAGCCCTAGATGGCAGCCACAGAGTCACAAGCACATGTGAGTTCCTGGTATGACTTTCCCAACAATCTCCCCTGCCTCCAATGCCTGTAGGCCTTATACACCCCTTAACTAAGACCCTGTGGGGCTCACCAAGCCCCACTCTTTTGGTTTGAAATGACCAATCCAGCCCTAGCCCAGGAACCCCAAAGCACTCCACCCACAGACCCTAATAAAGATACATACTCCATTTCTGCCTTTCTCTCTGTCTGCACCTTGTCTTGGCCTCCCCATGTGGCCCCTTGAAGTATGCCATGTACTTCCTCCAGGACCTGTGAATAATAAACTTATTTTGATTCATCTGTGGTCTGTTGCTGAACTGGGGGACTCATCATCCTGCAACCTGTGCTCCACTTAACAAATGTTAATGTAACAAAGTTATATGGTTTCTCACAGTTCCCAAGAGAAGGGTCACACCGGGCCATGGTGGGGCCACACAGGGAAGCACCAGGGTCAGTCAGGAGGCAGAAGGAGTGAGGGGAAGACATGGACAAGAGCCTTTATTGTAGTTTTCATGTGAAGGAACAAGTGAGGCCAGGTAGCAGACTTAGGATTGACTAGTTTGAATGTTTTCTGCTGGCCCTGGGTGGAGGGTTGTCCTTATTTATCTGCAACATGGTCCTGGAGTGATTAGGGCAGAGGACTGGTGGCCTGGATTGGCTGGTTTGTATTTGAAAAGGTGCTCATGGGTGAGTTGTTTATTATCTCTAGGGATTGGCTAACACTTGTGGGAAGAGTAGTCAGCAAAGCCCCAGGTGTCAAGGCATCATAATACAGAAAATAAAAGACCTGGTTCCTATAGGTGTCCAGAACACAAATGGATGGATGGGTCTTAGAAGAGAAAAGAGTTCCTCTTTCTTAGAGGTGAGTCTTAGGTAAGACTGAGTGTGGATGCAGGGGTGCATGTGTGTGTTCGAGCTCTCAGGGGTCAGGGATGCTGGTGAATTTGAGAATTTCACACTTTCTTTGCCCAGAACCATGTGACCATGAATTCCAAGTAAAAAATTGAGCCATGAAGCCTGATGGTACAAGCAAACTAACAAGGTTTTCTGGAGAACATAGGATTTCCTGGAAGGCTAGATATGGGTGACTAAGGGGACCGAGCCCCAGAAATGTCTGGACTTCTATTCATGTTCTGACTTTGAAATTCCTCAGGTGACCTTGGCCAAGTAATGTCCTTTCTCTGGGTCACTGTGTGAGGGGTCTCATGATCCAAGAGGGAGGTGGTCCTGAGCAATGTGGGGCTGGACCTGAACGAGGACTTGAATGTGGCTGAAGGTCTCATTTCAGATCCTTGTCATCAAGGGCCATTGCCTTAAATAGTTCGTGCTTTCAGGGACCCCCATGTAGAAAAAGCCCTCTTTAATTCAAGTGACAGATTGGAAGGGAACTGTTCATTGTACAGAAGGGCCTTTCAAGTGAATGTTTTTATAGATAATCAGCAATTGACTAAAGTCTCAGAGACAGAAAACATAAAACTGAAGAGTTAGGAGCCACTGACCATGGGAAATCAATGAAAACAAAACCAAAGCATCTCTGATACAATAATATAAGTCAAGGGGGCAAAGTGGGCTCCATTTACCAGCTCTGGTTTGCACACATACTGCAAGAGCACATGTTCAGTAAAAGCTTTTTCAAAATTTAACAAGCAGATGTCTCTTGAACACTTACAGGGCGTCAGACATTGTGTACAAGGATTTATATTTGAATGATATAATCTCAGAACTCAAGAACAGAGATTCTCAAACTTAAATGGGTTTAAGATCCACCTGGTGAGTATTATTACTGTTTTCAATTTTTTTTTTTTTTTCGGTACGTGGGCCTCTCACTGTTGCGACCTCTCCCGTTGAGGAGCACAGGCTCCGGACGCGCAGGCTCAGCCCCCATGGCTCATGGGCCCAGCCGCTCCGCGGCACGTGGGATCTTCCCGGACCGGGGCACGAACCCGTGTCCCCTGCCTCGGCAGGCGGACTCTCAACCACTGCGCCACCAGGGAAGCCCTACTGTTTTCATTTTAACAGAGTTTCCTGAGCCCCATTTTAGGGGGTTAGAGTCTGAAAGTCTGGGACGGGACTGGGAATCTGCATGTATAACAAGCATCCCAGGTGATTCTGATGAAGGAGGTTCAAGACGGCACACTGAGAAAGTCAGCTGAGGGGTCACAGTCGGTCAGTCCTATAATTCTAACTTGAGATCAGCTATCTATACAAGAAAGGGGAGGACAGTGGAGGGACAGATCAAACTGTCCTTGTCATTGGTACCCCACATCTTTACTCAGAAGGTAAGTAGCTGTTCTCAGCAACCACTTCTGTGCCAGAAGACGTAGGAAGGGGCCTTCCACAAGGAGTGTGGTGCTATGCCTCAGAAGGTGGGTCTAGAGCTGGGGTTGACAAACATTTTCCGTAAAGGGCCAGATAGTAAATATTTTAGGCTTTGCGGGTCATACAGTCTGTGAAGCAACTATTCAGTTCTGCCCTTGTAGCATGAAAGCAGCCATTGACAACTGGTTATAAATGTTCCAATGAAACTTTATTTACAGAAATGGGTGGCCGAGGGATTTAGCCCCTGGGCCATAATTCGCCACCTGGTCTAGAATCTGAGACCCCAGTTTCTAGCTCTGGGTTCTTTGAAGGTGTCACCATTCCCCAGTCTCCGGAGGAAGGACCTGCTCTTCTGTCTGAGCAGGAAGTCAGGGGGGTGGGTAGGGATGCCAGCAATTTAAGAGGGTACAGGTGAGGACTGTAAATGTACAGACATCATTCAATATTTCCTGGCCAACAGTTTGTACATATAAGGCATGAAGGAAACATCATGGATTAAAAAGATTACTATGACTGGGTCAGACACCTCTAGTAACAATAATAGCGTCTGTTTATTGAATACTTTCTGTGCCCAGACACTGTGCTAATAACTTCCTGCTCTCAGTTCATCCTCTCAGCAACCTTATCAGGTAGGTAGTAGCATTATTATTACCCTTTTACAAATGAGAAAACTGAGGCTCAGAGAGAATAAATAACTTGCCCAAGATGACTCAGCTAGTAAGTAGAGGAGCAAGGACTCAAATCCAGGAGGATTGACAGCAGAATCCCATTCCTAACATAGCATAACTCATGGACGATGGTAGTCGATGTTATAAGAAACTATGCATAGAATGTGGACTCTGGGAGGGCTAAGTGTGCTCACCTTCCAGTTGCTTTGGAAACTCATGATGATGGAGGTGACAGGAGTGGTGTTTGAAGGTTTAATAAGTTATGCTTATCCGTGGAAAGCCTTGGCAGGCTGGAGTTACCAGGGCATGATCAGAAAGTGCTTGTTAAAGTCATCAGACTTAGCGAGGTAGAGATAGAAATGGGAATCTGAAGTTGCCTCTGGATTATTTAGTGAGGGATTGACTTGTCATTTTCTAAAAATTTCTGGAACTTTTGACTTTATGCCTCTGACTTCAGCCTAGCAAAGCTGCAGTTTTAATCTGAGGGAACAAATTGATTCAGCCTCTAGGTTTTATTCTGCTGGCCAAACCATCCAGGGGCAACCTCAGATTTGCATTTCTATCACTGCTTTGCTAAGCCTGATTAAGACCACCTGCACTGGTTTTCAAAACTACCTTTAGCTTCTTAAAGTTTCTAATCCAACTTTGTTTTGAAAATAACCATTTTTTCCCCGGGAACCTCTGGAAGGCTTTTTATTTTCTTCCTGTATGAAGTTTTAGGGTAATATTCTGCTTTTCTTTCCAGATTTATTCTGCTCAGCTGAAGACATCAGAGACCTGGCAAAAGTCTCTGTGCTTATCAGCCCCTTTCCAAAGTGCACTGACCGTCTGGTTAAACGTTTGTACTGCCCAGCTTGTTTAAAGGGAGGCTGATGGGAGCAGATATCAGAAACAAGCTTCTGGAAAGTGGAACTTGAGCTCTATGGAAGTCAAGGTTGTGAGTCTCATGGGTGTTCCCTCTCTTCCACTTTCCAGTGGTCTGTGACTGGTACTCCTGAGACTTACCCTTTGGACGGAGAGGCAGGACAAAGCTGCCCACTTGTAGTTTGAGGTCTCCTTGAAATCTCATTTTCAACTTATGAAAAGATGTATCTTGTTGGCTCCTCATGATGTATCCATCTTGTTTTTGCAGGAAAATGATTTCACCTGCCCCGCTTGTTCCCCACCATTCTGTATCAATCTTTGAGTAGATTTCATGCTCCAGGAAGACACACCAGGCTTCCACAGTGGCTCCAGGTTTCCTCTGGCCCATCTGTCCTGTTTGAAATCGCGTAGTTAGACTTAGGGGAGGTGGACCCCCGGAGTGAGAAATGATGGAATAATTATGTCCTAGGTAAATCTTGGAATGAAGGAAATCTTCATTGGAAATCTTTGGAATGAAGATGCTCTTCCTTTAGAGGGTTTAGAGCCATCTGCTTGGATTCTGGTCCAGGAGTGGTTAAGAATGCAGGCACTGAGATCAAATCTACCCAAGTTCAGGTCCTGCCTCCCCTATTTACTGGCTGTGTGACCTGGGGCAAGTCCCTTAGGCCTGTAATATATCCATGTGTGGAGGTCAGGCAGGCAGCTGGAAGCATGAGACTGTACAGAGCTCAGGGCGGAAGTTAGGATGGGAGAAATAAATGAGGGCATCTGTAAATGGATAGTATGGAAACCATGGGACTGCATAGTTTCACCTTACGAGAATCTATAGACAGAGCAAAGAATGAAACCCAGGTCTGAGCCCTGGGTTATGCCAACACTTAGGAGTGGGATTGAGGGGAAAGGGGGTGGGTAAGCTTATGAGTAGGAGTGGACAGCAAGGAGGAGGAGATCCTGGACAGGGGTTACCATGGAAGCCAGAGGTGGCAATGCTTCTAGGAGGGAGGTTAAGCACAAGAGGTAGAAAAATGACACTTGTATATTGCAACATTGAAGCTTTTGGTGACACTGACAAGTTTTGGTTTTGGTGTTGTGCAGCTGGTCCCCTAGCAAAGTGGATTGTGGACATAGTGTGAGGTGAGGGGATGGTGATAGTGATGACAAGTCAGTTTGCCCACAAGTTTGCTGGGAAAGGGAACTGGCAACCTGGGGTTATAGCTGGAGGGGCTGAATGACAGGAGAGAACATTTAGCAGTTGGCCCGCTGAGTGCTAAACCATGGTAGCTAATATGACCATCTGGCTTTCAGGCTGTCTGCTCATCCTCAGAAATACACCCGCATGGGGGTTTGCCTTTCACCTAGCTCTGAAGGACCCAAAGGCCCCAGACACAATTGAATGAAACTTCATTTGGGGTGAAACTTTAGGTGAACTGGAAGGTTTTTCTTTGGAGAGATAGACCTGTTTGACTTCCTGTGAGCAGGGCTGCCCCTGAGAGGTCTGGAAGACCCCTGGAAGCTTCTTCTCTGACCATCCAGTTCATCTGCCTAGATGTGGAGATCTGCCAGCTCTCCTGATCACAATTCACACTTGAAAGTAGAATTTGCTAATGTAATCTGTGTGCTGTGGTTGTAGAAAACCTGTGTATGTGTGTGTATGTGTGTATATGTGTGTGAGTGTAATCTTTTTTAAAGAGCAGAGTAAATCTTATACAAATCTGATAATCATCTCAAAAAACTCTGGGCCTCTCCATTTACATTCCCTAACTTAGTCTCCCTTCTATATCAAGGACAAAAATAATGGCTTGTGAAGACTTAATGGCTTAGGGGTGGAAAACTTAAAACTGGTCAGATTCTGCGCAAATCCTATCAGATTTTCTTGCTTCTCATAAACCTTTAATCAGCATCAACTCTGTACACATACATGCACACTCTCTGCTCCTGTCCTCTCAACTTTGACAATGTACCAATGGTGTAAAAGACACCCACACTATCGACTGGAATTGTGTCAGCAATGGGGTCCAGTATTGGTCACCACTGATGTATCTGAAGGTAAACTTACTCCCTGGCTCTGGGCTGGGGATAGAATAGAGGGTTGCCAGGCTCCCCTGCTCTCATGAGCTGAAGCCCCAAGCCCTCTGCTCACTGCCATTCAAGGCTGCACAAGGCCATGGACAAGCAGAAGTCTGTTTGGACCAAAATATCCATAACTAAAAATCTTCCTCCTTCTCCCAGCCCCACTCTACATCTCAGGTAAGGAAGTTCTGAGTACTTTCAGTAGAGGAACTCTTCAATTATCTTAGACTGGGCAAAAATCTCTTTATTCCATGAAATAGCTATGATCAATCAACCAAAGTAACTAGCAGGTGTCTGTAATATTGAATATTATTTTACCAATAAAACTTCACTAAACAGAACCTTCAAGTAACCAGATTGTAGTTAGCTCTTATCTCTAATGATATCCCTAATGATATCCCCCATATCATTTGGGGGAGGAATAGACAAATCAAACCACAAACTGGAAAATAATTAGGTGTTTATTACAAATACAACTAAAAATAACCTGATAATTTTCTAGGCACATCAGGAATGAGCACCTGTTCGAGCTGATCTCCACCTCCAGCCTGGACACTGAGAACTGACCTGGGGTTCTGGGCTCTTCATTAGTCAGGGTTCTCCAGAGAATTTCTTCCTTCTCAGGGAACTTAGTCTTTTATCTTAAGTTCTTCAACTGATAGGATGAGATCCACCCATATTATGAAGGGTAATATGCTTGAAGTAAACGGATTTAAATGTTAATCAGATTTTAAAAACACTTTCACAGTAACATCTGGACTGGTGATTGACCAAGCAACTGGGCACCATAGCCTAGCCAAGCTGACACATAAAATTAGCCACCACAGGCTCCATACTTCTCAGACAGGAGAGATGTCTTTAGAGTCTATTTTATTTTTTTGTCATTACCAAAGCCAAGAAGTGGACACAAACACTTAAAAAAATTTCAACACCAAAAGTTAAAGTTAAAAGAAATTTTAGTTTAGTAATACGAACAAGCTGCAATTAGCAACACTTTCTCACCTTCTCCTTTCCCCATCTTAGTCCTCCATCCTTCTATAAACAGCCCAGCCATTTCAGTACACAGACCTGATAAAGTTTGCCATTGTAAATATCAAGTACAAATCAATGACCTCACCTAGACACCTGTTTTCTGAGAGGGAGACTCAGAAAGCAGAGGTAGACGATCAGCCAGAATGAGAATTGTACCCAAGCACTTGGACAAGACATCACTGTGTGAAGCTGGCTCTGTTGTTGGCTGATCCAACTTCAACTTCCCTCTCTCTAGCCTCCTGCCAACCAAGGGTGGCCAGGGGCATGGGACATAATCATGCTAAAGAGATTTTGCTTGTTCTCTTGAGTTTCTAGAAAAGTCTTTTCTTCTCCTTCCAAAGAAACAGATTGGGCACTTCTGGATCCAACTAAGATGAAGTAAGCACACTCCACCCTACATCTCCCACAAAATACGATGAAAAACTCTGGACAGAATACATAAAACTACCAGAGGACTTTGGAAAGTAAATAATAGTAGGTGAGCTGAA
The DNA here is from genome assembly GCF_003676395.1 of Aethalodelphis obliquidens. Taxonomy (NCBI): domain Eukaryota; kingdom Metazoa; phylum Chordata; class Mammalia; order Artiodactyla; family Delphinidae; genus Aethalodelphis; species Aethalodelphis obliquidens. Next base: position 4,235,109 of record NW_020837963.1, on the reverse strand, counting down.
GAGCGAAATAAAAACCCAAAGAATGATCCATACCGCGGTAAATTCTCCCCCTTTTATTCTCTCATAGGATCTTGGCGCATATTCTGGTGGAGCCCTAATCTCAAAATGGCACAGACAGAAAAAGCTCCAAGAAAAACTCTTTCTTTCTGGCTAATGGACTAGGAAGGAGGATCCTGCAGGATAGAAAATGGGGTGGTAGTGGTGGTTTCCATTTATTTTTCTTTCTCTCATTAATCTTCTGGTCCTCCCCCAAGGCAAACCTAAGTCACAAAATGCACTCTTGTCATAGTAGCATCAGGAAAGATGACAGGGCTGACCCCACAAGCACCTAAAACTCTGAGAGAAAAATCTCTCTTTCTGACCAGAGAATCTGGAAAAAAGTACTCCCAAAGTCTGAAGAATGTACGTGAGAAGCAATGCTCATTTTTTCCCTCTATTTTCTCTTGCCACTTCATTCCAAGATGGACCTGGTCATGGTAAATATGTGATAGCTAAAACTCTGGCTTCCTAGACAAAGTGCCTGGGAAAAGGGACCGTTAGAGCCCCAAAGTAGAGGGAAATCACAAAGAGGGGAAACTTAAGAAAGGGATGTTTTAAATCTGTGTGTGAAGCCTTGGGATCATCCTTGAGTTGCTCATGTATGAAACTGACCCGAAGCAACAAAACAAAGGCTTTGAGAAGTGCATATGGTTGGTGGACCAGTTAAGCACTACAAAGGCTTAGAAAAGAAGACTAACATTGGAACCACAGCCCAAAGAAGGCAGGTCAGGACTTTCATTCTGAACCTAGGTGGGTTAATTTTCTGTTAAAACAAATTACCACCACCAACATTCTCCAAAGCATATTAACAGGACCAAAAGTCTCATCATATTCAAGATATCTAGGACACAATTACTTGATATACAAAGAACAAGGAAAATCTGAACAGTTCTCAAGTGAAAACATAACAGACACCAATCTTGAGATGATGCAGATGTAGAATTATCAAAGACTTAAAAGAACTATTATAACCATACTCCATGAAGTTAGATCAAACACTATTGAAAAGAATGGAAAGAGGAAAAGTTGTCAGCAAAGAAATAGAGCCTGTAAAAAAGAAACAAATGGAAATTTTAGAACTGACAATTATAATAATTGAAAATTCATTGGAGAGCCTTAATAGGAGAATGGATATGACAGAGGAAAGACTAGTATAAGAAAACTAGAAACCAATGTCCCTATGAACAAAAACATAAAAATCAAATATTAGCTAACAGAACCCAGTAATATAGTAAAAGGATGTTACATCATAAACAGGTGGGGTTTATTCAGGGAATGCAAGGCTGGTTTAACATTAGGAAACCAAAGTAATACATAATACAAACAGACTAAATAGGAAAAACTGCATGATCATATCAACAGATGCAGAGGAAGCACTTGACAAACTTCAACATTCCTTCATGATAAAAACTTTCAGCAAACTGGTGATAGAAGGGAACATCTTTCACCCAAAAAGGAGTATTTACAAAAAACAAAAACAAAAAAACCCCCAAAAAACTAAAGCTAACATCATAATTAATGATGGAAGACTGAAAGTTTTCCCACTAAGATCAAGAACAAGGCAGTGATATTCACTCTCACCAGTCCTCCTTCTGCATTATAATACTGGAATTTTTATCCAGTGCAACAAGGCAAGAAAAAGAAATAAAATGCATATAGACTGGAAAAGAAGAAAGAGGATTGGTACTATTTTCAGATGACATGATTGTCTATACAGAAAAATCTCAAGGAATGTATAAAAATTTTCTAGAACTAATTAGTTACTTTAGCATGGTCACAGAATACAAAGTCAATATGCAAAAAACCCCAAGCATATCTTTATATAATAGCAATGAACACTTGGAACCCCCCTCCCAATTTTAAAGCACAATTTACAATAGATTTAAAAAATACATGCAAATCTAACAAAATATGTGCAAGATATTCTAAAAATATGCTCCAAAAGACAAAACTCTGATAAAAGAAATTAAAGATCCAAATTATTGGAGAGATATCCAAGTTCATGGGTTAGAAAACTCAATATTGTTTATAATGTCATTTCGCCACAAATTCATAAGTAGATATAACACAATTTCAATAAAAATACTAGCAGGACTTTTTTTATGGATATTCCCCAGAAGATTATAAAATTTATGTGAAAAGTCAAAAGAACTACAGTAGCCAAAATAATTTTAGAAAAGAAGAAAGTTGGAGGACTCACAGTATGAGACACACCATGCAGTTACAGTAAACACAACAGTGTGGTGTTGGTGTCAAGGAGACACATAGATGAATGGAACAGAGCAGGAAGTATAGAAATAAATCCACACAAATAATGCCAATTGATTTTTGACACAGGTGTACAAGTAATTCAATTGAAAATAGTCTTTTCAACAAATGATGGTGGAATATTGGACATCCATATGCAAAAAATTGAACCTTGAACAATCCCTCACATCTTATACAAAAATTAACTCAAAATAGATTATAGACCTAAAGGTAAAATATAACACTTTTAGAAGAAAACATAGGAGAAAATATTTGTGAATTTGGGTTAGACAGCTAAACACCAAAAACATGATCCATAAGAGAATAAGTTGGTAAATTCGATTACAGCAATGAAGTTTTGCTCTGACCGGTGTGAGGAGATACCTCATTGTAGTTTTGATTTGCATTTCTCTAATGATTAGTGATGTTGAGCATCCTTTCATGTGTTTGTTGGCAATCTGTATATCTTCCTTGGAGAAATGTCTATGTAGGTCTTCTGCCCAGTTTTGGATTGGATTGTTTGTTTTTCTGATATTGAGCTTCATGAGCAGCTTGTATATTTTGGAGATTAATCCTTTGTCAGTTGCTTTGTTTGCAAATATTTTCTCCCATTCTGAGGGTTGACAGATGAATGGATAAAGAGGATGTGGCACATATATACAGTGGAATATTACTCAGCCATAAAAAGAAACGAAATTGAGTTATTTGTAGTGAGGTGGATGGATCTAGAGTCTGTCATACAGAGTGAAAAAAGTCAGAAAGAGAAAAACAAATACCATATGCTAACACATATATATGGAATCTAAAAAAAAAAAAAAGAAAGTTGCTCTGATGAACCTATGGGCAGGACAGGAATAAAGACGCAGACGTAGAGAATGGACTTGTGGGCACGGGGAGGGGGAAGGGTAAGCTGGGACGAAGTGAGAGAGTGGCATGGACATATATACACTACCAAAAGTAAAACAGATAGCTAGTGGGAAGCAGCTGCATAGCACAGGGAGATCAGCTTGGTGCTTTGTGACCACCTAGAGGGGTGGGATAGGGAGGGTGGGAGGGAGACGCAAGAGGGAGGAGATATGGGGATATACGTATACATATAGCTGATTCACTTTGTTATACAGCAGAAACTAACACAACCCTGTAAAGCAGCTATGCTCCAATAAAGATGTTAAAAAAAAAAAGTTTTTCTCTGGAAAAGAGAATGAAAATTTAAGTTCCAGGCTGAGAGAAAATATTTGCAAATCACTTATCCAATAGAATATATGAAGTACACTCAAAATTCAACAATTAAAAGACAAACAACCCAATTAAAAATAAGAAGAGTTTTGAAGAGACCCTTCACCAAAGAAGATATACAGATGGCTATAAGCACATGAAAATATGCTAAATATCATTTGTCATTAAGAAAATACAAATTAAAGCCACAATGAGATAACAATACAAATCTGTTAGAATGACTAAAGTATAAAAAAAAACCCCAAAAAACTGACAACATACCAAATGCTGATGAGGATACAGAGCATTTGGGATTCTCACACATCGCTGCTAGGAATACAAAATGGCACAGTCCCTCTGGAAAGCAGGTTGGCAGTTTCTTAATAAGTTAAACATACTCTAATCATATGACTCAGCAATCCCACTCCTAGGTATCTATCCTAGAGAAATGAAAACTTTTGTTCACACAGAAGTCTGCATGTGAATGTTTACAGCAGACTTACTCATGATTACCAAAAACTGGAAATGACCCAAATGTCCTTCAGCAGGTGCTTGAATAAAAAAAACTATGACACATCCATACAATGGAATAATATTTGAATGAACTGTTATGTGTAGCAACTTGAATGCATTCTACTGAGTGAAAGGAGTCAGACTCAAAATGTTTCCCACTATTTGATTGCATTCATATGACACTCAAGAAATGGCAAAATTATAGTGAAGGAGAACAAATCTGTATTTGCCAGGGCTTAGGGCTGTGGTGGAGTTGTGACTATGAAGGGGCAGCAAAAGGGAATTTTGGGGGAGTGAGTGAACTGTTCCGTAACTTGATTGTGGTGGTGGTTGCACAATTCAGTGCATTTGTCAAAATTCAAAAAACCGTACCACAACTATCAAGTGTATTTACTCTTCATAGTTAAAAATAAATTACGAAAATGGACCAGTTTGGCTGGTACTGTCCTTTGCCTTAGCTCCCTCGCCTGCCCACTTTGTCCTAGCTGGACTGTGGAGGTGATGGTTGGAGGTGCAGCTGCCATTTGGTGACTGAGGGGAGAAGCTTGAGGATAAATGCCAAAAGACCAAGGCTGATGGAGGGGTGTGGACAGAATCTCGGTCTTTTAATGCATTGCTGAACCCTAGACCATATTCCTCGCGAGTAGTGGCTCACCGAGGGTGGAAGGCAATCCACGTGGCATGCAGGCAATAAGGGGCTGCATTGTCTGTAGAAAATTTAAAACAATAATAAAACCGACTGGAAGTCAGTCTGCTTTTCCTGTCAGTAGTTCTAAACAATGCTAGGGACAAAATACTCCTCCTCCCCCAAATAAATCTTTTGTCAATCCAAGTTGTGGACAACTGTTCCAGTTACTGAGTTTTAATAACATGTATGTAAGTTACAGTCAGTCAGCTACAGGATACATATGAACTGAAATACATGTGTTTGTTTAAAGAGTAAACTAGAGAGGTTTCCCCTAGATTCAGATTCCTTTGGGTTTTTCAGCGATCACTCCAGCAAGTCTGTTTCATTCTTTTAAATTTTAAACACACAATTAGAAATTCTGAGTGGCAATAGAGAATGACTGAATTGAAGTAACTCAAATTCGGATTCTCTATTTTAACAATCATTGTGCTACCATTGTTTATTTCAAATCTGCTGCTTAAACAGATATGTACAAGGCTTGGAGACACAGAGTGCACTCAAAGCAAAACAAGATGATTCTGTTACCAACTTACTGGGGGTTCTCTGAATTAACTTCTATGCCGAGTATGATGTTCATTAAAAAATATGTAATAAAATATGCTAATGTGTTGAAAATAATTTTGTTGTAAAGAGGAGATTTAAAAAATGCTTCATTGCAGTTGTTGCATATGCTGGGTAGGCAATCGCTCTTGACTTCTTGTGAGATAAACACACAGATATGTCAGCCACATGAAACAGGCTTTCTGCTACTTGCAGGTGAACTCAAGTCCATGTTTCTTGTTTTCATATGTGGTGTTAGAGGTCTTGGGGAAAAACAGCACAAAAATAAAACCCATTGAAAGACTCCACACCATCAGATCTTTGATTTCATCTGGACTCATCCCATAGCGGTTCAGGGCACATGGGCTCTCTCTGGTTGGGGGACGGCTGTATGTACTTATCCTCTGTTTAGTCTGCCTTTGCAAATGGCAAACTTTAATCAGAGGAAGAGTTTCCTTGTGGGGAAATTGATCTCTATGATGATTAAAGTTGAAAATAATTCTAATAGAATAATTCAGTTTGCTTTTTAAGTATGTTGCTGTTTATTTCGCAATGCTGGGAATGGAGTTATCCTTTGGCTCTGCTTCTAGGGAATGGGCCAGGTGGCCACACTGGGCTGCATGGCCCTATGTCATGTTAACTGTGTGTATCCTGGCAGGAGACGGTTAGTCCTGGCCACATCCTGTTCTTCCTTCTCCTGCTATTGTCTCTGTGAAGGCCGGGCCCATCCCTTGTTCATTCATTCCTTCTTTCTGCATCATCTGTTGGGCTTCTTCTTTGCTAATTTCAGGGATGCATTGATGAATCGAAGCACATGTAGCCCCTGACCTTTGGGAGCCCACATTCTCATGGGAAGAGAGAAAAGAAGCAAATATTCCCAAGAGTTCGTTTATAATTATTAGCTGTGCTAAGGTAAGTAAAGGGAAGTTAAATAGAGCTGGGAAAGTATAAAGGAGGCACCGGTTAATCTAGGGGTTTGGCAAAGCTTACAGAGGAAGTGATGGTCTTTATGGGGCCAGGGAGCTCTTGGTGTCTGCCTGCCCCAGAAGTTACTGCTGCATCCCCATCTTGCTTAGGGGAGTTTGAGGAGATTCGGTACCTTGCAACCAATGCTAGAAAGGCAATTAAAAAACAAAACCTCTTCTGAGTTCAGAGAAATCCACATCAAATGAAGGAATTCCAGGCACCAGGAAAGAGGGTGGTGGGAGATATTTTTGAGGTGAGGGGCCTTCTCATTGCTTTTCAAACAATCAGGCCAACTCTAAGGCCTTCCTGAGTAAGAAGGTGCTTGTGAAATTTGAGCAGGGGAGCAGTGGTCCTCTGGTTGGTGGGAGGGTTGCCCATCGTGGTGGAGAGGTTCCTGGTCTCCTGGCCCAGGAGTGAACCATGCCATTAATTCCAGGCCTGCAGAAGTACGGAAAGCTGTGCTCTCAGGAGCCCGGGCACAGCCCTCTGGCTTTCCTGGGAGTTTCACTGTGTTAAAATGCATTGGCTGTGAGTCAACATTTCCCTCGCAGTGGGGGGCTCTGCGCCTGAGTTCCTTGGCCTCATTTCCTTCCCAGGACCTCGATGACTGGCAGGCAGCTGTGAATGACAAGTCCTGAAAATAAGAGAAGGGGGTTGGCAGGGGGCAAACAGCCCTGAGTTGGCAACAAAGCTCTTAGCTCTGGGGCCATGGGAATAGCATCTAGCCACATCCAGAAAGTGCATCTCTGGGTGAGTGCGGGGGAGCCAGTTGCAGGTCCCAGGGAAAGTGGAGCCTGTGGAAGAGGCTGCCAGTGCAGACAGAGGCTCACACGGGGCATGAGGAAGAATGAGACTGGCAAGAGTGTCCTGGATGGCTTCTTAGCTGGGCTGCTGGTACCCTGTCTCTCAGGAGACGGATGGATGGCCAGGACACCACCTCGCAGTCCCTGCTGGACATGAGCTTTTATTCTGACCCCTGGGCTGGGAATTTGAAAAGCTGTGTCCTGGTCCCAACTCTGTGCTGACATGCTGTGGGACACCTGGCGATGCCTGAGCTCTCTAAGCCTCAGTCTCCTTATCCAAAAATGGAGATTCAGCTCCATGAGCTCCAAAGTGACTTCCTGCTCTATCACGATATCTTGTTAAAGCCTCGCTCTTCTTACGCATTTTGCCCGCTATTGACTCACCTTGATCTTGTCTTTATGACAACATAGAAAATGTGGGAAACAAGATCCTTTGCTACTTGGTTGACAGGCTTCCATGGAATGAGAAACCTCCACATTTTGGAGTCATTTATGATCATAGATTCAGATTCTTTCTCACAGTCTCATATGCAACCCCAAATGTACTTAGAGTTGGTATTGCAACCATCTTTTCAGTCCAGGGGGCAGAATTTGCCAAACCATGGGCAACTGAGGTTGAGAAGAAAGATGGGATTCTGTGACTATTTGCTAAAAGCTTGTGAGATTCTGCTGTTTCAGATTTTTTTGTGAAATTTTGCAAATGTATTTTAAAAGCTTCTTATTTTAATAGGGCTTCCCTGGCGGTGCAGTGGTTGAGAGTCCGCCTGAGGTTGCAGGGGACATGGGTTTGTGCCCCGGTCTGGGAAGATCCCACATGCTGCGGAGCGGTGGGGCCCGTGAGCCATGGCCGCTGAGCCTGCGCGTCCGGAGCCTGTGCTCCGCAACGGGAGAGGCCACAACAGTGAGAGGCCCTCATACCGCAAAAAAACAAACAAAAAAAACACACTTCTTATTTTAATAGTCTAAATAATCTAAAATGCTGTAAAGAGAGTGCAGAGGGAGCTCCCTTATACCGTTCATCCAATTCTGTTGACGTCTTATGTAACCATGGTACATTTATCAAAACTGAGAAATTAACATTTGTACGCTACTATTAACTAAACTGTAGGTTTCATCTGAATTTCCCTAGTTTTTCCAGTCTTTCTTGGTTCTAGGATTCAACCAGGATACTATGGGACATGTAGTCACCCTGTCCCCTTAGTGTCTTCTGACCTATGACAATTCCTGTCTTATTTTCCTCCATGACCTTGATACTTTTGAATAGCTCTGATCATATATTTTGAGGAATGCCCCTCAAGTTGGTTTTCTCTGATATTACTTCACAATCAGACTGGGGTTTTGGATTTGGGAAACAATACCACAGAGAGGAAACACCCTTTTTATCGTACGGTATCAGGGGTCCGTGACGTCAACGTGAGTTATCACCGTTGATGGTACCTTGATTGTTCGGTTGGGGTGATATTGGACACCTTCCCCATTGGAAAGTTACTATTTTCCTCTTTACAGTTGTTAGAGGTGAGTGTGCATGTTTTTTTATGCTTTTAAATCTATTGGGGGTTATGATTTCCAAGTCCAGGTCCTAGTCAAAAACACTTCTTCCTGTCCTAAGGAATGTAAGTCTCTGAGATTAAAATGTAATCATTGTTCAAAGTGCTTTGGGAGGTTAACAATAGCAGGTTTAACTGGGACCTGTGCAAATTAGGGGAAAAGAGGACACCATGTGACTGAATGTCTCCCACACTGTCTCCTGCCAATTGGTTCCATGAGGCACTCACCCAAGTTATGGATGTAGACTGTGGCCGTAAAAAGGAGGTTGGTTTGTTGGCCTGTGTGACTCTTAGGCCCATGACTTTGACCTCATGGTCAGCATCATGGCCCTAGATGGCCAGGCACCCCATTTAGGCAACTGTCAACCTGCAAGTGGTCTGCTTTGGATGATTTGCACATCTGGCCCCATTTGCCTGGGGTCTAAGGATGTCAGTACTTGCCGCTGATCAGAAGGTAATCTCACGTCCACTGCAAGTAAGGGACCTGGGGAGAGCAGGCGGTCCAAATGTCTGCTGGGCGTAGGTTCATAGGAGACTTTGCTGGGGGCTCATCCCCTGTATTGCCCCACTCTGTTCATCAGGGGCCAGCCATTGAGCTATTGTTCCAAGAGGAAGCCTCTGGGTCACTTTTGCTGCCTTCCTCAAGTCACAATGACTTGAAACAGGCAACATCTGACAGTGCAGGAGCCCCTTGCAGCCCTGGGTGAAATTATGATAACAAGAGAAAAAAGCTATTACTGCCACCATGCTTTCATTATGCAAATGATATTAAGATAGGCTTTGTGGATCGCCCCTGGCTATGCTATAATCTCCATGCAGTGATTATAATGTGTCAAACTTAGTCATTTTGATTATGACATGTTAATTACATGCCATCCTCATGTAGACATGAATATTACTTCCTGTCAGACAAAACACAAATTGGGCCATTGTTAGTTGGTTAGTTGTGTGTATGTGTTTTAACTTCTTTTTTTATTAAATGGATTAAAATATTTAAAAGATATGTAATATTGCAAACTGATTAAATACTGGTCTACTCCTCCATGCTCTGCTGGGTGGAGGGGGGGAATGTGGCTCACTTGGACTGCTTGGGTTGCATTTTTGAGCTCTGGGCGCCGTTGGCAAAATGGGGTTTCCTGGGAAACAAGAAGGCTGAATTGTTGGGGAGGGGGGGTGGGAGCAAGTGGGTAAAGTGTGGCTGGGGGGGAAGCATTTAAAAACTCCAGGCCCAGTGTGGATTGGGAGACAGAGCAGAGGGTCATGATCACATGGCTGCTAGGGCTGCCTGAGAAGGATGCCTGATAGGTTGGCCGATGGAGAACCAGAAGGGTCCCTGCAGACCCTCAAGTCCACTTCTCCTTTCACAGAGAGGATATTCAGGATCCAGAGAGGTGAAGGAACTTGTCCAGGGTCACCCAGTCAGGCTGAGAAAGAACTAGGACGCAGCATCGCGCCACTGTGACTTGAGACGGCCATTTCCTTGTGACAACAGAAGGGTTGGTCTGGTTTTACGGGAACCGCCATGTTTCCTCCAAGTGACCACTGAGAAGGGGCTCTTTGATGCATTCATTCATGGGTTGGAATCAAGTCCAAGCCTCCCAGCTTGGCATCCATGGTCCTCCACAATCCGGCTCCATCAGGCTCAACTGCTAGTCCCATCTACCATAACTCCTTTACATCTGTAAAAATATTTTCTACTGCATCATTCTCCAATCTTGACTCTTCATTCCTTTGGGCTAACACAAAATCTGAAATAATAATAACAGTTATTTATTTAGTATATTTTTACTGGTATTTATTTACTATGTTCTAGCTGCCTGACGCCCCACCCACCCCACACTTTATTTGTTTGAATTCATTGAGCTTCACAGCACCCTATCAAGGCTGTTTTAATAGTATTACCATATAATTGATGAATAAACTGAGGCACAGGGGGCTTAATCCAGGGCAGTCTGCCTCCTGGGCCCATTCTTCTAACTTTTAGAATCCGCTGCCTCTCTGAATTAATGTTTTCTTTCCTTTCTTCTTTAAATTGTATTTGTCTTTCAAGACCCACAGCCATTGTTTCTTTGCCAGGAAGCTTTCCCTGCTGTAGGAGATTATATTATTATTCACAAATACTTTCTATCTTCCCTGGGGAGGGTAATATCTCCTTGTTCCATGTGATGGTGCCGTGGCCATGTGGCTTGCTTTGGTCATAATGTGTAAGCAGAATGACACTCAGTGTGGAATTTCATGACATGTGAATGGGAATGACAAGTATCACATCCAAGCAGAAGCTTTACCAGCCAATTCTCTCCTTTCTGGTTGTCATCACAAACAAATGTCCTAGACAGTGACCGCTGTCCTGCCTGGGTTCCAGAATGAAAATGACACGGAGCAGTGCGACTGGCCCACATGCAGCGAGTTAGAGACAAATCAGATAGGATCTGCTGCTGTTGTGAGACACATATAGTTCAGGGTCCTTTGTTACCCCAGTAGAACCTAGTCTATCCTGACTGATGCATCTGCTTCCCCAAGGAATCTCAATCCGCCCCGGCCCCCTGGCCCAGCACTTACTCTCTGTACCTCTTGGCATGTCTGGAGCCACGTGGTTAGCTAATTGTCGCACTTCTCTCTTCTCCCTAACAGGACTGTCCTACTTTAAGGGCAAGCCATGTGCCTTACACTTGTCTGCTTCTTCATTCTCCCATCTAGAACAGTCTAGATACATAGTAGTTTCTCAGTACATGCATACCTTTTGTTTTTGATCATTTTTTTTTTTGAATCAATGAGGACATTTTACTGAGATCCCATGCAGCCAGTCCAGGGGCTCTAGTGACAATGTTTCCATCCCTCCTCACCCCTCTTAACATCCAGTCTCCTCTCAAAGCCACCATTTGTACCCTCTCCTTATGTGCTGGGGACCTAGGAGAACAGTAGGCAATCTTGCCTCAGAGTGGGTCTTCTTAGGGCTTGGAGAGGGGTTTTAAAAGTCAAAGAGCTCTATCACCAAGCCCGGCCTGAATTCCCTCCATGTTCCTCATGACGACCCTCCAGACTTAACATCTTGGGCCCTGGCTGATGGGCTGGACCACTTGATCTCCCCAGGTTCCTCCCAGCTTGAATAGCCATGAGTTCAGGCTCGGTGTTTAGAGTAGCGGGATAGCTAGTTGGAGGAGAGGACAGTGAGATTAATATCTCTGCCCTCTCTCTTGGTGCCACTGGGCGGAAGAGGAGGGATCTCTTGAGGATTGAATGAGCAAGAGTAACAATCGGAAGAAGGTAGGCTGGCATCAAGGTCAATAGCTGGGACCAGAGGCTCTTCTGAGACTAAAATGTCCAGCATCAGAGGAGGTCGTGTCAGGTATCCATGCTGGGTCCATCCATTGGACCTTTCTTACCCATTCCTGTGTTTTTAGGGGAACGGCCCATCTAAACCTACCAGCCATCAGCATCAGAATCTGAAGCGGGTGCTCTTACCAGTGGGCATCGGAGGTGAGCTCATCTCCATAAGAGCCCCTTGGAAGTCACCTGGGGTTATACAGATGGAAGGGCTTATCACTGAACTATAATTTCAACAAAGGTGGCACAATGCTCTGTTCTGCTATGATGAAATGTGTCATTAAATATAGAAATAGATCAAACACCTTCCCACTGAGGTCCTCTGGTACCAAGTATCTAGGTGAAAAGCTGAATATCTGTGAGAGCTCACAAAATGTGAAGGAGGTGGAAGAAAAAAAAAGCCCTCACCAGGGAGATATACTTAACTAGACTTATAAATAGCCTGATCACGGCTCATTTGATTAATTTGGGGAAAAAGAGTAGAAGTGTTTTGCCAATTCATCAGATTTCATGCTTTCAAAGCAGTTGCTAATGTAAATATTAACATCCCCAAATGAACAAATTGTCTTTGGTAATTAAATGCCCTAATTTACAGGTTCCATTAATAGAGAAGAGAAATAATTTTCCCCTTAAATTAACTTTTCTCCCCTTCTCCCTTCCCCTATTTAAACTTGATGTTATACATCAGTGGATATCTTTGCGGAGAGGATGGGAAGGAGTCTGGGGTTTTCTCTTTCATGCTCTGAGTGTGGAGGACTGACTTTGTCCCTGGAGATAGAGCTCAAAATTAGCAGAGTGAGGGCCTGCCCCCAGAGAGCTTAACCTCCCCTGCGTGTGGCAGGGTGAACTCAACCCTGAAAAATGGCTGTTCCGGGACCACTGGCCTTGGCCTGTGGCGTGGGATCAGGAGTTGTCCCAGTGAATGTGTGAGATATACCTTCTTCTGCTGTCTCTTCCTAGATTGGGATGCACCCCTTGGGAAACTCACACTGAGGGAAGGTGACCATTGACCTGGCCCCAATTGTGAAGTCATCATGTTTGGTCTTTGCAGTATCTCTCTCTTTTGCAATCTCTCTTATCCCACAGGACTCCCCTAAGGAGCCCAAGACTGACCTACTGCTCAAACCCCTCAGATGACTACTCTCCACCAGCTACTGTCTGGTAGCTGCTGAGTGTTCCCATTTTTATAGGGAGCTGAAGATTCAAGAGCTGGCATTAGCCAAACAGATCAAGCTTAAGTGGGTAGCCAGCTCCTCTGCCATAGTGTGGCAGCTGTGGGGTGGGTATGTTTGGACAGGAGGGCCTTCACTCTTCAATTCACACCCTATTTTCTATGATCCTATTTTATTTATTCAATGGCAGCCCTATGTCTCCTATTATCCCTTCATGGGTTGGGCCTAGGATGAGGTGAGTGAGGCACCAGGGGTGCCAAATTGAAGAGAGTTCTGGGTCGGCCTTTGCAGGACCCTGAGAGTGAGCTCCTCCTTCAACTTGTGCCCTAAGCTCCTCACTCACTTACCCTAGCCCTGGCCCTGGCCCTTCAACACCCCCAAGGGAGGTGGCAGAGGCATCAGTGCCTGCCAGCCCTCACTGGTTATTCCACTCATATAAGCACAGAGCCTGGACTCATGGGCCACAGAGGTAGGAGGAACTGGAGAGCAACTCTGGTCCTGTCCAGGACTTTTGGGGATGAGGCAGCTGGGGCTCAGCGATGTTAAGAGACTCAGTTTCCTACATCTGAGTGGGGGTGAGGGGCAGAGTCCCAGCTGTGGTGTCCTGTTGTCAGGAACCCCACCAGCACAGAGGAAGGGTTTCTACATGATGGATGTGGCTGACCCTTGTTTAGCAAGGCTCATTTCCCTTTGAGAAGCTGTCACTGTAGTCGTGGTTGCCACCATCCTGTTTCCCTGTTTTTGTTTCTTTTTGTTTTTGTTTTTGTTTTTGCGGTACATGGGCCTCTCACTGTTGTGGCCTCTCCCGTTGCGGAGCACAGGCTCCAGACGCGCAGGCTCAGCAACCATGGCTCACGGGCCCAGCTGCTCCGTGGCATGTGGGATCTTCCTGGACCGGGACATGAACCCGTGTCCCCTGCATCGACAGGTGGACTCTCAACCACTGTGCCACCAGGGAAGCCCCTGTTTTATACTTTGCTGCTGGTTCAGTCACACAAATCTTCTCTAATTTCCAGGTGAGTCCAGCTGGAGTATTTAGATGAGACTTTATTAAAGGTACATGGATAACAAAAAGGAAAGGAAAAAGCAGAAATAAGATCATGTAGATACTAAAGCTCGGCTCATTCATCTTCACTTGGGATCCTCTTTGTAATGTGCCTATCTAAATTTCAGAGTCTTGGAAAGCTAAATCTTACACTTTTTTTTTTTTTTTTGGCGGTACGCGGGCCTCTCACTGTTGTGGCCTCTCCCGTTGTGGAGCACAGGCTCCGGACGCGCAGGCTCAGTGGCCATGGCTCACGGGCCCAGCTGCTCCGCGGCATGTGGGATCTTCCCGGACCGGGGCACGAACTCTTGTCCCCTGCAATGAGGACTTTTTAGTCCCCTGCACAGGCGGACTCTCAACCACTGTGCCACCAGGGAAGCCCTAAATCCTACACTTTTAAGACTCCCTTGCAGCTAGGGTTCTGGCAGAGAATTAAATTATTTCCACTAGATATACTAGATACATTGCGTGAGATTTGGATGGGAGAAGTGAGGCCAGGGCAATTTTCCTGAGAGTTTGGCTATTGCTGTGGAGAAGCATGGTGTGAGCACCTTGGGTTTCTGCAGCAGAGTTTTGGGTACAAACACTAGCTCTGAGGGTGTTGAGGGGCAGCTGTAGTGACCTCTTTATTTCTGGATTGCACTGGTTGGGGGAGCGAGGGAGGATGCTCTTCAATTAAATATGTCTCCTGGGGGCTCCCAATTCCCACCTTCTGCGGGCTGGCTGTACCTGCTTGGGTGTCATTCTTGGAGGACCAGGATGCAGCACATTCCTTCAGCCCTTCCATTAATTCTGTAAGGACCAGTTTCTCATGTTAAATCATTTTCGGCTTAATATAAATGGAACGATTTTTGCTTCCTACGTGAATTTTGCCTGATGCTCCCATGTCCTTGGCTAAAGCCTGCTTGTCCGTCTCAGGTCCCTTTACTCCCATATCCAGTCCAGGAAATGTGCATCATCTTCAGAGGACTGCCTCCCTCATCTATGGGGTATTGCTTCACTCTTTGACTGTAACAGCTTACACATGTCAGAACCGACATATTTATCCCGAAATAGCAGCAGGAAAGGGCAGTGGGTGGGATTGGGATCTTGGTTACAGTTTCTCCTTTAGTAAACGGTTTCTGTCCCACGTCGCCCCAACCAATTATAATTCCTCATACACGTGCGCACAAAGTCAAAGGCCCAGCGGCCGTCATGTGCTAGGAATTGAGAGATCCTTTAAGCCCCAGGGTCTCTCCTGTCTGGAGAGCTGATGTCTTAAAGCACCAGGCCCAAAGCTGCCAAACACCCCGGGCCCCATAAGTAAAGCCACTGAAAAGCTTCGTGGAAGGTCGTGCCCTGAGCAGAAGTTTCAGGGAGGGGAAGGAAGTAGAGGCTTAAGGGTATTATCACTCTAAGGCATAAGAGGGCAGAAATGATCCACGGTGACCATTCCATTACATCTAATACCCTGTCTACACAACTGTGTTCTAATTCAGAATTTGACATGTTTTCATATTTTGAATTACCTACATATTGCTGTGTAAGACAATACCCCCAAATGTACCGTCTTAGCATAACAATCCTTTATGATAGCACAGAGTTTCTGAGGGTTAGGAATCTAGAAGCAGCTCACCTGGGTAGTTCTGGCTTAGGGGTTGCAGTCAGGATGATGGCGGAGGTGTTGTCAGCTGAAGGCTTGGCAAGGATGGAAGATCCACGTCTAAGTTCACTCACGTGGCTGTTGGCAGGAGGCTTCAGTTACTCACCATGTGGGTCTCTCATGCCAGCTGCCTTCCCTCAGAGCAAACGATGAAAGAGAGAGAGATAGAGAGGGAGGGCACAAGACAGAAGCTGTAGATTTTTTGTAAACTAATCTGGCGGAGCTCCATACCATCACTCCTGCCATATTCTATTGGTAACAAGGACCAACCCCTGGTATAATATACGAGGGGACTGACTCTCCAAGGGTATGAATGTAGGAAGCAGGATCATTGGGGACCATCTTGGATACTGGCTACCACAGAGTGCTTTCTATTTTTTGCCAGAGTGCTGATTTTATGCACATTTCTTTTTTCTTTTTAAAATTTATTTAATTAATTTTTTTTATTTTTGGCTGCATTGGTCTTTGCTGCTGCGTACGAGTTTTCTCTAGTGGCTGTGAGAGGGTGCTACTCTTTGTTGCGGTGCGCGGACTTCTCTTTGTGGTGGCTTCTCTTGTTGCGGAGCAGGGGCTCTGGGCATGCGGACTTCAGTAGTTGTGGCACACGGGCTCAGTAGTTGTGTCTCATGGGCTCTAGAGCGCAGGCTCAGTAGTTGTGGCGCACGGGCTTAGTTGCTCCATGGCACGTGGGATCTTCCCGGACCAGAGTTCGAACCTGTGTCCCCTGCATTGGCAGGTGGATTCTTAACCACTGAGCCACCAGGGAAGCCCCATGCACATTTCTATACATAGCAAATGTTGGTGGACAGCACACCTTAGCCACAACTCCAATTTTGACCCCCAAACAGACCAACAGATCCAAATGTAGGATTTGGAGCTTGATGTCTAACCAGATTAGACATATTTCCATTTTTTAAATATTGCAATGGGTATTTTAAATGTTTCGGTGATAGGAAGAAAACATTTTCTCAGTCTGCAAGGATATTTTACATACCTTCTTGAGCCCAGGAATTGAATTGCTTACTTTTAGCTTGACCATGGTGATGTTGGCTGCGACACCCCCCGACCCCCATCCCCAGTGCACTTGGATCTGTCTCCACTTGCTCCTCACATCAGCTCTGCTCTCTCCTTTAGCTTCTTCAGAAGACAAAGCACAAGCTACCAGCCCATTAAGATAACTTTGGAACCACTTAAGATGGGCTATTTCAAAAGGTACCAAATTCCCTGATCTTATAACTGCACCATTTAACTAGATCACCCTATAAAGAGAAAATGCGTTAAAAATACCAGTTAATTACTTTTTTTTTAATTCCCAAGGCACAAATAAGTCCTAGTTAACTGTCTTTGCACATTTATATATTTAGACATCAGGGTGTCACAGAGAGCCAGCAGGCCCCGAAGTGGAGGACAGCTGACTCTAAGTAACAAGACTGGCTTCCTTAGTAACTTAGGGACACATGCCATCAGGAGATCAGGCTGAAAGACCCCAGGAAGAAAATCCTCCAGCCAAGGCCTTGTTAGCAATTCGTTTATGGAGAACACACACTGTTGGCCTGAGTCGTATGGTGTGCCTTGATTAGAAGTGTCGATACTAAGAGATGTTAATTAAGCCTAGTCCTTGCCTGATGTGTCAGATGAGTAAAATCCAAAAGCAGATTCAATTTACTCCTCAGAGGCAATTAGCATTAAAGAAATTCCAAGGACTAAAAACTTTAATAAAATACAATTTTGGAGCTGAAAAATGATCATCTTTTTCCCTCTCTCCATTTGGACTTTAGAAATGACAATCGACAAAGGCCTGTATAAGGAGGCCCTTGTAAAATCCACTCATATCACATCAAGGATGTCAGATAGAGCTGGTTTTTATGGGCTAGTACAGCACCTACTTCACTTTCAGAGTGACTTTTTTAAAAAGAAACTCGGCTCTCCAGTGGTCCCAAATGTTTGGAACCAAATATGTATTGAATTAATGAACGAGTAAACAGTAAGTCCCAGCCAAAGTAGGTTTTGCCTATTGATACATAGAAACTCAAGCCCTTTATCAATGGGAGAGCTTCTTAGGCTCCATCTCAGAGCCCAGGCACCTTTACTTGACCCAGGCACTGGTGAAGGGAGATCAATTATCTGGTTTTTGGATAACCAATAGATCAGAATTGGTGAAGTGAAAAGAGAAGTTGCTGCCAGAGGTTGGCACTGACTGTAGTAAAACACTACAGGTGAAGCCCCCAAAGGATGAAGGGACCGGAGGCTTACAGAAAGCAGACACGAACTCAAAGATGAAAGCTACTCGGGGTTATGAAGAGAGGGGCAAACAGCCCTAAATACTTTCTTAGCTTTTGAGGGAATTAATGCATTACAACTCAGTACAAATTCATCTATTCATTCTTTCATTCGAAGAACACTTAAGTGCCAAACAGATGCCCACAGAGAAAATGGGGCACTAGCTGGGTTAAAGCTACAGTGTTCTGGCTTTATGGTTGTGCAAATATTGATTGAGCATTCACATGGAAGGTCCACGCTGGGCATTCTACATTCTCTTGTCTATTTCCAGGTGCCACAAAATTAAAAGCTCAACTCATATTCAGTTTACTCTCTAAAGAAGGCAGGGAGGCCTAAACTGCTCTAGGAAGACTTCATCTTTATGGATATAACCAAGCAGATGTAGGTGTTCATCTGGGATCAGCACCTTCTGGAGAGGCAGGAAATGAAATATGATTGTATATGTCTGTGGGCACATGAAGGAGTAAAGGCTGAGTAATCTAGTTTCTATCTTGGGATTGGAGCACGGATACATAGTGGGAGAGTCAGAGCCTCCTGGAAAGACAAGCAAGAACTTCCCAGAATGACGTGGTCACAAAGCAAGCCCTTGTGCAGTTTGGTGGAATCAAGAAAGTGGCAGTCTTGAGTATGGAAACACCAATAGGGGAGCCCTCTTCAGTGTCAGGGAGAACACAGGATCACCTTCCATCTGCTACTATTCCAGGCAACACAACTTCATCTGCAGAACTGTGAATGATTAGAAACAATGTGGTGATGGTATGCTCATGAAGGGTGTAGATTATTGAACGTACTTTGGGTTTCCTAAAAGATTTATGCCCTCCTGGATCCTCAACAAATGCCAGCCTTCTCCTAGAGCTATAATCTCTTTAAATTAGAAGACTTCAATGAACCATTTTATTTGGGGCTCCTTCATGTGGAACTTGTTCACAGTGCCTCCACGGGCATGCGTGGGTGCAGTGCCATGGTGCTCTGCCTGGTAGAAGGAGACTTCAAGCTGCACTGAGTGATGGGTCCAGGATGGAGAGGGTCTAGGATGCGAAGGCCGATGGCAATGTTAACATGCAACATAAAGGAACAGCACCTCAACAATGTGAACCATTTCACAGACAATGGAGCGTGTTTGTATGGGAGGACTTTTAGATTATTATTATGGACTATATAGTCCATATAGGGTATAGAGGATTATATCCTCTTTCTGCAGCTGAGGGTAGGAGGGTCAGTGAGGTTCAAGAATGTTTCCTGGCCATATGGGAAGTTAGAGGCAGAGCTAGAACTGGGCCTTGGGTTTCTTCTCTCCTAGACCGAGCTCTTTCCCACTGCCTCTCAGTCCAAAACTGACCACATAGGGCAGGTAAGAGGATCCTCATTTCCTGGATGGGGGACCTGAGGCTCAGAGCAAGTTAATGACTCTTCTAAGGACACACATGTGATGGTTATTTAATCTTCTAAAGAACAGTTCTTTAGTTTCAAAGGTGGAACCAAGAACTGGTTCTTTCCTTCCAACCGAATGGGTCCTTACATAGAGAACACCAACACATCAAATGGGAGTAAAATCAAGTTTTGTTGCCTTTTCTAAAATCCTGAGACCCTTTTAGAGGAGGAGGAAGCAGTGTCAAGATGGGGTTCACAGCATAGATGCTGGGGCCGCATGGCGCCTCATACACTACATAGCCTTACCAATTAATCTAAGTTCTAAGTCCTTTAATTTTCTCATCTGAAAAATGGGGTCAGCAACAGAGTATATTTCATAAAGGTGTTGAGAGGGTTAAATGAGTTAATACATGTCAAAGGCTTTAAGACAGCACGTGGCACAGAGTTAACTGTTAGCTGCCAAGCTGTCACTTAGCTGAGAGGAGGGTAAGAGTTAAAGCTTTGGGTTTTCTATGCAGGATATGGTACCCTTTTCTCTCCTCACGACAAGGGAAAAGGAAGTGCAAGTTGATCTTCTTGGTCCAAATGTCCACGGCCTAAAAAATTCCATATATGTGACAGAAAGTCCAAGGAATAAGCAGAACCAGTAACCCTCTGTTAGCTATTTGCATTCAAATTCAAGACAATTGACTTGAGTTTGGCAAACAAATTGAGCCTTTGATGACATCAGGCGTTAACACCAGAGCTGTGTCCTATTAACACATGATGCATTCCTGCTAGTGGCACTGGCTTTGCAGGCTACACTTGTCTACACTTGACCATGGCAGACGTGATTTTTCGATGAAGAAAGGAATTGAGAGTTACATCTTGTTTATTACAAGCAGAAAGTCTTCCCTCCAAGATCTAAAGCAGATCCCAGAGCTCAAGGCTTAAAGTGGATTCCATTCAGATAAGTTGCTATATATTCCTTTTTTTTTCCCACCAAATTTTACCCCTGTGTAAATCAATCTGACTACTCTCAAGTCTGTATTTCAATTTAGCAAATATTTGCTATAGTTATTGTGTATTAGACACATCGATAGAACTCAGGGATTTGGAGATGAATGAGATACACTTCCTGCCCTCAAGGAGCTCACAGCCTGTTTGGGGAGGTAGGGATATGAACTCAGGGGAGGCTCATTGAACCAGCCAGGAGGAACGAACCCCCTCCACTTCCCCCTCCATCTACTGCCCCATCTCTCTGTCCGTCTTTTTAGCAAAACTCTTCAGAAGTCTTCTACTTTCTGTCTCCAATTCCTCTTCCTCCATTCTCACTTGAACTTGCGCCATTTAGACTTTTACCCACTCCTCTCCAATGAAACTGTTCTTGTCAAGTCATAATATTTCTAGATCTAACAGCCAGTTCTCAGTCCTCATTTATTCTAATTCTCAGCAGTATTGAATAGAGTTGATGACTCTCCTAAAAACACTTTTCTTCACTTGGCTGCCAGGGGACCCCATACTCCTGTTCTTCTCCCTTCTGTACTGGCTGCTGCTTCTCATTGACCACTTGACCTTGGATCCTCTGGGGCTCAGTTCTTGGAGCTCTCCTTCTCTAGCTACACTCCCTCCTTTGGTGGACTCATCCAGTCTCAACTACATGCTGAGGACTCTAAAAATTTTAACTCTAGTCTGAACTTCTCTCCCAATTTAAGATTTATATATTCAACTACCTTCTAGATATCTCTACTTCGATGTTTAATATGCATTTCAAACTTTCCATGTCCCATACAAGGTATTGAGGTATTGATCTCCTAATTCCCAAACCCGCCATCTTCCTGTTTATTCAGTTAATGGTAATTAACAGCATCCTTCCATTTGCTCAGGTCAAAAAACTTCTAGATTATCCTTAACCCTTCTTTTTCTCTCATGCCTAACTTTCATCAGCAACTACATTTGTCTTTGCCTGAAAATTACATGTAGAACCTGATCTCTTCCTATCACCTCCATTGCCACCACCAAGCCATTGTCATCTCTTGTTCAGAATATCGCGATGCTCTCCTCTGCATTTGTCTCTCTGTTTCCATCCTTGTACCCTCTTTTATTGACTCTTAACACAGAAGCCTGTTAAAATGGTCAAATCATGTTACTCCCCAATTCCACTCCCTTCCCCCACATGACTCCCATCCCAGAGTCCAAGCCAAGGTCCTTATGGCGGTCCGTTGAGTAATATTCCATTGTACGGATAGACCACATTTTGTCTGTACATTCATCTATTTGGCATTTGGATTGTTTCCACATTATGGTTATTGTGAATAATGCTGTTATAAACATTGGCATACAGGTATCTGTCCAAGTCACTGCTTTCAGTTCCTTTGGGTATGTTCCTAGGAGTGGAATTCATATGGTAATTTAATATCTAACTTTTGAGGAACTGCCAAAAAGTTTTCCAGAGCAACTGTACCATTTTACATTCCCACTGACTATGAAGAAGGGTTTCAATGTCTCCATATCCTTGCCAACGCTGGTTATTTATTTATTTATTTTTGACAGTCACTCTGCTTCTTGTTTTTCCTTGAAGGGGTCATTCAACCTCTGGTCTTGGTGCCTTGCACTTCCTGTACCTGGAAATACATCTACACAATTGTCACCTTGATATTATTTGTTATTACTATTATTGTCAGTACTGAATAAAGGAACTTTTAGCTCAAGGCTCTTACACAATGCTGCTGCCTCCTGTTGCCCCCTAGTCAAGGTGAAGTGGACTGGAAATACCCCACCCTCACCCCATTTTTATCAGCACTTGAATTTTTTTAATATATATATTTTTTAACATCTTTATTGGAGTATAATTGCTTTACACTGGTGTGTTAGTTTCTGCTGTATAACAAAGTGAATCAGCTATACATATACATATATCCTCATGTCTCTTCCCTCTTGCGTCTCCCTCCCACCCTCCCTATCTCACCCCTCTATGTGGAATCAAAGCACCGAGCTGATCTCCCTGTGTTATGTAGGTGCTTCCCACTAGCTATCTATTTTATATCTGGTAGTGTATATATGTCCATGCCACTCTCTCACTTTGTCCAGCTTATCCTTCCCCCTCCCCATATCCTCAAGTCATTCCCTATGTCTGCATCTTTATTCCTGTCCTGCCCCTAGGTTCTTCAGAACCATATTTTTTAGATTCCATATGTAGGTGTTAGCATATGGTATTGGTTTTTCTCTTTCTGACTTACTTCACTCTGTATGACAGTCTCTAGGTCCATCCACCTCACTACAAATAACTCAATTTAATTTCTTTTATGGCTGAGTAATATTCCATTGTATACATGTGCCACATCTTCTTTATCCATTCATCTGTCGATGGACACTTAGGTTGCTTCCATGACCTGGCTATTGTAAATAGTGCTGCAATGAACATTGTTGTACATGACTCTTTTTGAATTATGATTTTCTCAGGGTATATGCCCAGCAGTGGGATTGCTAGGTCATATGGTAGTTCTAATTTTAGCTTTTTGAGGAACCTCCATACTGTTCTCCATAGTGGCTGTATCAATCTACATTCCCACCAAGAGCAGCACTTGAATTTTCTTCAGACCACTGTGGTGTCTGCTCTGTGCTCATCCCCACGCTCTGCTGTTCCCAAGGAACTTGGATCCTCAGAGGGAGACATGTGAAATCATGACAGCGTGAGCCAGGGTCAGACTGAATTGAGTACTGCTGATGCCTGGTGCTGAGGAAGTCTTCCTCCTCTCTACTTAAACCCTTTGCTTGCAGCTCCACAAAGTAGCAGCTGGTTCAGGGAAGGGCAGGTGGAAAAAAGGGGAAGAGAGGGAGGGGAAACTAATATTTCTGGTCTGCTTTCTAAGGCCAAGCCCAACTGGAGGAGCTCTCTGGGCTCCAAAGGTACTGTCTGAATATAGCTTCTGTAGATAGAGAAGGAACACTTCCTACCACACCCAAAAGCAGCTGTCCCCCAACCCCATACCTCCATCGACAGGGGGGAACATGGATAGCTTATAAGCAAATCTGAGGGAGTTATTTTGCAGCAACCGGCAGCCACCCCTACTTCTGGCCTGACCCATTTTCTTCAGCTACAGTGTGGCTCTAATAATCCCTGCTCTGCTCTCCATTTTGCCTAGAGGCTGCTAGAGTTCATTAGATTAAAAAAATCTATAAACTGCTTTGAGCACCTTGGAGGTAAGTGCTCTATAAGTACAATGTAATAATAATAATGCTACAATAATTACCTTGATTAATTTATGCATACGACAAAAAAAGATTCTTAATTAAGAGACATTCCAACAGCATGAACACAGGCCCCATATATTGGAAAGTAATATCACCAGCAGGGATTCTAACTCTGGGCCAGATCAACAAGGATAATGAACCACTCACCCTCGTTTTGAGTGCCCTCTGAGTGTTCAGTGTTACAGGCGATGACCAGGCTCTGGCCAACAGGCTGGAAAGGCAAAAGATGAAAGAGAGGAGTTTGGTGTTGTAATTACATAAAGCACAAACCGAGTTAACCTGAAGGTACTCTTACTGAACTGCAAGTAATTAAGAACCAATGGTGGACTTCCCTGGTGGCGCAGAGGTTAAGAATCCGCCTGCGAATGCAGGGGACATGGGTTTGATTCCCTGGTCCGGGAAGATCCCACATGCTGTGGAGCAACTAAGCCCGTGCATCACAACTACTGAGCCTGCGCTCTAGAGCCCGTGAGCCACAACTACTGAAGCCCGCGTGCCTAGAGCCCATGCTCCACAACAAGAGAAGCCACCACAATGAGAAGCCCACACACCGCAATGAAGAGTGGCCCCCGGTCGCTACAACTAGAGAGAGCCCATGCACAGCAACGGAGACCCAACACAGCCAAAAATAAATAAATAAAAAATAAATATATAAAAAAATAAATATATAAAAAGAACCAAATGGTAAGCTAATCAGTGACATCAATAAAATGAATTAGCTGTTTTTTTTAAATATAGTCCATACAAGATTTTTGAAATTACCTGCGGGTGGACATAGACCTAGGGTGGAAACAAACTTTTGTGACCCTTCGCTTTCTCTACCATCAGGTTCCTAATCACTACTAGGGAAGAGATGTGTATTTTGGTGCTGTAGGTGCATTGAAGGATACCCTGGAATGTGAAATTGCTCCAGATATGTCCTCAGTAGCCATAAAGTTCTCCCAAGACTCAACAGCTGTTAGACTAAGATGTGCATCATGCTTTATAGAGAAATGAAAAAGGAGTTTAGTATCACTCAGGAAGGCAATCACACATTCTGTGATCTGTCTTCTCTTTGTTCAGTCAATATTCACTCTTCCCATAAAGACTATTCAAGTGGGCCAATTTGCAGCATTCCACGCGGCAGAATATAAGCCAGGCTACCCTAGGGCTACTGGATGCCAGGTCATGTGTGGTTGCTCCAGGTTGTGACCTGGGTCAGCTTTGCTATGGCTAGAGTAGCAAGGGTGGTTTACCCAACGGTGTGCTGCACGAGTTCTCCTAATGCCTTATTTTGTGAGAAAGAGGCTGGAAGGCCACCTTCCTTGAAGGTAACCATGTATGTATGTGTTAAAGCCCCTCCTTTAGCCTGTCCTTGATAATTTCCAGCCCCATCTCCTGGGGGAAGCTATAGGATCATTGAGAGGTATATATATTGAATATATACCACATCTTCCTTATCCATTCATCAGTCGATGGACATCTAGGTTGCTTCCATGTCTTGGCTACTGGGAATAGGGCTGCTATGAACATTGGGGTGCATGAATCTTTTTGAATTAGAGTTTTCTCTGGATATATGCCCAGAAGTGGGATTGCTGGATCATATGGTAACTCTATTTTTAGTATTTTAAAGAAATCTCCAAACTTATGGTTACCAAAGGGGGAAAGGCAGGGAGGGATAAATTAGAAGTTTGGGATTAGCAGATACAAACTACTATACATGACATTGATAAACAACCAAGTCCTACTGTATAGCACAGGGAACTATATTCAATATCTTATAATAAACTATAATGGAAAAGAATATATATTATATATATGACTGAATCACTTTGCTATACACTAGAAACTAGCACAGTTAATATTAATTGTAAATTAACTATACTTCAATAAAAAAAAAGTAACATTCCTCTTTTAAGAGCTAAGTAGAAATAGGAAAGTCTACCTCAGGCAGTCAGAAATGGCTGGAGCAGGGTTACAGAAGCAGGGGAGCATGTGTATGGATGTGGGCATAGCCTGGTAGGTGGAGTGGGATGAGGGTAAACACAAAGCTGCCAAGATAAGAAATAATGTTCAGATACGTAAATGCTGTTTAATTTGATTGCTTTCCTAACACGTCGCCCTGAGAGAACTGGCAGTTCTGTAGTAAGGAAACTGGTCGTTTTGGAGCCGAGAGAACTAGCTGGGAAGGGGCTAGAGCAGAATATGGAAGTGGGGGAATTTTCACAGATAGGGAACAGCAGGACCACCCTGTATGAGGGGATCAGGGAACATCATCAGAGGCTAGAGGAACACTGAATGGAAATGTGCCGTAGAAAAACTTAGCATCTTGAAATTTAGTTAAGTCAATTCTCGGCCTCCTTGATTACTCATTACCCATAGTAAGTTGGCTCCGTGGAAAGGCTGAAACACATAGGAACTCAGCCTGGCTCTGCCTGCAGTTCATTGGGATTGGGCATTTATACTGAGCACACACATCAGCCAGTCCAGCCGTCAACACACTTCCTCCACGCCAGGCACTGTGCTAACGATTAGGTTACAGAGATGAACGGGACACAGCACCAGGCAACACATATTTGAGGGACATAAGCCGTGAGTGGTAGAGTGCAATGATGTTCCCATTTCTTTTCCCCTTTCCTGCAGCCACCCCCTTTCCTGTTTAACTTGTAGTGCTCTCTCATCATAGACAAGTGAACCTTGCCCCACCACTTGGCACTAGACTCAGTCATGGGCCCTGTGGGCTAGGATAGGCAGGAAGGCTTCCCATCTCCTGGCCTATGGTTTGGACTCCCCCTGAGGGTGGAGCCTGACTCTTGGCCTGTGACTCAAACAACACTTTAGTGCAAAACGAGGCCCTGTGATGGGTGTGACATTCTGGAGCAATGCTCACGAGCTCTGCATCTTCTCCATTGTTCCCCTGGTCTCTTCTTTTGCCCATGTCTGTCTGACTAGGCCTTGATGGCCTTTTTCCAAGCATCCTCTTCTCTCTGAAGCCTTTCCCACAGTAAGGCTTACAGAAGTCTCTCCTGTAATTCCCCACACTGCTCTGAGTCTCCACGCACTTCTAGTTGAGTACTGGATTCTGTAATGTTTTGTCTCCCCAGCTGGACTAGAAGCTCCTTGCGAGCAGGAGCTATTTCTTCTGTTTCTCAGCTGCCAGCACAGCAGCTGGGCATAGTTCCCGGGCAGTGGTGGTACCAGTGCCTGCCCTCAGAACACTCTGATGTGAGCAGCTTGCTTTCAGGCTCCCCTTCCACCTGCTCGAACACCCTCCCCACTGCCCAGTCTTCCACTGACTCCAGCTGTCATCCAGACCAGACTTTCCTTTCCAGGATGGTAGCTGAGTTCTGTCCTATTCCCTCCCCTCTTCTGGTATAAATTTCTGCAATCTTCAAAGCCCTGTTAGGTGACACAAGAATAGATTTATAGCTAACATGTTAATGACTAATAACAGTGATGTCTCCCCCTGCATTTTTTTTTAAACATCTTTATTGGAGTATAATTGTTTTACAGTGGTGTGTTACTTTCTGCTTTATAACAAAGTGAATTAGTTATACATATACGTATGTCCCCATTTCTCTTCCCTCTTGCATCTCCCTCCCTCCCACCTTCCTATCCCACCCCTCTAGGTGGTACAAAGCACCGAGCTCCCTGTGCTATGTGGCTGCTTCCCACTAGCTATCTATTTTACATTTGGTAGTGTATATATGTCCATGCCACTCTCTCACTTTGTCCCAGCTTACCCTTCCTCCTCCCCTTAACCTCAAGTCCATTCTCTAGTAGGTCTGTGTCTTTATTCCCATCTTGCCCCTAGGTTCTTCATGACCACTTTTTTTTTTTTAGATTCCATATACATGTGTTAGCATATGGCATTTGTTTTTCTCTTTCTGACTTACTTCACTCTGTATGACAGTCTCTAGGTACATCCACCTCACTACAAATAACTCAACTTCGTTTCTTTTTATGGCTGAGTAATATTCCATTGTATATATGTGCCACATCTTCTTTATCCATTCATCCAATGATGGACACTTATGTTGTTTCCATCTCCTGACTATTGTAAATAGAGCTGCAATGAACATTTTGGTACATGACTCTTTTTGAATTATGGTTTTCTCAGGGTATATGCCAGTAGTGGGATTGCTGGATTGTATGGTAGTTCTGTTTTTAGTTTTTTAAGGAATCTCCATACTGTTGTCCATAGTGGCTGTATCAATTTACATTCCCACCAAAAGTGCAAGAGGGTTCCCTTTCCTCCACACCCTCTCCAGCATTTATTGTTTGTAGATTTTTTGATGATGGCCATTCTGACGAGTGTGAGATAATATCTCATTGTAGTTTTGATTTGCATTTCTCTAATGATTAATGATGTTGAGCATTCTTTCATGTGTTTGTTGGCAATCTGTATATCTTCCTTGCAGAAATGTCTGTTTAGGTCTTCTGCCCACTTTTGGATTGGGTTGTTTGTTTTTTTGATATTGAGCTGCATGAGTTGCTTGTAAATTTTGGAGATAAATCCTTGTCAGTTGCTTTGTTTGCAAATATTTTCTCCCATTCTGAGGGTTGTCTTTTCATCTTGTTATGGTTTCCCTTGCTATGCAAAAGCTTTTAAGTTTCATTCGGTTCCATTTGTTTATTTTTGGTTTTATTTCTATTTCTCTAGGAGGTGGGTCAAAAAGGATCTTGCTGTGATTTATATCATAGACTATTCTGCCTATGTTTTCCTCTAAGAGTTTGATAGTGTCTGGCCTTACATTTAGGTCTTTAATCCATTTTGAGTTTATTTTTGTGTATGGTGTTAGGGAGTGTTCTAATTTCATTCTTTTCCATGTAGCTGTGCAGTTTTCCCAGCACCACTTATTGAAGAGGCTGTCTTTTCTCCACTGTATATTCTTGCCTCCTTTATCAAAGATAAGGTGAGCATATGTGCGTGGGTTTATTCTGGGTTTTCTATCCTGTTCCATTGATCTATATTTCTGTTTTTGTGCCAGTAGCATACTGTCTTGATTACCATAGCTTTGTAGTATAGTCTGAAGTCCAGGAGCCTGATTCCTCCAGCTCTGTTTTTCTTTATCAAGATTGGTTTGGCTATTCGGGATCATTTGTGTTTCCATACAAATTGTGAAATTTTTTTCTAATTTTTTTTCTAAATTTTTTTCTAAATGCCAGTGGTAGTTTGATAGGGATTGCATTGAATCTGTAGATTGCTTTGGGTAGTACAGTCATTTTCACAATGTTGATTCTTCCAATCCAAGGACATGATATATCTCTCCATCTATTTGTATCATCTTTAATTTCTTTCATCAGTGTCTTATAATATTCTGCATACAGGTCTTTTGTCTCCTTAAGTAGGTTTATTCCTGGGTATTTTATTCTTTTTGTTGAAATGGTAAATGAGAGTGTTTTCTTAATTTCACTTTCAGATATTTCATCATTAGTGTATAGGAATGCAAGAGATTTCTGTGCATTAATTTTGTATCCTGCTACTTTACCAAATTCATTGATTAGCTCTAGTAGTTTTCTGGTAACATCTTTAGGATTCTCTATGTATAGTATCATGTCATCTACAAACAGTGACAGCTTTACTTCTTGTTTTCTGATTTGGATTCCTTTTATTTCTTTTTCTTCTCTGATTGCTGTGGCTAAAACTTCCAAAACTATGTTGAATAATAGTGGTGAGAGTGGGCAAACTTGTCTTCTTCCTGATCTTACTGGAAATGGTTTCAGTTTTTCACCATTGAGGATGATGTTACTGTGGGTTTTTCAAATATGGCCTTTATTACGTTGAGGAAAGCTCCCTTTATGCCTGCTTTCTGGAGGGTTTTTATCATAAATGGGTGTTGAATTTTCTTGAAAACTTTCTCTGCATCTATTGAGATGATCATATGGTTTTTCTCCTTCAATTTTTTAAATATGGTTTATCACATTGATTGATTTGATTATATTGAAGAATCTTTGCATTCTTGGGATAAACCTCACTTGATCATGGTGTATCATCCTTTTAATGTGCTGTTGGATTCTGTTTGCTAGTATTTTGTTGAGGATTTTTGCATCTATGTTCATCAGTGATATTAGCCTGTAGTTTTCTTTCTTTGTGACATCTTTGTCTGGTTTTGGTATCAGGGTGATGGTGGCCTCGTAGAATGAGTTTGGGAGTGTTCCTCCTTCGGCTATATTTTGGAAGAATTTGAGAAGGATAGGTGTTAGCTCTTCTCTAAATGTTTGATAGAATTCGCCTGTGAAGCCATCTGGTCCTGGGCTTTTGTTTGTTGGAAGATTTTTAGTCACAGTTTCAATTTCAGTGCTTATGATTGGTCTGTTCATATTTTCTATTTCTTCCTGGTTCAGTCTCAGAAGATTGTGCATTTCTAAGAATTTGTCCATTTCTTCCAGGTTGTCCATTTTATTGGCATATAGTTGTTTGTAATAATCTCTCCTGATCATTTGTATTTCTGCAGTGTCAGTTGTTCCTTCTCCTTTTTCATTTCTAATTCTACTGATTTGAGTCTTCTCCCTTTTTTTCTTGATGAGTCTGGCTAATGGTTTATCAATTTTGTTTATCTTCTCAAAGAACCAGCTTTTAGTTTTATTGATCTTTGCTATCATTTCCTTCATTTCTTGTTCATTTATTTCTCATCTGATCTTTATGAGTTCTTTCCTTCTGCTAACTTTGGGGTTTTTTTGTTCTTCTTTCTCTAATTGCTTTAGGTGTAAGGTTAGGTTGTTTATTTGAGATGTTTCTTTTTTCTTAAGGTAGGATTGTATTGCTATAAACTTCCCTCTTAGAACTGCTTTTACTGCATCCCATAGGTTTTGGGTCATCGTGTTTTCATTGTCTTTTGTTTCTAGGTATTTTTTGAGTTCCTCTTTGATTTCTTCAGTAATCTCTTCGTTATTAAGTAGTGCATTGTTTGGCCTCCATGTGTTTGTATATTTTACAGCTTTTTTCCTGAAATTGATATCTAGTCTCATAGCATTGTGGTCAGAAAAGATACTTGATACAATTTCAATTTTCTTAAATTTACCAAGGCTTGATTTGTGACCCAAGATATGATCTATCCTGGAGAATGTTCCATGAGCACTCGAGAAGAATGTGTATTCTGTTGTTTTTGGATGGAATGTCCTATAAATATCAATTAAGTCCATCTTGTTTAATGTATCATTTAAAGTTTGTGTTTCCTTATTTATTTTCATTTTGGATGATCTGTCCATTGGTGAAAGTGGGGTGTTAATGTCTCCTACTATGATTGTGTTACTGTTGATTTCCCCTTTTATGGCTGTTAGTATTTGTCCCCCTGCATTTGAACTGAAGTTTTCGACGTCCTCATCCATAGGAATGACTAGACATGGTAATCCCTGAGACAGGCTGCTGGGATAACATTTTTAGAGCATGGACTTCATGGTGTTCCTCAGATCACCCTGCCAAGTGATTTGACATCCTAGGATGTTCTACAAGTGGTCTTGGAGAGGCTGAGAGACAGGACAGGCACACAGCTTTATATCATCACAACCACTTTAGGCTGTGGTTCATGTTTGAACTTCATGTTTTCTAAGTCACCTATAATATGCAAATCTGTGAAATGGATTTTGATTTCAGAGCTGGTGTGCGTGTGCGTGTGTGTGTGTTTGTGCATGTGTTTGTACCTCAA
Organism: Aethalodelphis obliquidens; assembly: GCF_003676395.1. Taxonomy (NCBI): domain Eukaryota; kingdom Metazoa; phylum Chordata; class Mammalia; order Artiodactyla; family Delphinidae; genus Aethalodelphis; species Aethalodelphis obliquidens. The sequence continues at coordinate 4,203,856 of NW_020837963.1, read as the reverse complement.
ACATTCTTTGTCTTATGCTTGCTGTCAATGTTATAATGCAGTATAATCAAATCCTATAGCCTGAAGAATCCCCCTAAATCATATGGTTCAGGATCCTGTCTGTGGACTGCTAAGTTATTATTATCATCATCTCCATTATAAAGGTGGGACAAGTGATGCTCAGAGGGGATAAAGGACTGCCCAGCTCTCACAGCTGTTAAGAGAAAAAATTGGGACCAGAACCCAGGACCACTTCCTCTGTTGCAGGACTATTCTCAGTCACAGAGATATTGTATTAAAAACCTTCATATCACTCTCAATCTCAGATTTAAAACATTAGTACCTGCCATTGCCCCTGAATTGCCCTGGCCCGAGTAGAACCTGATCATTAGGCAGACACATTCAGGTGCAGCTGGTTTTATGCAGTAGGTGTCATGAAAAGAGTTACATATAAGTTGCATCTTTATAATCTGGCTTTTGTCTACACAACTGAGAGAAGACAGCTAAAGGAATCTTTTGGTGACAGCCCTAATATTCTCATGCCCATACAGTTTGGAGTGGTTATAAGAAACACGCTCTTCTTAAACCCATATGCTCAGTTTTAGACATATTCACACATGCTGTTTAAAGTCTCGGTTATGTGGCAAGGATGAAAAAGCACGTGAATTAACACCTGGATGTACAAGACTTGGGAGCCAAGAGTCTCTCGGTGTAGAACGTACTCCTGCAAAGGATGCCTGGTGGCTTGGAAATCAGGACACCTGGGCTCTTGTTCCACCTCTAACACTGACCAGTGACTTAGCTCCCTTTAGGCCTCAGTTTCATTACCTGCCAAATGAAAGGGCAGCATTGATCAATTTCTAGGTCTTAGTTTGCATTCTGACATCATAGGACGCTATGCATATTCATGCACACAAAATGGCCCTCAGCCACACGGGAAGTGTGACCCTGGATGAGGCGATTTGCATGAACAGAAATCAAAGCCATAAGCCACAGAGATGAAGTTCCAGCAGTGGAATTTCTGGTGTTATCATTATAAGAAGGATGGGGACAGTGTTGCCTCTGAGAGCGAGGTCTGCCAGGTACCCCTGAAAGCGTATGCCACAGGTGGTGATTGGTCAGTGCAAGGCCAAGGTGTTCCACTGCTCACATGGACATCTGTGCCTTGGGCCCCGGCAGGCCTCCAGCACCCACCTCCTTAGGCTCCAGGTATAAACTTAGGCGGTCTGTGGGCTCACTGTTGGCTGGATATTTAGTTTTAATACCCCAAACCAATTTTAAATAAAATAAAGGAATCCCCCTAAATATTCTATATGGGGCTTTCTCTTTTTTTAGAGAGACATTTCTGACTAGTTTCACACAGGTTTAGCCAAAAGGGAAATTAAACTCTACATTTAAATGGAGATTATGCACAAAGGAATCCATTAGTTTCAGTATTTCTCAGCAGGAGGGCTCAGAGTTATTTAAATAAGTTTAGATATTAAACCTAAAGTAGCCATTAAAGCAGTGTGGATTTGTTTTTCTGTTTTTATTTTTTTCCCAGAAAATCTTTTTTTTACAGCTGACTGAAAAAATCCATTGCTTAACCAATGGAGGATATTTTCATGCATTAAAAAAAAATCCAGGGACTTTTTAATATAGCACTTCCTTTGAATTTTTAAGTACCATATTACGGTGTACTTATTAAAGCCAAGTGTCATATTTTGGAGATTAAACTCCAAGCACTTTCCCTCCCCCACCCCCACCCTGGGCAGAGCAGCGCTAATATAAACACCGACATTAAACCATATTGGCTATGGAAGAGTCTTTGATTGTCATTGAGATTATTTTAAAAGTTATTTAGGTCCCCCTGTTACATCTCTGCAAACCACTGAGAAAATGTTGTGCTGGGTTTCTCTTTGAGACATTTCTTTGGGGATTCATAAATATTGATTGTACCGTAAAAAATTGATGGAATCTTGAAACAGACTGCAGTTGAGGCAGCTGGGGAATTTACTCAATTTTTCTCAATCGCTGCAGTCTATAAAAAGAGGAGATTTTGCAAATTGTTTCTCACCTTGTCTTTTTAGTATTTAATAGCTCTCAATTCTGTAGCCCTCTGAACCATGTGCTGGGTGTGTTTTCTATCAAAACAGAATCAGGCCTATTCAATGGGAATTAAAAGGTGGGGGCAGGTTATGAATGGGTTAAACTCTGCCCTGTTCTCCACCCTTTCTCTTCCTTTTCTCTTCCCACCTTCTCTCTGTTTCTGGTGTCCTGCTGTTTTGGTCATATTAATGTTACATCTATTCCACAGATGCCCATGTTATGCCTAGGATCACCCCTTCTCCTCACTTCTCAGGGTCACGATGGAAATAAGGTCAAAGAAGTGAATACCAAAGGCTCTCTGGGGTCTTGCCTTTTACCACAACCTGGTAACTATTAAACCACACTCCCATCAAGGCACCCCCTGCTCCCTCTTGTTTATATAGCAAAGCTCTTCACCATCCTGGCATTCAAAGCCTTTCACCCACCATCTGCCTCCAAACAACCACTTTAGTCTTATTCTCACAAGCCTCCTTCTGGAACCATAGTTTCTTTGCCCATGAGTCCCCTCACTGTCCCTCAAACATACATCATACATTTCTTCTTCCAGACATTGGCTTATGCTTCTCCATCATACTTGGAATATTCTCCTTACCATCTCCTTCTGTTGTAGGCAGAATAATCGCCCTCCTCCCTGCCCCAAGATGTCTGTGTTTTAATTCCCAGAACTTGTGAAAGTTAGATTACAAAGTAAAAGGGGATTAAGGTTGCTAAAGCTGACTTTAAGATAGGGATATTATCCTGCATTATCCCTTTGGACCCAGTGTAGTCACAAGGATCCTTAAAAGTGGAAGAGGGAATCAGAAGGGAGCATGAGAAGGGTTCAGCCTAACATTGCTGGCTGAATGTTAGGGCCACGAGTCAAGGAAAGCTGGAAAGGAAGCTAGAAAAGGCAAGGAAACAGATTCTCCCATAGAACCTCCAGAAGGAACTTAGCCCTGCAAACACCTGGATCTTATCCAGGGAGACCCACGTTGACCTTCTGACCTACAAAACTGCCAGGGAATATATTTGTCTGGTTTGAAGCCCCTAAATTTGTGATAACCACATCTTAATCATCTTTAAGGTAATCACCCTTAATCACACCTACAAAGTGCATTTTGTCATATAGGGTAACATTAGCAGGTTCTGGGAATTAGGACCTGGATATCTTTGGGGGCCGTTATTCAGCCTAGACACTTGGTAACAAGAGTGAGGTGGCTCTGCCAGTTCCTGGGCAACAAAGAACCTAAGGCTAGAGAGTAGCTGGGAGCTGTCCATGGAGGGTTTGAGTAGCCACCATATGAGGGAGATTGTGACCAATGTTAAGGGGTCTGAGGATGTTGAAGAGGGAGGGCTCTGGGTGGGATACAGATGGCCTCATGGTGGCAGTAGGGCCCATGGGAGAAATGATGGGTAGCTAGAAAAGGGTGGAGTCATTTGGAAGGATAGCCCAGGCAGGAAGAGCAGAATAATAAGCAAAGAAACAGAATGGAAACCCTCACGCCTATGAGGGAAGTCAAGAGGAGTGCAGTCTGGGGATAAGAGGTAGGGTTTCAGGTCTATGGATTTCCCTTAATCATGGCCTCCAACACCTGGCTTAGGTGTGGCCCATTTCTGCACTCAACTCTCCTCTTGGGCTCCCAATCCTGACCCTGACCCCCACTCTCTCATTCAACCCGAACAGCTCTGCTACCTCTAAGTCTTTCCAGGACTAATGCTACCCACCTGAGCTCCAGGGAAAGCCGGCCAGGACAGAGAACAGAATCCAGCCCCACCTTTACCTGGGCCATGGCCTCTGGCATCATGATAAGGATGAGGAAGCCAAGCCACTACTTGGTAAGAGGGATTTACTTGAAAGAAAAATAGGCCATGAGATCAAGAGCCCTCATATTTCCACCAAAATCTCTGCTGGTTTCTCTGGTCCCCACCAGCAGCTGTTCGTTGGTGAGAAGCCCCATCCTTAGACTCCACCTGGCTGCAGAAGTCGGCTCACCTCTCTCAATTTCCTTCCTTGCCAGAATCTCAGGCCCTCCAGTTCTCATTTCCTCAGCAGATCTCCAATGCCCTCAAATGAATGATTTCTCTATTTATCTGGCCCTTTTACTTGTTCTTGGCAGGAATGCTGGTCTGCCTTAAGCTACTGTATCCCATCAGGAAGCAGAAAACCTTTCCATCGTTGCTTTTGAAGGATATATTCATTGTAGGAATTTTATGTTGGCAGTTGTTTTCTTTAGGACTTTGGATATATTATTCCCTGTCTTCTGGCTTCTGTGATTTCTGTTGAGAAATTAGCTCTAAGTCGGCTATAAGTCTTACTCTTGCACTTTGAAGGTAATATATCTTTTTTTCTCCTGCTACTTTAAAGATTTTCTCTGCTCTGGTACTCCAGTTCCAGTGAATTTAATTTTGTCACCATGTCCCAAATGGCTCCTGTGCTCTTCTCTGTATTTCCCATCATTTCGCTTTCCCATGTTATTGTCTGACCTATAACCAGGCCCTCAGGCCCTTGCAACCCTTCATTTGGATCCCTGCTAACTAAGCCCTTGCACTAGTCTTCCTGCTTCAAGGCTTGCTCTTCTCTAATCCATTCCTCCATCCTCTAGCCTCATGAGCCTTCTAACACCAAATCTGACCATCCCACTCCTCTGCTTAAAATATTGAGTGATTTCCCGTTTCCTGCAGGTAGATAAACTCCAGCTTCTTAGCATGGGATTTAGGTCTCTACAGATCTGCCTTTAACTTTGTGCTCTAAGAACCCTGATCAGTTTCTAGTTCTCCCATGTCCCTGAACACACACACACATACACACACACACATACACACACGTGTGCACATACCCATGCGCACACACTCACGCTTCCCAAATTGATCCTCTACCACATGCCTTTGTTCACCTTCTGTCTGGAAAGCTCTTCTACCCCCTTTTTGTCTGATGAAGCCGTACTTATTTTTTAAACTCATCATCATCACCTCTAGGAAGCCCTCCTGTCTCAGCTCTGGTCCCCACTCTCCCACTCCCCAACTACTGTTGCTCCTATAGTGCACTTGGTATATCTCTAACACAACACTGAATACAAATGACTCTGTGTTTAAACAACTATCTTCCCCTCTAGATGGTGAGTTTTTGAGTAATTGTGTCTCATTCATCTTTATAGTCCCAGTGCCCAATACTTTGCTTGAGACATAGAAGGCACTCAATAAATGTTTAAATGATTGATGAATTGATAAGTAAATAAACTTGTATGAAAATTCCCTTAGTTTCACATCCTTGTATGAGTCAATATTGTTAGTCCTATTTTAGGTGTGAAAAAATACAGACCAAGTCCCCTGTCTCTAATTGCACAGCAAATGAAAGCCCCAAAGATCTCTAAAATGGCATCTGTCTGATCCAGCCCACACTGACGTCTTCCTTCTTTCTCTTAACTCTTTTGCAATCAGAGTCCTTAACATGTGATCTAACCTTTGATAATATGTGGGTTTCTATTGCTGTAACACAGATGAAAAAATCAATTGACCAAATGTTTGCGATGACATTTTCCATCAGTTTACTTCAACGCTAGGACCTTATTAGTTGATTAGAAGTTAGTCATTAGAAAAGACTGTTTGACTAAATATTACTGCCCAGTTGGTGGTCTAGACCGAAGCAAACCTGGGGACATTGAGGCTTACACCACCCTGGGGAGGGACTCGGGGTCAGGGAATGACAGCAGTTGCAGCCGATGGGAAGAAGGCAGTGTCAGAAGCACATATGGAAGAGCCGTAGGCCAGTCTATGTCTGGGCGGCCCAGGAGGGGATGGGATGTTGGAGAGGGCTTGCCTGGTTGATGAGCAACAGGAGATATAGCAACAGCATTGGCAGGAAGCCCTGTTGGCAAATGGCAGGACCCTGAATGTGTAGCTGGATCCAGGCCCCACAGTGGGGCTGATCCACTGTGGGGACCCAAGGACCAGAAAAGCTAAGGTTCTGGTCAGTTATTAGGACTGAGAGTAAGGAGAATAAAAAAGGGCCCAGTTATCCAAACTGGAGCACAAAGTGGGACTCAGCATTAGGAAGAAAGTGTGACTCATCACCCCAAGGTCTTCCAGACACCAGCGGCCGGGCTAACCTGGGCCAGGGGCATTGGTGACTCCTCAGGTGATACACTTCTGACTGAAGACAGCCTGGCTCGATGTTGAATGTGGCAAGAAGGGGAGACGTGCTGTCAAATGACCGAGTTAGAGAATCGAGGAAGACGTGACTGCTCTGGGCAGATGCTGACCGCGGCAGGTCTAAGGGGCCGCAGGCTGTGAAAGCAGATGAGGAGCCAGGAGAGAAGAGATGGGGGAAGGCAAAAGGCCAGAATACGAGCTCAAGATGGGGTCAAGTGGGGCTGGGAGAGGCTGGAGGCTTGGGGCAGAGGTGGAGCTGAGGGCTTGGAACTGGGTGAGCGGGCAGTGAGTCAGATTCCATGCAGCCAAGCCAGGTGCTAATGCCCATGGTAGGCCAAGAAGGTAGAGTGGGCGTCAAGGGTCAAGGAGCCGTAGATGGTAATTGGACATCAGAAAAAGACTGGGTAGGATGGAGATAAGACCTGGGTTTGTGGTCAGACTCCCAGAAGTCCTAGAGGCAAGAGAGGTAGGCAAATACTGCATTTAGGGCTCAGGTGAGAGGGTGGTCAGTAAGCTCAGAGGATGGTCAAATCCAGGGAAGCCACAAAAAGCAAGTAGGCAGGAGCGCAACAGATAATGGGCCGGGTACAGGTGCCAAGGTACAGGCACCAAGCCCTTGCTAACTGAGGTGGCTCTGCCTCACTCCCAGAGCGCTCAATTTACCCAATTTCCCTTTGGAGCTAGGGCAGAGACCAGGCCCAGAGGAGTTTTTTAAGGTCCTTCTTCCAGATAGCAGTAAGCAATCTGGGGCAATGGCAGCTGCATGGGGCTGTATTGGTCGGGGTTCTCAAGAGAAACATAACCAATAGAAAGAGATTTATTACAGGAAATTGGCTCATGTGATTCTGGAGTCCGAGAAGTCCCACGATTCACCTTCGGCAGGCTGGAGGCCCAGGAAAGCCTGAGAGATGAAGTTTGAAGGCCCGAGAGATGAACAACCAATGGTATAGATTCCAGTTCGAGTCCGAAGGTCTGAGAACGAGGAGGGCCAAGAGCAGGAAACTGTCGTCCTAGTTCAGTCAGACAGAGCCAGAGTGAATCCTTCCTTTGGCCACTTTTTGTTCTGTTTAGGCCCTCAGTGGATTGGATGAGGACCACCCACATTAGGGAGGGCAATCTACTTTACTGAATCTATGGATTCAAAGGCTAATCTCTTCTGGAAACACCCTCACAGACACATCCAGAATCATGTTTAACCAGATACCTGGGCACCCTTGGTCCACTCAAGTTGACACTTAAAATGAACTCTCTCATGGGGGAGTAGCACAGATCCTGCCCCTGCCTGTGGTTCAGGGATGCCCAGCACAGTCTCCCTGGAGACCTGTAGCTGATATTGACTCCACCCTGGCTGGTTAGGTGGCCCCAGGACATTCTACAGCTGGGGGATCAGGAAGTTGAATGCCTTTGTATAGTATCACTTGCCAAAGAAACATCAGAAGTGTGGCTTCTTGATTACATCTTAAATGGAGCCATCCTGTAGGTCTGACCAATTTGCTAATTCCTGGCCTCCACTTGGAAAGCTTCCAGATCGTTTTCATGCTACACTGTGCAGTTCTGCCTTCTTAATGTAGTTTTAAAGTTGTATTAAATAAACAAAGGGTATAAAATAAAATTAATTATTGGACACTCCATGCTATTTAATTTTAAGGCTCCCATTTTGCCAGTATTTCTTCTGAGGAAAACAAGGCGTGGAGTGCCAGGCATCTGGGCTGGTCCTCCGTGAGCATCCCCGAGGAGGAGAAAGAGAAAGGAAAGGAGGAGAATTAGAAACTCAAGGACGAATACAGGTAGAGAGAACCATGCTCTTTACTCTGGGGAAAAGATTTTGATCCAATTTCTAGGATTCCCCCAATTATCTGGGTAGCCAAGTGGGGGCAGGTCAAACTGATGAGGGAAAACTCAGATGGGGTATTCTGTCTCAAGGTTGTGCCTGCTAAAGTTCTTTTCCTGACCAGGCAAGACCTGGCCTCTTACCATCCTGTACCTTCTCCCAACTCCTCCCCAGGCCTCAGATTCATTTAATTTTTCTCACTGGATGAGCTCCTCTTCTGTGCCATACTGAGGAGTTGGGTGAATGGGCTGACCCAGCCCCTACTGCCTGGCTTTCCAGATCAGGTCTTAGCACTGTCACTATACTCACAGGACCCTGGGCTCTCATCTTCACTGCACTGATCCTAGTTGCGATTTCATGTCTATTTAATTAATGTCTGTCTCCACCCTCTGAACTAAATTTCCATGAGTGTAGAGACCATTTCTCTTTTCACCCACTGCTGTGCACCTGGCCTCCAGTACATGGCCTGGAATGGAATGGGCACTTAGTAATTGTTGGATGGATGGGAGGAAGGATGAATGAAGTCAAAAGGGAAGAAGGGAAGAAAAAGGCCTTCCTCAGTTGCTGAGGGGTCCTCAGTCCTTGAGACCCCACCCTCATCAGGATCCTACAGGAGCAGAGCAGAGTTTTCCCCAGGAGGAGTCTGCGCGAGTTCAGACCTGCCATTTACAGCATTTCCCTGTGGCTGTCTGGCTTCCTTGGGATCCCTGCTGGCTGGCCTGGCTTGACCGTTGGCCTTTCTAACAGCACCTCTGCACGTGGGCATGATTCTATCTTCCTTCCACAAGGTTCTAAGCTTTAGGGACAGGAATTGTGCCTCCTCTTTCATCTGAAGTTTCTACAGGTTCAACTCTCTCCTATGTACATTGCTCCTCTGCTTCTTCCACTTGGAGAGGCTCTATCCCCCTTATCCAATCCTTCCATCCTCAAAGGCCCAGCTTAAGCTCCACCTCCCCTTCAAAGTCTTCCCAAGACGCTCCAGCCAACAGTGCACAGAGAGTCTTTGCACAAAAGCTTTACTACATCTCACCTTCGATTTCACTCTGTCTGATGACTGTCTTTGCTTGTGGAGTCAGGTGTCTCCCCTTTCTAGGGTGACCAACTCTTCCTGGTTTGCCTGCGATGCTCCTGATTTTGGCACTGAAAGTCCCAAATCCCAGGAACTCCCTTGGTCCTGGGAAAACCAGGACAGTTGGTCACCCTAACCCTTCCCCCAGCCTGGCCTACCCACCCCAAGTGTGTTAAGCTACTGTCAACTTGAAATTCAAGACTCAACTCAAGAGTTACTTCCTCTAGAGAGATGTCCCCTCCTGGGTGCAGGAGAGGTCTGCTCTGCCAGTGTAGGCACTACTCTCCTGTGATCCCCACAACGTGGGTCTCTCCAGGTCATGCATTTAACATCCCTCGTGTTCCCCATGGCACACACAGGCACTCAGGAAAGATTCGTCAAACAAGCAGGAACGCTAGGTGTTATGAGTCAGGTTGAGTCCCCTAAAAGGATGTTGAAGTCCTAACCTGTGAATGTGACCTTATTTGGAAATAAGGTCTCTGCCAATGATCAAGTTAAAATGAGGTCATTAGGGTGGACCCTAATTCCAAACAACTGGTATCCTTATAAAAAAGGGAAAATTTTTATACAGAGATAGACACACATAGTGAAGGCGATGTGAAGAGACATAGGGAGAAATGGCCATCTAAAAGCCAAGGAACACCTGAGACTACCAGAAGCCAGGAGAGAGGCCTAGAACAGATCTTTCCCTAACAACTCAGAGAACACTGCCCTGCCAACACCTTGATTTTGGACTTCCAGCCTCCAGAACTGTGAGAGAATAAATTTCTCTTGTTTAACACCCAGTCTGTGGTACTTTTTACAGCAGCCCCAGGAAACTAATTCACTAGGGTTCAATTAGGAAATAATTATATTCTCCATTCCCCCTTCACCCCATTACAGGCACAAACCTGCTCCTTGGGGCGCGAGCCTCAGCTGCCCCTGGATGAAACCTTGGAGGCCCCATAGCCTATCTGCTGGCTCTCAGATAATAAACAGTCTTCAGGTCCAATTCAGCCAGAAGAATAATCTCATGTTAGTAACTAAATGGTAAAATAGTGTTTAAGTACTCCAAATCTTTGCCCCTCCCATAGCCCAGGCTTCTCTGGCAGCCTGGATTGGCGGGGCTGGTGGTGTGAGCGGATTGTAATCGGCTTTTTCTCCATTTTTCCTCCCTGCCCCAGCCCCTGGTGCCAGAGGCATGGACTGATCCCTAAAAACATGGAGAGGGAAGTGGGGGGAGGTCTTATGTAACCTGACTTTGATTTTTCCCATCTGGAAACTGATGTTTCATACTGACCTTCTCTGAGTTGGCTGAAGTTCTGAACTGATTATTCTTCTCAGGGACACTTTCGTGAAGGTTCCTACAGGGAACCCTTGACGGCACTTCCTGCGAGGGGTGATGCATTTGCTTAGGTGGTGAGGTGGGCTGTGGGCACCTTCCCCATGACACTAGGTCTCCAGAGTCCAGCTCTCCTGGGTTGTCTTGCCTCAGGAGGTTCCAATGCAGCCAGGTGGACTTCTCACCTCTGTTACCCCAGATCAGGAGCCAGAGCCTCTGTCTTTGAGATCCCTTGGTCTTGTGTCACACACTAGCTGAGAGTGCCCCTAACTCCGGAGGACCCAACATGCTCTCCAGGCATCCTCCCTAAATCCCTTCTCACTAGACTAGAGGTGAAGGGGAGGCCACCTCCTGCCTTTCCCATGAGATGTAGTACTCATAACACACACACAGCCCTCTCTGGAAAAAATCTTTCATGACTTTGCCTTCAGTCCTCTAATACCCTTAAAGTGTGTTAGGCTAAGTACTACATAGGTGGTCTGCACCTCACTTTTCGATGTGGAGGAATAGCTCCTATTCAATTTGTTTTGCTTTTTTTTTTTTTTTTTCTTTTTGTTCCACTAAAAGGAACTTGGGCTGGGGTATGGAAAGGAGAAGATGTATAAGATGAGCCTGGAGCATCAGGCTCTGCCAGAAGGTAAGGAAGGTCTCTAAGAATGAAGGCAACATGTGAGAAGACAGAGGAGACAGCGTGAAGGGTCCCAGGGGTCAAATCTGGGAGTGAACATCACAATGAATAGTGAAAGGGACAAATTTTAATCCATGGAAGGAAAAAAGAATTCTTGAGTCCATACTTATGCTAAGAGAGAGTTACAGAAACCAGAGGTGTGTCTGTAGTATTTTCAATTTTTTCCCTCAACTGCTTTCACAGACAGGAACTCTCAGTTGATCCCATCCTGCCCATTTTTCACATGGAGACACTGAAACTGGAAAGATGCAGTAAATTTCCAAGATGCTGAGTGGTCTATTCAGTGACAAACCCAGGACCAGACCCCAGACCATTGCTCATGACTCCCCCAGCTGGTGGAAGACCACAAGGGGCCACTGCTCCAGGTATGCCTCTGCCCTGGGTGGGGCAGCTCTATCTCCTCCCCTGAGTCTGGCCACCTCCTTACTCTCCTGGGTGCAATGCCCTTGGATCAACCCTCAGAGGATCCCACCACTCTCCCATCTCCCAACCCCCAAGCCAAAAACTTATTAAGCAACCGCCTGTCACGTCTACCTTAATAAATAAGAATCTCTTTTCAGCTTCTTTGTCTTCCTCACCTTGGGGCCCACCTCCGGTAACCACACTGTCAATTACACCTCATGTCTAGCAAGACCAGAGCTAATGAAAAGCAATAGAGAATTCACTGCCTTTTAATGAGGGAAACATGGCTTTTACAGGGAACAATTTATTGGGCCAAATCCCCCCGTCCATCACCCAGGGGAGTTGCTGCCTTTTAGTACCCTGCACTTGTTACCGTGTCAAGCGCCGTATAAAATTGCCAGCCAAGCGCCGACGTGAAGGCTCTGACTCAATTTACAGGGTGACATCTCTCATTTCCCTCCTCAGATCAGTAAGTGATCCTGGCAATGATATGCATAGAAATTAATTACTCCATCCCTCCTGCTCCCTGGCAGCCAGGAGTGGGGCATGGTCCCCAGCCAGAGGAGCTGGGCTGACAGGCCACTGACCTTCAGCATTTCTAGCTTTGTCCTGGCAGGAGTATAGAGGGGAGACAGGACCACACTGCCAGAAAAGGAAAAAAAATACATGAGAGGAGAGCATTCTGTGTGCTCAGCCTTGTTGAAGGTCAAGAGCAAATACTAGGTCTATCACTATTTCCAGGGGAGAGGGGGAAGCAGGGGAGGCAGGAAGAACATCCCAGGCTGAGATTCAGGGACTGTCTAATCTACCACTAATTTTCTTTATGACCTTGGGCATGCCACTTTATCTCTAAAGTAAAGTGTTTTAAACAGAGTGATTCCTCGATGTTCTGCAAAAATAGACCGCCCCTTCCCATCCTCTTCCCTGCCCTTCTCTGGATGATATATTAGGCTACTCTCAGTCATTCTGTTTTAGGCTCAGTTGAGCTATACGACCTTGGGCAAGTCCCTTCACCTCTCTACACTCTAAAGAATCTTATGGTTCATGATCTACTTCCAAAGATGGTTTTGGGAGTCAAATGAAATCAAGTTGCTTTAAAATATAAGGTCACATAATTTAAATTCTCATCTAGGGTTAGCTCGGAGGAATTAGGAAAAATGGCTGTTGTGAGGAGCACTGACCAAGTGTTCCTGTCTTAAAGTATCTTCCACACTTGTTGTCATATCTGAAATTCCATCATTAGAGATTCATTTCTTTGAGTCTTCAGATATCACTTAATAATGTTAGTTTTTATCAAGGATTCGCTCACTCTGTTTCAAGTAGCATACTTAGATCGATCACCATCACACTTACATAGATAATCACAGCAAACCTGTAAAGAAAATATTATTGCCATTTTATTACATTGGGGCTCTGAAGGATAGATTAGCTGGCCTAGGCCACTATGTAAATAAAGAGGACAGAATTAAAAAAAAATCAACTTACTGAGGTATAATTTGCAAACAATGAAATGCATACACTTTAAGTGTATGAGTGATGAGTTTTGATACAAGTATACACCCAGGGAACTGTTACCACAATCAAGGTGTGAAACTTCTCTGTGACTCCAAAAAGTTTCCTACTCCAGTCCCAGGCAAACACTGACCTGCTTTCTTCACCATTCATTAGATTTGCCTTTCTTTTCATTTTGCAAAAACAAAATCATATAATATACATAATTTTGTACCTGGCATTTTTAAATCAGCATAATGTTTTAAAAAATTTATCCATGTTTTTGCATGCATGAGTTGTTACTTTTTATTGTTGAGTATTTGTTACCCATTCACATACTAATGGACATTTACATTTTCCCCAGTTTTAAGCAACTATGAAAATAATTATTATGAACATTTGTGTTCAAGATTTTGTGTGGATGTATGTAGCTTTTTCATAGATTTCTTAGGATTTTCTAAGTTCTCGACCATGTTCTCTGCAAATAAAGACACTCTTACTTATTGCTTTCTAATCTGTAAGCCTTTTATTTCTTTTTTAAATTGAAATGTAGTTGATGTACAATATTATGTTAGTTTAAGAGGTACAACATAGTGATTCAACATTTAAATACATTACAAAATGATCACCATGATTAATCTATTAACCATCTGCCCCATACAAAGTTACTAGAGTATTATTAATGTATATTACATTCTTGTGACTTATTTATTCTATAACTGGAAGCTTGTAGATCTTAATTCCATTCACTTATTTTACCCATTGCTCCAACCCCTTCCACTCTGGCAACCACCCATTTGTTCTCTGTATCCATGAGTCTGTTTTCATTTTGCTTTGTTTGTTTGTTTTCTTTAATTCCACATGCAATTGAAATCATATGGTATTTGTTTTTCCTTGTCTAACTTATTTCACTTAACATAATATCCTCTAGATCCATCTATGTTGTCACATATGGAAAGATTTCATTCTTTTTTATGTCTGAGTAATATTCCATCTTCTTTATCTATTCATCTGTCCATGGAATGGGCACTTGGGTTGCTTCAATATCTTGGCTGTTGTAAATAATTCTGCAATAAACATAAGGGTGCGTATATCTTTTTGAATTAGTGTTTTTGTTTACTTTGGATAAATACTCAGAAGTGAAATTGCTGGATTATATGGTAGTTCTATTTTTAATTTTTTTAGGAACCTTCATATTGTTTTCCATAGCAGTTGCACCAATTTACAATCCCACCAAACAGTGCACAAGGGTTCCCTTTTTCTTCACATCCTTGCCAACACTTGTTACTTGTCTTTTTGATGATACCCATTCTGACAGGTGCAAGGTGATATTTCATTGTGGTTTTGATTTGCATTTCCCTTATGATTAGTGATGCTGAGCACCTTTTCATGTACCTGTTAGCCATCTGTATATCTTCTTTGGAAAATGTCTATTTATGTCCTCTGTCCATTAAATTTTTTTTTGTATTGAATCGTATATTTTGTTATTTCTATTTTTTGGATATCAACCCCTTTTTGGGTATGTCATTTGCAAATATCTTCTCCCATTCATTAGGCTGCCTTTTGTTTTGTTGATGGTTTCCTTCACTGTGAAAAAGCTTTTTGGTTTGATTTAGTCCCATTTGTTTATTTTTTATTTTGTTTCCCTTTCCTGAGAGACAGATCCCAAAAATATTGCTAAGCCTGATATGAAAAAGCATACTGCCTGTGTTTTCTTCTAGCATTTTTATAGTTTCAGGTCTTACATTTAAGTGTTGAATCCATATTGAGTTTATTTTTGTATGTGATGTGAGAAAATGGTCCAGTTTCAATCCTTTGCATGTAACTTTCCAATTTTCCCAACACCATGTATTAAAGAAAGTCTTTTTCCTATTGCATATTCTTGCTTCCTATGTTGTAGACTGGTCATTTAAGCACAGATTTATTTCTGGACTTTCATTTTGTTCCATTGATTTGTCTGTTGTTGTGCCAATATCATACTGTTTTGATTACTGTGGCTTTGTAGTATGGTCTGAAGTCAAGGACCATGATACCTCCAGCTTTGTTCTTTTTTTCTCAAGATTGCTTTGGCTGTAGGGGTCTTTTGTGGTTTCATACAAACTTTGAGGTTATTTGTTCTAGTTCTGTGAAAAATGCCATTAGTATTTCAATAAAGATCACATTGAATATGTATATTGCCTTGGGTAGCATGGTCATTTTAACAATATTAATTCTTCCAATCCATGAGTATGGTGTATCTTTCCATTTGCTTGTGCCATCTTCAGTTTCTTTCATCAATGTCTTATAAGTTTTCAAAGTACAGCTCTTTCACCTCCTAGGTTAGATTTATTTCTCAGTACTTCATTATTTTTGATGCAATTGTAAAAGAGTTTGTTTGCTTAATGTCTTTTTCTGATAGTTTGTTATCAGTGTATAGAAATGCAACAGATTTCGGCATATAAATTTTATATCCTGCAACTTTACTGAATTCATTTATTCATTCTAACAGGGGTTTTTTGGTGGAGTCTGCAGAATTTACTATATATAGTATCATGTCATCTGCAAACAGTGACAGTTTTACTTCTTCCTTTCCAGTTTGGATGCCTTTTATTTCTTTTTCTTGTCTGATTGCTCTGGCTAGAACTTCCAGTACTATGTTGAATGAAAGTGGTGAGAGTGACCATTCTTGTCTTGTTCCTAATCTTAGAGGAAATGCTTTCAGTTTTTCACCATTGATATAAAGTTGGCTATGGGTTTGTCATATATGGTCTTTGTTATGCATTACCCCGCTATACCCACTTTGTTGAGAGTTTTTATCATAAATTAATGTTGAATTTTGTCAAAACCTTTTTTCTGCATTGATTGAGATGATTGTATGATTTTTATCCTTAATTTTATTAATGTGGTGTATCACATTGACTGATTTGCAGATATTGAACTATCCCTACATCCCTGGGATAAATACCACTTGTCATGGTGTATGATCCTTTTAATGTATTGTTGAATTCAGTTTGCTAAAATTTTGTGGAAGATTTTTGCATCTATGTTCATCAATGATATTGGCCTATAATTTGTGTGTGTGTGTGGTGTCTTTGTCTGGTTTTGGAATCAGGGTGATGCTGGCCTCATAGAATGAGTTTGGAAGCATTCCTTCCTCCAATTTTTTGGACTAGTTTGAAAAGTATAGGCATTAACTCTTCTTTAAATGTTTGGTAGAATTCACTTATGAAGTCATCTGGTTCTGGACTATTGTTTGTTAGGAGTTTTAAAAATTACTGATTCAATTTTACAACTAATCAGTCTGTTCAGATTTTCTATTTCCTCCTGATTCAGTCTTGGAAGATGTTATGTTTCTAGGAGTTTATCCATTTCTTCTAGGTTGTCCAGTGAGTTGGGATATAGTTGTTCATAGTAATCTCTTATGATTCATTGTATGTGTGTGGTGTTAGTTGTAACTTCTCTTTTATCTCTGATTTTATTTATTTGGACCCTTTCTTTTTCTTTATGAGTCTGGCTAAAGGTTTGTCAATTTTGTTTATCTTTTCAATGAATCAGTTCTTAGTTTCATTGATCCTCTCTATTGTTTTATAGGTCTCTATTTCATTTACTTCTGCTCTGATCTTTATTATTTCCTTCTTTCTACTAATTTAAGGTTTTGTTTGTTATTCTTTTTTTAGTTTCTTTAGATGTAAGTTTAGATTGTTTATTTGATATTTTTGTTTGTTTATTCATTTCCTGAGGTAGGCCTGTATCATTACAAACTTTCCTCTTAGAACTGTTCTTGTTGGATCCCATAGATTTTAAATGTGCTTTCATTTTCATTTGTCTCCAGGTATTTTTAAAATTTCTTCTTTGATTTCTTCAATGACCCATTGGTTATATAGTAGCATATTTTTTATACTCCATGTGTTTGGGTTTTTTTCTGTTTTTTCTTATAGTTACTTTCTAGTCTCATACCATTGTGTTTGGAAAAGATGCTTAAATTTTCTTAAATTTCTTAAATTTGTTTTGTGGCCTAGCATATGATCTATCTTATAGAATGTTCCATGTGCACTTGAAAAGAATTTGTATTCTGCTGTTTTTGGATAGAATGTTCTTTATATATATATATATATAAAGTCTATTCAAGGCCAATATTTCCTTACTGATTTTCTGTCTGGATGATCTGTCCATCGATATAAGTGAAGTGTTAAAGTCCCCTACTATTATTGTGTTACTGTCAATTTATCCCTTTATGTGTGTTAATATTTGCTTTATGTATTTAGGTGCTCCTATGTTGAGTGAATATATATATTTATAAGTGTTATATATTGTTGTTGGATTGATACTTTATCATTATGTAATGCCCTTCTTTATCTCTTGTTACTGTCTTTGTTTTAAAGTCCATTTTGTCTGACATAATATCATTAACCCAGCTACCTTTCTGTTTTTATTTGTATAGAGTACATTTCCATCCCCTCACTTTCAGTCTCTGTGTGTCTTTAGATTTGAACTGAATCTCTTGTAGGCTGTATATAGATGGGTGTTTTTCGTTTTTAATCCACTCAGCCACTCTGTGTCTTTTGATTGGAGCATTTAGTCTATTTATATGTAATAATTTTGACAGGTATGTACTTATTGCCATTTTGTTGTTTTCTGGTTGTTTTTGTAGTTCTTCTCTGTTCCATTATTCTTCTCTTGCTCTCTTCCCTTATGATTTGGTGACTATCTTTAGTGTTATGCTTGGATTCTTTTCTCTCCTTTTTTGTTATATCTATTATAGGTTTTTTTGTTACCATGAAGTTCATAGATAACAACATACATGTGTATACATATATTTTTTTAAGTTGATGATCTCTTAAGTGTGAACACATTCTAATATTCCTATATTTTTACTCCCTCCCCCAACAAGTTTTATGTTTTTTTCATTATATTTTACATTTCTTTGAGTATTCCATAACTCTTTATTGTAGATATAGATGGTTTTACTGCTTTTGTCTTTTAACCTTCCTACTAGCTTTATAAGTGGTTGATTTACTGCATTTACTATATATTTGCTTTCACCAGTGAAATTTTTTCTTTCATAACTTTCATGTTTCTAGTTGTGGTCTTTTCTTTTCCACTTAGAGAAGTCTCTTTAACATTTCTTGTAAGGCTTGTTTAGTGGTGATGAACTCTTTTAGCTTTTGCTTGTCTGTAAAACTTTTTCTCTTTCCTTCAATTCTAATTGATAAGGTAGAGTATTATTGGTTGCAGGTGTTTTCCTTTCACTCTTTGAATATATTGTGTCACTCCCTTCTGGCTTGCAGAGTTTCTGCTGAAAAGTCAGCTGATAGCCTTATGGGCGTTCTCTTGTATGTAACTAGCTTTTCTCTTGCTGCTTTTAAGATTCTCTCTTTATCTTTAATTTTTGACATTTTATAACGTGTCTTGGTATGGACCTCTTTGAGTTCATGTTGTTCGGGACTCTCTGTGCTTCTTGGACTTTAATGTCTGTTTCTTTCTCCAGGTTGTAGAAGTTTTCAGCTATTATTTCTTCAAATAAGTTTTCTTCCCCTTTCTCTCTCTCTTATCTTTCTATTACTCCTAAATGTGAATGTTAGCATGCTTGATATTGCCCCAGATGTCTCTTAAACTATTCTCATCTTTAAAATTTTGTTTTCTTTTTTTCCATTCACCTTGGGTGGTTTCCACTACTCTGTCTTCCAGATTGCTGATCTGTTCTTCTGTGATATCTCATCTACTGTTGATTCCCTCTAGCGTATTTTTCATTTCAGTTATTGTGTGCTTCAGCTCTGATTGGTACTTTTTTTTTTTTTTGTATTTTCTAACACTTGTTGAAGTTCTTACTGTTCATCCATTCTTGTCCCAATATTGATGAGCATCTTTATGATCGTCACTTTGAACTTTTTATTGGGTAGATTGCTCTACACCTTGTTTCATTTAGTTCTTTTTTCTGAGGTTTTGTTTTGTTCCTTTGTTTGGAACATATTCTCTGTCTTCTCATTTTGCCTAATTCTTTGTGTCTATTTCTATGTATTAGGTACGTCCATTATATCTCTTGATCTTGGAGAAATGGCCTCATGTAGGAGATGTCCTATGGTGCTCAGCAGCATGCTCCCTTCTGTCCACCAGAACTCCAGGCTCCAGGCTCATCCCTTATCCGGGCTATGTGAAGCCTTCTGTTGTGGCAAAGTGAACTACTGTGGGTACACTGATGAAAGGGTTGGCTCCAAATAAGATAGAGGGAGGATTTCAAAATCAAGCTTGTCAGCACCAGTGTCCCCAGATGAGATCTCCAAAATGGCTGCCACCACTCTCTCAGTCTCCAGGGGAATCACAACTGCCTCTTGCTTCTCTGGGAGGCTCTCCAAGATCAGCAAGTCGGTCTGACCCAGGTGTCCTTTAAACTCCTGCCTCTGAACTGGGATCAGAACATATGAGATTTTGCTTGTGCCCTTTAATAATGAAGTCTCTGTTTCCTATAGCCCTCTTGAATGTGAGCACCACTGGTTTTCAAATTCCATCTTTCTGGGGATTTTTATTCCTGGTACAAGACCCCCAGGATGGGAGCTCAATGTGGGGCTTGGACCCCTCACTCCTCAGTAAGGACTTCTGCAGTTATGATATTACTCTTTTTTGTGGGTCTCACCTGGGGATGTGGGTCCTGGCTCAATTACATCTCCTCTCCTCCTACCTGTGGCTCCTTCTTTATATCTTTAGTTGTGAAAATCTTTTCTACTCGCCTTCAGGT
The DNA here is from genome assembly GCF_003676395.1 of Aethalodelphis obliquidens. Lineage (NCBI taxonomy): Eukaryota > Metazoa > Chordata > Mammalia > Artiodactyla > Delphinidae > Aethalodelphis > Aethalodelphis obliquidens. The sequence continues at coordinate 4,184,147 of NW_020837963.1, read as the reverse complement.
CATTTTCGTAGATAGTTGTTCTGTAAGTACTTGTAATTTTGGTGTGCCTGTGGGAGGAGATGAGTTCAGGGTCTTCCTACTCTGCTATCTTGATCTCTCTCTTTTTATTTCTTTTTCTTACTTTATTGCACTAGCTAAGACCTCCAATACAATGTTGAATAGGGGTGATGGATTGGGAATGGATGTACTTGCAATGTTTACAATATTAGGAGAAAAGCATCCAATATTTTGTTATTAAGTATGATGTTAACTATAAATTTTTCATAGATACTGTTTATCAGATTTAGGATTTCCCTTTCATTTCAGTTTGCTAAGAGTTTTTTTAAAAGTCATGAATCAGTGTTGAATTTTGTCATATGCATTTTCTACATCTGCTTAGATAAGCGTATGGTATTCTTTCTTTATTCTGTTAATATGATGAATTACATTGATTTTTGAATGTTAAACTAGCCTTACATTTCTGGTACATTTTTGGTAAAAATCCCCCTTGGCCTTTGTGTATTGTCCTTTAAGAAAAAAAAATTTTTAGTATGCTACTGTATGCAATTTATTAATAATTTGTTAAGGATTTTTATGACTATATTCATGAGGGATAGCCAGTAGAATTCTTTTTTGTAGTGTCTTTAGTTTTGGTGTCAGGGTAATTTTGTCTTCATAAAATGATTTGAAAAGTATTCTTTCCTCATTATTTTCTGAAAGAGTTTATGGAAGATTGGTGTTATTTCTTCCTGATATTTTCTTTGTGAGAAAGTTATTATTATCATTATATTAGTAATTAAATCTCTTTAAGAGATATAGGAATTTTTAGATTTTCTATTTCTTCAGTAAGTTTTAAAATTTTTTAATTTAATTTAATTTTTATTATTTTTTATTGACATACAGTTGATTTACAATGTTGTGTTAATTTCAGGTGTACAGCAAAATGATTCAGCTATATATACATACATACACACATATCTATTTTTTCAGATTCTTTTCACTTACAGATTACAAGCTATACAGTAGGTTCTTGTTGGTTATCTATTTTATATATAGTAGTGTGTATATGTTAATCCCAAACTCCAAATTTATCCCTCCCCCACCTTTCCCCTTCACTAAGCATAAGTTTGTTTTTCTATGTGTGTGGGTCTGTTTTGTACATAAGTTCATTTTTATCATTTTTTCAGTAAGTTTTTATCATCTGTGTCTTTCAAATAATTTTTCTACTTTAAGTTGTTGAATTTATTGGCATCAAGTTACTCAATATCTCCTTATTAGTCTATTGATGTCTGTAATATTCGAGCCAGAATTTTAACACGATTCTGTCTGACTCCAAAATTTATGTTCTTTCTCCTATGTAATCCTATTCCTGTAGTGAAATGCAGTCTTCCTGGGACTTCCATTTATGACATACTCAGGAAGAAATACCTTAAGAGCAATTGAAAGCCAGGTGAGAGCCAGGTTTGCTGGAAGAAAGTTCATGTGTGTGTTTAATAATGAATTAGGGTCAAAGAGTCCAGGGAATTAAGCTGAGGAACCTCAGGAAAGATAGGACTCTGTGCTTCTAATGCAGGGGGTGTGGGTTCGATCCCTAATCGAAAGATCGAAAGAAAGAAAAGAAGAGGTAATCAAGGCACAAACTTGGACTGCATAAGCATACCAGGTTTTATATGCTACAAAGGGTGGATGTGTGGGTGGGTGGGGAAAGCAGGGAAAGAAGAGAAAATGCTGCTCAACTGAACGTATGCACAGTATTTTGAGTTGGGCTTGTCTATGGCAACAATTCCTGGATGATGATTGAATTTTTTTCACAGTTTTCAGTACTTATTCCACTGCAAAACTGTTGCTTTCATAGTATATGTTGACAGCATGTAGCTTTAACTTGGCATAAATTTACTTACGGAGAAGCCACCCTCCTCTCTTTCTATCAAGCTGGTGGAATTTTCCTTTTACCACAGAGACTAGGATGCTAGATATTTGCTTTCCCAGCTTCCCTTGCAGCGAGGAGTGGTCTTGCAACCAGTTAGAACATAAAGAAAAGACTGTTGGAGGACTTTGAGAGGAACACTTTTCTCTTTTCCTCCTGATGAACTCTCACAGTCCCACCCTGGCTTCTTGCGCTTTAACTTGGTTATATGAAGATGGGATGCCTGGGGCTTGGAGCAGTTGTCTTGAGACTATGAGGCAACAAAACTGGGTTTGGAAAGCCAACATGCACCAGACAGCAGAGAAGAAGGAGAGAAAGAACCTGGATCCTTGAGAATATCCTTGAATCTCTGAACCATCCCTGAAACCACCTATTTCCTGGCTTGACATAAGATAGTAAATGTCTTTTTTTAAAAGCCACTGTTATGTGAGTATCTGTTATTAGAGCCTTATTATCTTAACTGATGAACCTATTAGGTCTATGTCCATTCAGTGGTCTCACTTGTCACCAAGACATCTGTAAAATCAGAAAGGTAGGCACTCTAATCACATAGTTGTACTAAAAAAACCAAAATGGCCCAGAAAATGCTTATATTAATATAATTTTAAGATTATGAACAAAATGAAGACATGAATTTACATTTTTCTCCTAGAGAACTTCAGGACCTTATAAGTATATATCCATGGTACTGGTCTAAAGACCCCAGGATGGGAAATCTTTTCTAGAGATGTAGATTTTGAAAGTAAGAATTTTGTGAGGTTGTTGGAAATTCATAACTTCCTTCTTTTATTCATATCATCTCTTGCCACTTTCTCCAGAGCAGTGGCATAGAACCTGCAAGCCACAAGGGGACATAGCACTTACAGCAGGGTGGGGAGAAAGAATAATGGCTTTCTCTTGCAAAGACAGCCTTCTTAAGAGAAGACCAGCTCAGGGGGATAGAGGATCAGTGAGATGAAAAGGGAGAGCTGCAATTACATAGAGGAGGAAACCCAAACAGCCATAAGTCTATGAAAAGAAAGTTAATCTCTCTAGTAATCAGATTAATCAGAGAACTGCTGGGAATGCAAATTAAAACCACATTTTGATACTATTTCAAAATATTATCCAATATATTATTACAGAAGAAGAAGTCTTATCACACCAATGTTTGGTGAGGATATGAAACACTTCTAACTCACAGTACATGGACAGTGAGAGGGTAAAGTGTCAACACCACTCTGGAGAATAATCTGGCAATATCTAGTAAAGTTGAAGATATGTAAACACTTATACCCAGTAACCCACTCCTAGATCTACACTCTACAGAACCTATTTCAGATTGTACATGAGGGCAAATGTACGAGAAGCTTCCTAGGAGCACTCTTTGTAATAGTGAGCAATCAGAACTACTCTAATTATTCATCAAGAAGGAAATGAATTAATAAACTGTTGTGTATTCACTTAGTGAAATCCTACCAGGCACTAAACACAGATGAGCCAGTGCTTCACCACTGTTGAGTGAGGGAAAAGAGCTGCAGGAGACTGGTACAGCATATCACTGTTTATATGAGTTTAAACCCTGCAAAACTAAACTGTATGCTTGTGTGGGCACATGCATTAATAGTGTAAAGATTTACATGGGAATTATCCAAGTGTAGGATAGTTCCTGCTTCTCTCGTGGAGAGAGGCAAGCGAGATTTAAAAGCAATACACAGGGGACTGCAAATGGTTTTGTCACGTTTTATTTCCAAATAGGGTGGTGGTGTATGAGCCTTCATGACCTCTATAACTTTTTGAGGGCTGAAAAATTTTACTAATACTTTTTTTAAAAAGAAAGAGAAGCAAAGAATATTTGCATGGCGAGAAGTCCTGAGGGCTTGATAGCAGAAAGGTCAGTGGTGAGGGCTGGTGCCTCACAATCAGAAACCTGTGTCTGAATCTCAGCTCTCCTGCTTACCAACTGCGGTGTGATTTGAGGGGCAAATTAATTAACCTCTCATGAACCTAATTTTTCCCAGATAAAAAATAAGAATAATGACATTTACTCTTACATGAATATGGTCAGTTCATTAATTAAATAAAATATTTAAGAACCAGTACAGTGCCTGGCACATTTTTAGGGAGATTACACATTCTGGTTTATCTGGGACAATTGGATTACACCTGCTGTCCTAACTGGAAGGTCCCTTTTCAACCTCAAAACTGTCCTGATTTGGAGGATAAATGATACTGTCACCTTACACATTGTAAATACTCAATGTACTAAATTCATGGTAGTCTCCTTTCTGGTTTTCAAGTCCTTAGAACCAGCAAACAATCACCCTTCCTCTCTTTTCAAATGTCTTTTTTACCCCATCTGTGTGGTGGAAGCTTTAGACATCCCTCCATTAGGTTCAGAGTACCTAATCTACTGGGTTGAATTGCTGTAGGATTCCTGCTCAAATTCCATTAAGCACTAGGATTGGAATAAGCTGTAAAGTTCAGAATTGTTAAGAGCAAAATGTGAGGAAACATATTAATGGCAAAGAGCAAAGAAATTGCTGAAGAAAGACGAAGAAAACTTTTATTGAACATTTAATGTGTGCCAGGCATTTTCTAAGTTTTTTACATGTATTGATTCTTTAATTCTTACAGATGAAGAAACTGAGGTCAAAGCATGACATGAACTCAGACCATCTGACCCTAGAGTTTGCTATTAATCACCATGCCCTACTGCCAGAGATTCTGCTATGAAGTAACAGAATCAAGTTTTTTTAAAATAATTAATCCAAAACACGACAGTTCAAATGGATATTGTCCTTCAAAGTGGCCTGTTGGAAGGCTCTATTAATGTTCCCACTGTGTGAACTCTGCTCAGCATGACTGGAACCTCCTTTGGGAATTCCTATCAGAATTTGGGCGCAAGTCGTCAAATATCTTCAGTTTTCTTGTCTTTTAAGGTGGCTGTGATTTTTCCAAAATAGTCAAAAATCACTTAGAAATGCAAATTAAAATCATAATAAACTACCACTGCAAACCCACTAGATGGCTAAATTAAAAAGACTGATAATACCAAGTGCTGATGAGGATGTGGAGCAACTAGAACTCCATATCCACTGGAAGGGGAAGTGACCAAAACTGGTGTGGACATGCCTGTGTCCTAGGTGCTTTAGGTGGGACATGGAAGTAATTCAGGTAGTGACTTTGCCTTTTCTGTGGCTGGAAGGAGAAATCATCTCCAAATAGAGAAAGGGAAGCTTGTGAGCATCTGCAGTTTCACTGAGCTTCCACAATAGTGGAAATAGCAGGTTCAGGACCTTGGTCAGGCCATATGGGAAGTTTTGCATCTTTGTCCAGGAAGATTTACAAATGAGCACAGGTTCAAAGGAGAATGACCATGTATGGCCCAGGGTAGGCCAGGCTGGATAGCAGTCTGCCTTTCTGGCCCATGAATTATCCTTGGACATTCCTCTTCCCACACATAAGCACCACCTCCTCCTGGTGAGACAACCCAAAGTCCCATCCAATTACTGAATCCAGACTCAAGACTAACACCTTTGGGTGATGGACTGTCCTTGCCACATGTCTGAATGTGATTGTATTGAGCTGATGGCAAATCATCTCTCCTCCCCACTTCCTCACACTCACAATATATAATAAAGAGCAGAGTACAATAGAAACTTCCATTTGAGGAGGGAAGAATGGGCAGCATTCTGCTGCCCAGGCAGTCCCTGGTCTGTAGCAATGGTGGATTCCTCCTGGGTGGGCCTGGAGAAGGGCTTTTGTCCTGGAGGCAGTTCCCTGAGTAGATCTTGGTTTGTCTTCTTTGTTCAGTGTTCTTCATGGTCCCTGACTGCATTTTCTAAGATGTTCCTTCTTGTTCATTATCCCCCATGACCACATCTGAAGTGGGCGTAGGTGTGAATGCATCCCTTGGGTGCTGTCCAACTTTCATAGTCCTCATTCTGATCATACAAGTTTGGAGACCCTATTACAGGATTCATACAGTCAGTGGTCTTTTTAACAGTTCAGTTTCCTTAAAAACTTCTGGTCTATTTGCTTCCATTCAAATTTGCATGATAGGAATCACAGCCAAACTTCTACACTGGACAGAGTTCTTAGACCTCTTTCCATGCCTGTCTTTCCCAACTTAAAGAGGGCCATATCATGGACCTCTCAAAAATAGGTTTCAGTGGAAGGCAAAAGCCTAACTCTTGCTATTTTTGATCAAAGAGAAGTTGACTTTTCCAAATATGTGAACTCTCAAATTTCTGAGGTCTTTTTTTTAAACATATTTTTTGGAGTATAATTGCTTTACAATGGTGTGTTAGTTTCTGCTGCATAACAAAGTGAATCACCTATACATATACATATATCCCCACGTCTCCCTGCTCTTGGATCTTGCTCCCACTCTCACTATCCCACCTCTCTAAGTGGACACAGAGCATGGAGCAAATCTCCCTGTGCTATGTGGCTGCTTCCCATTAACTCTCTATTTTACAGTTTGTAGTGTGTATATGTCCATGCCACTCTCTCACTTTGTCCCATCTTACACATCCCCCTCCCCATGTCCTCAAGTCCATTCTCTATGTCTACCTCTTTATTCCTGTCCTACCCCTAGGTTCTTCAGAACTTTTTTTTTTTTTTTAGATTTCATGTATCTGTGTTAGCATATGGTATTTGTTTTTCTCTTTCTGACTTCACTCTGTATGACAGACTCTAGGTCCATCCACCTCACTACAAATAACTCAACTTCACTTCTTTTTATGGCTGAGTAATATTCCATTGTATATATGTGCCACATCTTCTTTATCTATTTATTTGTCAGCGGACACTTAGGTTGCTTCTGTGTCCTGGTTATTGTAAATAGTGCTGTAATGAACATTGTGGTACATGACTTTTTGAATCATGGTTTTCTCAGGGTATATACCCAGTAGTGGGATTGCTGGGTCGTATGGTAGTTCTATTTTTAGTTTTTTAAGGAACCTCCATACTCTTCTCCACAATGGCTCTATCAATTTACATTCCCACCAACAGTGCAAGAGGGCTCCCTTTTCTCCACACCCTCTCCAGCATATACTGTTTGTAGATTTTTTGATGATGGCCATTCTGACCTGTGTGAGGTGATACCTCATTGTAGTTTTGATTTGCATTTCTCTAATGATTAGTGATGTTGAGCATCCTTTCATGTGTTTGTTGGCAATCTGTATATCTTGTTTGGAGAAATGTCTATTTAGGTCTTCTGCCCATTTTTGGATTGGGTTTTTTGATATTGAGCTGCAGGAGCTGCTTGTATATTTTGGAGATTAATCCTTTGTCAGTTGCTTCATTTGCAAATATTATATCCCATTCTGAGGGTTGTCTTTTCATCATGTTTATAGTTTCCTTTGCTGTGCAAAAGCTTTTAAGTTTCATTAGGTCCTATGTGTTTATTTTTGGTTTTATTTCCATTTCTCTAAGTGGTGGGTCAAAAAGGATCTTGCTGTGATTTATGTCATAGAGTGCTCTGCCTATGTTTTCCTCTAAGAGTTTTATAATGTCTGGCCTTACATTTAGGTCTTTAATCCATTTTGAGTTTATTTTTGTGTATGGTGTTAAGGAGTGTTCTAATTTCATTCTTTCCCATGTAGCTGTGCAGTTTTCCCAACACCACTTATAGAAGAGGCTGTCTTTTCTCCACTGTATATTCTTGCCTCCTTTATCAAAGATAAGGTGACCATATGTGCATGGGTTTATCTCTGGGCTTTCTATCCCGTTACATTGATCCATATTTCTGTTTTTGTGCCAGTACCATACTGTCTTGATTACTGTACCTTTGTAGTATAGTCTGAAGTCCAGGAGCCTGATTCCTCCAGCTCCATTTTTCTTTCTCAAGATTGCTTTTGCTATTCGGGATCATTTGTGTTTCCATACAAATTGTGAAATTTTTGTTCTGGTTCTGTGAAAAATGCCAGTGGTAGTTTGATAGGGATTGCCTTGAATCTGTAGATTGTTTTGTGTAGTATAGTCATTTTCACAATCTTGACTCATCCAATCCAAGAACATGGTATACTTCTCCATATGTTTGTATCATCTTTAATTTCTTTCATCAGTGTCTTATAGTTTTCTGCATACAGGTCTTTGGTCTCCTTAGGTAGGTTTATTCCTAGGTATTTTATTCTTTTTGTTGCAATGATAAATGGGAGTATTTCCTTAATTACTCTTTCAAGCTTCTCATCATTAGTGTAGAGGAATGCAAGAGATTTCTGTGCATTAATTTTGTATCCTGCTACTTTACCAAATTCATTGATTAGCTCTAGTAGTTTTCTGGTAACATCTTTAGGATTCTCTATGTATAGTTTCATGTCATCTGCAAACAGTGACAGTTTTACTTCTTGTTTTCTGATTTGGATTCCTTTTATTTCTTTTTCTTTGATTGCTGTGACTAAAACTTCCAAAACTAGGTTGAATAATAGGGTTGAGAGTGGGCAACCTTGTCTTCTTCCTGATCTTAGTGGAAATGGTTTCAGTTTTTCACCATTGAAAATGATGTTGGCTGTGGGTTTGTCAAATAAGGCCTTTATTATGTTGAGGAAAGTTCCCTCTATGCCTGCTTTCTGGAGGGTTTTTTATCATAAATGGGTGTTGAATTTTGTCAAAAGCTTTTTCTGACTCTATTGGAATGATGATATGGTTTTTCCCCTTCAATTTGTTAATATGGTGTATCACATTGATTGATTTGCATGTATTGAAGAATCCTTGCATTCCTCAGATAAACCCCACTTGATCATGGTGTATGATCTTTTTAATGTGCTGTTGGATTCTGTTTGCTAGTATTGTGTTGAGGAGTTTTGCATCTATGTTCATCAGTGATATTGGCGTGTAGTTTTCATTTTTTGTGACATCTTTGTCTGGTTTTGGTATCAGGGTGATGGTGGCCTCGTAGAATGAGTTTTGGAGTATTCCTCCCTCTGCTATATTCTGGAAGAGTTTGAGAGGGATAAGTGTTAGCTCTTCTCTAAATGTTTGTTAGAATTCGTCTGTGAAGCCATCTGGCCTTGGGCTTTTGTTTGTTGGAAGATTTTTAATCACAGTTTCAATATTAGTGCTTGTGATTCATCTGTTCATATTTTCTATTTTTTCCTGGTTCAGTCTCGGAAGATTGTGCTTTTCTAAGAATTTGTCCATTTCTTCCAGGTTGTCCATTTTATTGGCATATAGTTGTTTATAGTAATCTCTCATGATCCTTTGTATTTCTGCAGTGTCACTTACTTCTTTTTCATTTCTAATTCTGTTGATTTGAGTCTTCTCCCCTTTTTTTGATGAGTCTGGCTAACGGTTTATCAATTTTGTTTATCTTCTCAAAGAACCAGCTTTTAGTTTTATTGATCTTTGCTATCGATTCCTTCATTTCTTTTTAATTTATTTCTGAAATGATCTTTATGATTTCTTTCCTTCCACTAACTTTGGGGATTTTTTTTTGTTCTTCTTTCTCTAATTGCTTTAGGTGTAAGGTTAGGTTGTTTATCTGAGTTGTTTCTTGAGGTAGTATTGTATTGCTATAAACTTCCCTCTTAGAACCGCTTTTGCTGCATCCCATAGGTTTTGGGTTGGTGTGTTTTCATTGTCATTTGTTTCTGGGTATTTTTTTGAGTTCTTCAGTGATCTCTTGGTTATTTAGTAGTGTATTGTTTAGCTTCCATGTGTTTTTATTTTTTACAGATTTTTCTCCTGTGATTGATATGTAGTCTCATAGTGTTGTGGTCAGAAAAGATACTTGATACAATTTCAAATTTCTTGAATTTACCAAGGTTTGATTTGTGACCCAAGATATGATCTATCCTGGAGAATGTTCCATGAGCACTTAATAAGAAAGTGTATTCTGTTGTTTTGGGTTGGAATGTCCTATTTCAATTATATCAATTAATCCATCTTGTTTAATGTATCATTTAAAGCTTGTTTCCTTATTTATTTTCATTTTGGATGATCTGTCCATTGGTGAAAGTGGGGTGTTAAAGTCCTCTACCATTATTGTGTTACTGCCGATTTCCCCTTTTATTACTGTTAGCATTTGCTTTATGTATTGAGGTGCTCCTATGTTGGGTGCGTAAATATTTACAATTGTTATATATTCTTCTTGGATTGATCCCTTGATCATTATGCAGTATCCTTCTTTGTCTCTTCTAATAGTCTTTATTTCAAAGTCTATTTTGTCTGATATGAGAATTGCTACTCCAGCTTTCTTTTGATTTTCATTTGCATGGAATATCTTTTTCCATCCCCTCACTTTCAGTCTGTATGTGTCCCTAGGTTTGAAGTGTATCTCTTGTAGACAGCATATAAACGGGTCTTGTTTTTGTATCCATTCAACCAGTCTGTGTTTTTCAGTTGGAGCATTTAGTCCATTTACATTTAAGGTAGTTATTGATATGTATGTTCCTATTATCATTTCCTTAATTGTTTTGGGTTTGTTATTGTAGGTCTTTTCCTTCTCTTGTGTTTCCTGCCTGGAGAAGTTTCTTTAGCATTTGTTGTAAAGCTGGTTTCATGGTGCTGAATTCTCTTAGCTTTTGCTTGTCTCTAAAGGTTTTAATTACTCCATCGAAGCTGAATGAGATCTTTGCTGGGTTGAGTAATCTATGTTGTAGGCTTTTCCTTTCATCACTTTAAATATGTCCTGCCACTACCTACTGGCTTGCAGAGTTTCTGCTGAAAGATTAGCTGTTAACCTTATGGAGATTCCCTTGTATGTTATTTGTTGCTTTTCCCTTGCTGGTTTTAATATTTTTTCTTTGTGTTTAATTTTTGATAGTTTGATTAATATGTGTCTTGGTGTGTTTCTCCTTGGATTTATCTTGTATGGGACTCTCTGCATTTCTTGGACTTGATTGACTATTTCCTTTCCCATATTATGGAAGTTTTCAACTATAACCTCTTCAAATATTTTCTCAGTCCCTTTTTTTGCTCTTCTTCTTCTGGAACCCTTATAATTTGAATGTTGGTACGTTTAATGTTGTCCCAGAGGTCTCTGAAACTGTCCTCAATTCTTTTCATTCATTTTTCTTTATTCTGCTCTATGGTAGTTATTTCCACTAATTTATCTTCCAGGTCATTTATCCTTTCTTCTGTCTCAGTTATTCTGCTATTGATCCCTTCTAGAGAATTTTTAATTTCACTTACTGTGTTGTTCATCATTGTTTGTTTGCTCTTTAGTTGTTCTAGGTCTTGTTAAACGTTTCTTGTATTTTCTCCATTCTATTTCCAATATTTTGGATCATCTTTAGTATCATTATTCTGAATTCTTTTTCAGGTAAACTGCCTATTTCCTCTTCATTTGTTTGGTCTGGTAGGATTTTACCTTGCTTCTTCATCTGCTGTGTATTTCTCTGTCTTCTCATTTTGCTTGACTTATTGTGCTTGGGGTCTCCTTTTCACAGGCTACAGGTTTGTAGTTCCTGTTGTTTTTGGTGTCTGTTCCCAGTGGGTATGTTTTGTTCAGTAGGTTGTGTAGGTTTCCTTGTGGAGGGGACTGGTGCCTGTGTTCTGGTGGATGAGGCTGCATTTTGTCTTTCTGGTTGGCAGGACCACGTCCAGTGGTATATTTTGGGGTGTCTGTAATCTTATTGTGATTTTTGGCGGCCTCTCTTCTAATGGGTGGGGTTGTGTTCCTGTCTTGCTAGTAGTTTGGCATAAGGTGACCAGCACTGTAGCTTGCTGGTCATTGAGTGGAGTTGGGTCTTTGTGTTGAGATTGAGATCTCTGGGAGAGCTTTCACCATTTGATATTATGTGGGGCCAGGAGGTCTCTGGTGGACCAATGTCCTGACATAGGGTCTCCCACCTCAGAGGCTCAGGCCTGACACCTCGCCAGAGCACCGAGACCCTGTTAGCCACATGACTCTGAAGAAAAGGGAGGAAAAAAAGGAAGAAAGAAAGAAGAATATAATAAAATAATGTTATTAAAATAAAAAAAATATTAAAAATTAAAAAGTAATTAAAAAGGAAAGAAAGAAGAGAGCAACCAAACCAAAATCAAATTCACCAATTACAACAAGTGCTAAAAACTACACAAAAATACAAACAAACAAACAAAAAAGTGGACAGAGAGAACCCTAGGAAAAATGGTAAAAGCAAAGCTATACATGCAAAATCACACAAAGAAGCATACACATACACACAAAAAGAGAAAAAGGAAAAAATATATATGTATATATAAAAGGAGAGCAACCAAATCAATAAATAAATCTACCAATGATAATATGCTCTAAATACTAAACTAAGATAAAGATAAAACCAGAAACAAATTAGATGCAGAAAGCAAACCCCAAGTCTGCAGCTGCTCCCAAAGTCCACTGCCTCTATTTTGCGATGATTTGTTGTCTATTCAGTTATTCCAGAGATGCAGGGTACATCAAGTTGATTGTGGAGATTTAATCCGCTGCTCCTGAGGCTGCTGGGAGAGATTTCCCTTTCTCTTCTTTGTTTGCACAGCTCCTGGGGTTCAGCTTTGGATTTGGCCCCACCTCTGCATGTAGGTCGCCTGAGGGCATCTGTTATTCGCTCAGACAGGACGGGGTTAAAGTGGCAGCTGATTAGGGGGCTCTGGCTCACTCAGGCTGGGGAGGGGGAGGGGTACAGAGTGAGGGGCGAGCCTGCGGTGGCAGAGGCTGTTGTGACGTTGCAACAGACTGAGGCACGCCCTGTGTTCTCCTGGGGAAGTTGTCCCTGGATCACAGGACCCTGGCAGTGGTGAGCTTCACAGGCTCCCAGGAGGGGAGGTGTGGATAGTGACCTGTGCTTGCACACAGGCTTCTTGGTGGCTGCAGCAGCAGCCTTAGTGTTTCAGGCCCATCTCTTGTGTCTGTGCTGATAGCCGCGACTTGTGCCCATCTCTGAAGCTCATTTAGATGGTGCTCTGAATCCCCTCTCCTTGTGCCCCCTGAAACAATGGTCTCTTGCCTCTTAGGCGGTTCCAGACATTTTCCTGGACTCCCTCCCGGCTAGCTGTGGTGTACTAGGATCTTCAGGCTGTGTTCACGCAGCCAACCCAAGTCCTCTCCCTGGGATCTGAACTCCAAAGTCTGAGTCTCAGCTCTCAACCCCCACCCAGCCTGGCAGGTGAGCAGACAAGCCTTTCAGGCTTGTGAGTGCTGGCCAGCACTGATTCTCTGTGCAGGAATCTCTCTGATTCTCTGTGCAGGGATCTCTCATAGGATTCTGTCAAATCCTATGACCTTGGGTCCTCATCTATACTAGCTGATAGCAGAGGACAGAAGGCATGGAGAAGAGGAATGATGTCTTCTCTCTTAAAAACTTAGAAGTGGAATACACCAACATCCTCTCATAATTCACTGGATAAAACTTCCACATGGCCATACCTAACAGCAAAATATGGCTGGGAAATGGAGTCAGCCATGAACCTTAATAGAAAATAGGGAGACTGGATGTTGGTGAACAGCTAGTGATTTCTGCCAAGGGACCAGGTTGGGCCACATAGGAAGTTTTGCATCTTGGTCTAGTCCTTTTGAAAGGAAGAATGACAAATGAGCACATCCAGAGAAGACTAACAATTCTGGGACTAGGACACTGTCAAAGACACTGTGGCTGAGCTTCCCATTTAGAAGGGATTTGCCAAGAGACTCCAAAGTTTACGAACCCACCTTATTAAAACTTGCTGCTCAAAGCTATGCCTCATCCAAGACAGAGTATCAGAATGTTGATTTATGGGTTCCTGTCCCTACTCCCTGTGAGTAATCCTGTCCTGATCCAAGTGGTAGAGCTCCTGGCCCTTGACACAATGCTTCTTGTATCTACTGATTGTCCTTATGCTCCATATCAGCTCAGGTTGGCCTATTTAGCAACTAAACCTGATGCAGAATGTCTGTAGGGGGCTGAGCTTAGTTTATAATACTGGGGCAGTTTGAGATCAGAGGCCTTATAACAATGATAATATCTATTTTTTTTTACTGAGCACTTACTATATGCCCGGCACTTGGTAGACATCTAATTTAGTACTTAAGATAATCTCATGAGGAAGGTATGTCCTTAGATGAATGGTTGAAGGAATTAGACCATTTAGCTTAGAGAAGAGAAAATTTGGGTTTATCTGCCAACTGTTTTTAAATAACTGAAGGACTGTTGTAAGGAAGAAGGATATATTCACTCTTTGTTGTCCTTCAAAACAGAAATGGTACCTCAGACATTGTAAGCCATTGACGGAGTTGGGCTTCATGTAGGGATGAAGTTTCTAGCATAAGAGCTGACTGAAGTTGTCCAGGCCAGCTCACCAGGTGGTAATCTCACACCACTCTGAAGAGTAAAGAATCACATTTTGGTCCTTGGAGGGATGGGGTTGGGAAACTCAACCATCCATCCATCCATCCATTCATCCATCCATCCATCCATCCATCCATCTGTTCATCTATCTATCCATACATTTTTGTTTGCGTGCTTTCACCAGTTATCCACTGAGGCCCAAGAACTGTGCTGGGTGTTATCTGGGTATGGTGGCCTTTAAGGACCCTCATCACTGAGATCTCTGACTCTGAACCTATAATGTAGCCTTCACATTGGGTCTCCCTATCTCAAGCTTCTCGGCACACCCTCCAGAAAAATCTACTGTAAGCTGTCTTCTTGAAAGCAGCCATAATTTAAGGCTCATCTAAATTAAAAGAAGTCAGTTCTGTTAACTACTGGACGTTATCCACTTGGATGAATTGTGGGAAACAGCAAAATGAACAAAATCAAAAAAAGCAAATAGTTTTATTACACAATACATTACTGGGGACTAAGGATGCCGCTGAGTGGAGGCCTTTAGGGATCTGGTTTAATGAATTCATAAAGTTCTCAGTAGCACATCCAGTGCTCGTGTATAGATAGATGTCCCTGAGGTAGCTGAGCATAAAACATTTTCACAAGCAGGCTTAGATAACTCCAGTCCTGTCCATAGGATTTCCCTCATTTGGGAGACCAGGATTCTACAACAGTTTCTTCTACTTCATGTCCCTAGGCACTTGGGAAAGCCATGCTTCCTCTCTGACCTCAGGGTCCTCATCTGTAGTCTAAGAGAACTGATTAAAAGGATCTCTAGGGACCTTCCCAGCTCCAAGAGTCCATGATTCTATCATTTATACACTCATCCAGCAAATCCTGAAAACTACAGTTTATTCTGTGTCTGGATTATAATTTCTAGCCTAAAGGAGGTCCACAATCACTTAAATATATTCTCTTAGAGACGATCCTCTAAGCAGTATGATGTTCCTTTTAAGGAAGTGGCAGGTCTTTGGTGGAAGGCTCGCTTTGGGAACCAGGCTACAGCTAGCCATCTGGGTCAGACTCAGTCCCCAGGATGGACTTGCCTCAAACAACGTCTGTATTTCTCAGCAAATGATGTTACATAGAGAGGAGCAGAAATGGAGGAGGCTCCCAAGAACTTGAAAGAGGTGGCAGGAAAAAGCTGAACGTAACGCATAAGAGCTGAGGCAGGAAGACAGGCTCTGGTTACTTCTCCTCTGTCAGTAGCCTCCACTTTGGCTGCACAACAATCACACTCTTTTTTCATTTGTGCTTCCAACCAATCCAGTAACTGAAAGGAATTCTAAAGCCTCCTGTCCACCAGAGCATTGCCCTACATGATTCAATTAACCTTTATGGTGGCTTGGGAAGTTTGTGCGATAGGAGAGCCTTGTCTTAATTGGCAGCCTGACACAGACAATAAAGTTTGATCAGCTGAAGAGGGCATCGGGGACATCATTAGCTTCCTCTACCGAAGACTACGTGGTGTGTAAAAGTTGTTTAATTTATTCCGGAGAAGGTAGGGAAGGGGAAACCTGGTTTACATTTCCTGAATTTTTTGCTTATTAAATATTTCATTTCCTTACTGTAAGAGTCAAATGGGCTCAGTATTTTGGTGTCTGTGCAGCTTCCCACATAGATTTTAATGCTCTGTAATCCACCAAATGATCATTTTCCTGTTATTAAAACTTTGCATTTCACAAGAGGTATTTTGGAAAAACAAACATAAATAGAGACAGATGGGAGGGTTTTTTCCCAAGAGTTTCAAATGGGAGAAATGGGGTGAGACAGAGGGGGAATAAGCCTGTGTGCTGGAGAAAAACGGCAGGAAGGTGGCCTTGGTGTTGTTTAACTTGCCCAAGAGTAGGGAGTACGGGAGAGGTGCCCTAGAAGCCAGGGGATGATCACTAGGCCGGTGTCTGGATCCGGTCTCATCATTCAGAAGAATTTTAAATCTTGGCTCTTCCAGGAAGCCTTCCTCGGCCAGGAAGAGAACTGACATTTACTGAATGGCTTCTGTGTGCTAGGCCAGTCCAGGTTGTTTCCCTGATTCTCACAACCAGCTATAGGAAAGAGGTATTATTATGCTTCTTTTATGGGTAAGGAATCTGAGATAGAGAAAATTTATAAAACTTCTTGAGGGAGCCAGTCAGTAGGTGATAGTGCTTAAATTCCATCTCAACTCTGTCTTTCTCTTGTATCCCATTAGAAAGAGGAGTGATGGACTTCTTCAAATTGAACCTGACAAAAAGCTCCTCTCTACTAAGTGCATTGCCTTCCCATTTTCCTAGAAGAGACAAAAATGCCTACCAACATAATTTATGTATTAACTAATGTGCACTTAAGAGAGCTTTGAAATGTGTAATGTGCTAAAAATGAACAATTAATTTTCACTCATGCAAAGGCATTTAAAATTAAGTAGAGCTAGACCAATGTAGGTATGATTATCACTGCTTTGCTGTAAATTCTTTTGGAATCAACAAATTGTCATCACGTGTAGAGCAAATGCTCACTCTGAACAAAATGCTCTGCTGACGACAATGTAGGGAGGGGGAAAGGGTGCTGTGTTTTCCAAGAGAGAAGAAAAGGCATGAAAACATGAAAGTTGAGGGTGCATGCACCACACTGGCATCCATTCAGAGACACACAAAACACCCACACATACACACAGAGTCACTCCTTGCTTCAGGCACTAGGGATATATGCTAAAGCAATAGATACCATGCCTGCCCTTATGGAGCTTACCAACTTGAGGGGAAGATAGTCCCTGAGTAAGTAATTCCAGGTGTAAAGAAGAGGGAGAAAGCAGGTCAGGAGGGGTTTCCTGGAAGAGGAGGGGCTTGGGAACACCTTCAGTGTCTTAGCCTCTGTGTCCTTGGACAATCACTCAGACTCTTCACTTAACCCTCTAATACCAGGATTGGACTCTGTGCTCTCTAAGGTCTTCTGTTAAAACATTGTGACTATGAATGTTACGGGATGTCACTGTCCCAGGGCAAAAGGGCAATGAAGCAATGAGGTCCTCCCTCCTGAGGGCCACCATCCTATAGCCTTCTTCCCAGCCTTCATCACCCAGCACACTTTCCCAGCTGAGCCACCGTTCTGGTACCTTGGACAGCTCCCTCAGCTTTCATTCAACCCCACTGCCATCCCTATGCTCTGGGTACCCGTCTCCCTTAGCATCTTCCTTTGGTGCCCTCTGACATTTGTGCCAACAGGACCTAGGGCATAAGTACTCTCACCTAATCCTTGACCATTTCAGCTGCAGCCTCTGGAGATGGTGCTTTGGTGGAAAATTCCATGAATGACTGGAATGGTGAGAATCTAAAGACATAGAAGGAGAAAAGACAGCATCAGTGTAGGTGCTTGGGTATTTGGGGGTGGATTATAAGAAAGGGATAGGTTACAAGAATTTATCTCGAATTTCACTTTCATGTTAGGCCTCTCTCATGGTCAAATAACTTCAGTGGCAGAAATGTAAAGTTTTAGGGGTGATTTGATGGTTAACCAAGAAACTCTCCTCACACTTTGATGAGTCTCTCTCCTAATTCCTTAATTTCCAGGCTCCATTCAGGCTTATTCTCCCCTGATTGAAAATGTAGGAACAGTTTTATGAAGCAGTAACTCAACAGAAATGATGATGATACTGATGGTGATGATGATGATGATAGCATTGATAATAACAGGAGAGGCTCATTTATAGAGCTTCTCATTTTCCATTTTTGTCTTTGTTCAGTCTCAGATGAACATCAGCTAATCGATCCTCCTGGCATCTCTGTGAGGTATGTAAGAATTAGAATTTCTTTTCAAGAGATACCCAGTTCATTACTAACCAAGGAGGTAGGTGATAAGCTGTTGTCACTGGCCTATCCCACCCAAAGTCACTGTTAGTGGATCCCTTCCAGTATTAATAGTGGAGCCTGGTTTCTGTGGTCCTCTGGGCTAAGACTGGCACAGAGCGGGCACTTAATAAATTTGCTGGTGGATCAACTAAAACACTGACTGACTAAATAAATGAGTGAGTGAGTGAGGGGCCTGAGACGTTTGTCAGATGCAGCCCACTTGGGGCCTTTGAATACCTGTGTTCTGGATACTTCTAATTCGTATGGTTTATTTTAGAGATGCTATACAACATCTCTTCTAGTCAATCTCAGAGTCTAAAATTCTTCCATTTGCATTAATCCTCACCTTTCCTTGAGTAAGCAGGTCTCTGGGAAGGGGGCAATAGAAACAATATAATGATAAGAGTGAGTTGTACCCTGAGTTCTGTCTAATCCTACATTTCTTACCTCTGCCTGCCCAAGGCTGAATGATTCTCTACAGCAACTCTAAGAAAGCCAAAATGGTCTCTGTGTCTCCAGTTTCTTCTCTTACAGTCTATAGCCACCTCCTTGCTGAATCCAGTTCAGTTCTGTTCACACAGCTGTCCTGATCAGCAAGCAAGCTGGAAAACAAAAGGGCTCTTCCGGACTCTTGGAGCTGCTCCTGACTGCTCCACCTGCATAGACTCTGGCACCAGTAGACTAGGCTCTCATCAAGGGTTAGCCCTTATTAGCTTTGAGGCCTTGAATATGTCACTCAGTCTTGCTGGCGTCTGTTTTCCTATCCATGAAGTGGGAATAATACCTACATTGTGATGTTGTTTGAATCAACAACAGATGTGTAGTTGGGGTCCCTTTGTTTCTGACAAACCCTTAAAAAGAAAAACAAAATAGGAACACGGGGTCTGGAAGGGAATACTAGATGAAATACTAGATCCTCAGGAGCATTGAAAATATCCAAGGTCTTTCCTATCCAAGGTCTTTCCTAACCGGAAGTGCACTATGTTCTGGACTGCCTCACCTTTACTCCGCTCCATTGAGCCTCATCTGTACATTGTCCCTTTCCCTTAAGGACCTGCTCATCTTTCTAGTAAATTAACTAGTCCTGAACTAAGGAATTAATGGCTATATAAAAGGTAAAATATAGCTCTTCCAAGTAACCATTAACATTAAACACTGATTTTCCATATGGTCAATTTTGGTGGGTTTTTTTTTTTTTAGGTTATTTTTGTTTTTTATTTTTTATTATTTATTTATTTATTTACTTATTTATTTTTGACTGCATTGAGTCTTCATTGCTGCGCGCGGGCTTTTTCTAGTTGTGGCGAGCAGGGGCTACTCTTCGTTGTGGTGCGCAGGCCTCTCATTCCGTTGGCTTCTCTTGCTGTGGGAGCACGGGCTGTAGGTGCACAGGCTGAAGTAGTTGTGGCACACGGGCTCAGTAGTTGTGGCTCGTGGGTTTGAGAGCGCAGGCCCAGTAATTGTGGTGCACAGGCTTACTTGTTCTGCGGCATGTGGGATCTTCCTGGATCAGGGCTCGAACCCGTGTCCCCTGCATTGGCAGACGGATTCTTAACCACTGCGCCACTGGGGATGCCCCTCTTTAGGTTATTTTTGTTTTTGCTTTTTCATTTGGTACATTTCCATAATGTTAGATGTTAGTCTTTTCCCACATGTTATTTAAAATTTTATTTATTTTTACTTTGCATAAAGTAAAATTTATTCTTTTTGATATATAGTTTTATGGGTTTTTACAAATGCCATGGTTAGGTGACATCATACCTCCAAAAATTCGCTTTGGAGTCAACCCCTCCCCACCTGGCAGCCACTGATCTTCTCTGTTTCTATACGTTTGTTTTCTCCAGCTTTCCAGGTGTCCCATGAGTTTCAGATGGGAAGTGGGTTCAAAGATTTTTTTTTTTTTTTGCGGTACGCGGGCCTCTCACTGTTGTGGCCTCTCCCGTTGCGCAGCACAGGCTCCGGACGCGCAGCCTCAGCGGCCATGGCTCATGGGCCCAGCCGCTCCGCGGCATGTGGGATCTTCCCGGACCAGGGCACGAACCCGTGTCCCCTGCATCGGCAGGTGAACTCTCAACCACTGCGTCACCAGGGAAGCCCCAAAGATTTTTTTAAGAATTGGTCTACAGATGTAAAGTTGATAACTGCTATTTTTGCTATTAATATTGCAAGATATTGGATATTGTCTCCTAATAGTTTTGGCCATGTTAACCATTATATGGCAGGGAGAAAGCATTTAGCTGGCAGGTCATGTGATCTGTTATTACTGGTAACAACAATCAATTAAACACATGGCGTACCTGAGGTGGGATTTTATTGTGATGGAATTTAAGGGTGTTATCGGGCATTGAATAGGCCCTTCCTGTAGAACCAGTTGGGGGAACAAAAGTGCCGCAGAAACCTCAGAGACTAAGTAATACCTCTCAGTCAGTGATGGGGTTTTCAATAACTGACATAATGTTTCTGATTATAGTTTTATAATACCTTGCACGCTCCCCCATTACCATTCCATTTTATGACAATGTTAATATACAGATGTTGCGTTAATCTGTTTTTTAATTTATCTCAGCGATCCCACACGTACATTTTCAAGTGATTCATTTATTTAGCAGCACCTCATTTATTTTAAAAGTTGTTGTTTTTTTTTCTTAATTTTATCACTGTGGAAGCACTAATGACATTTACACAGGGCTTCACTTTCATTTCTTGCTTCAACCAGAGTCGAGGAATATTCGCTGCTCTTCTCAGGGCCAAGATCACATCCCCTCTGTTGGTGAGCCACTGTCCTGCAGTAACCACGTTCTGGGATGGGTCTCTCCTCCAGCCTCTCCTTCCTGTGGGAAATGTGAACGAGCCCAGGTCTGGCTCAGTGTTGGAGAGCCACCTCCTCAGTCCCCATCAAACATCTTCCTGGTAACATCGACTCTGTCTTTTAGCCCATTTCTACCTCTGAGAATGTTGAACAATGAAGTTGGATTTACACTGGAGTCCAGGCCGGGGCCTGGGATCAGAGTGTTTGGGGCGTGTCTCCTCCCAAGGGGTCTTAGAGATGCCTCCGTTTCAGACAGTGTCACTTCTGACTCTGACCCTGTCCTCAGCTCCACGGTGACGTTCTCCATAGGAGCTGGACATCTCCTCCCATAGCGCTGACCAGCTCAAGCCCATCTGTTCAAACATGAAGTCATCCTCTTTCTCCCAAGCTGGCTTCTCCTGAGATGCTCAGTCCTCCTCAAGGCCCTGCACGTTCCCCCGATCCTACATGCCGTCAATCCCATGTCCTGCGTATCCTTCCTGCTCAACCTCTTGACTCTCTCGCTTCCAAGCCCACTTCTTCTGCCTGAGCCTCAGGGCTCACCCTCCCCTGCAGCACTGCACCGGCACCTCTTGCCTCCAGCCTTGCACCTGCTCACCCCACTCCAGGCCATGGTGTTGTTTTTTTTTTTTTTTTTTTTTTTTGCTGTGATACGCAGACCTCTCACTGTTGTGGCCTCTCCCATTGTGGAGCACAGGCTCCAGACGCGCAGGCTCAGCGGCCATGGCTTACGGGCCCAGCTGCTCCGCGGCATGTGGGATCTTCCCGGACCGGGGCATGAACCCGTGTCCCCTGCATCAGCAGGCGGACTCTCAACCACTGCGCCACCAGGGAAGCCCCAGGGTGGGGTTTTGATGGGACATAGGTCTCTCTCTCTTGCTTGAAAGCCTTCAAGACCCATTCTTCTCATAGGAAAATATAAAATTCCTTAATCACTTATTTCAGCCCCCTAAGCACACTGGCGGCACCCTCTTACCTCTCTAGCTTCATCTCCTGTCAGGATTGGCTCACAGGTCTCACAAGCACAAAAGTTGGTGACTTAAGACCGTATGTTTATTTGTTGTTCAGGTCACAGGGGTCAGCAGGTGGTGGTGTGGGAGGGGACGTTTCTTTGCTCGGCACAACAGTCCCTCTGGGACTCTGCTCCCTCCACCTTGTGGATTCTTACCACTCTAGGTCATCTGTCACCTCTCTTCGGCCTCCTGAAGAGGAAAGAGAGTGTGAATCAGGGCAGGGACGGGGGCAGGGACAGGGGAGGGCTGGAGGGGGTGCTCTAATGGGTCAATCCTAGAAGTTTCACCTTACGCTTTCTGCCACATTCCACTGGTCGGGACCAGTCACCTGGCCACCACCCCTAACTGCACTGGAGACTAGAACATGTGGCCCAGGCTGGGATGACCGGGAGAAGATGGATGTTGACGAACACCAGGCTTTGCTTCCCGCTGCTTCTTCACGCAGGCTGCTCAGCTGCTGTCTGCCAATTGCATCTGGAGCTTTTCTGCTAAGAAATGTATGTGGTTGACTGACAGAGATGGAACAGACCCCCTGGAGGCAGCAGAGTGAAATGTGATGTGGAGAGCAGGCCTGGGGCAGAGCCCCGCCCTGACAAGACCAGGCAGGCTGCAGGTGAGGGATGCTTGGGCCTATTTCCTCCTGTCTCATTTCTAGTTTGCCCTGACCGATTCCCCCATGTGGAAGGAATGTCCCAGAGGAGGGATGGCCTCCTGTGTGAAGCAAAGAAGAGCCCATGGGAAAGGCAGGGACATCTATAAGGACAACAAAGTGCCAAGTGCATTGAGCACAGGGCTTGATAAATACCGATAGACTGATTGGCATTAGGAATCCCGAGTTTATAATAACTAAATGGTGAGGCCCAAAGCAGAAACTGCTCTATAAGCCTGGGCTGGGTTGTAACAATTCCAAGTGAAAAATACCACTTTGGTGTGCTTGCCTCACTCCCATTTTGGCTTCAAAAGCCTCTATAACGTTGTGCTTTCTCTAATTACCTGAGCACTGACCTTACTTTGTCTCCACTTGTTTTGTTTTGAAAATCTTTATTGGAGTATAATTGCTTTACAATGGTGTGTTAGTTTCTGCTTTATAACAAAGTGAATCAGCTATACATATACACATGTTCCCATATCTCTTCCCTCTTGCATCTCCCTCCCTCCCACCCTCCCTATACCACCCCTCTAGGTGGTCACAAACCACCGAGCTGATCTCCCTGTGCTATGCGGCTGCTTCTCACTAGCTATGTATTTTACGTTTTGTAGTGTGTATATGTCAATGCTACTGTCTCACTTCGTCCCAGCTTACACTTCCCCCTCCCTGTGTCCTCAAGTCCATTCTCTACATCTGTGTCTTTATTCCTGTCCTGCCCCTAGGTTCAACAGAATCACTTTTTTTCTTAGATTCCACATATATGCGTTAGCATACGGTAATTGTTTTTCTCTTTCTGACTTACTTCACTCTGTATGACAGACTCTGGGTCCATCCACCTCACTACAAATAACTCAATTTCGTTCTTTTTATGGTTGAGTAATATTCCATTGTATATATGTGCCACATCTTCTTTATCCATTCATCTGTCAATGGACACTTGTGTTGCTTCCATGTCCTGGCTATTGTAAATAGAGCTGCAATGAACATTTTGGTACATGACTCTTTGAATTATGGTTTTCTCAGGGTATATGCCCAGTAGTGGGATTGCTGGGTCCTATGGTAGTTCTATTTTTAGTTTTTTAAGGAACCTCCATACTGTTCTCCATAGTGGCTGTATCAATTTACATTCCCACCAGCAGTGCAAGAGGGTTCCCTTTTCTCCACACCCTCTCCAGCATTTATTGTTTGTAGATTTTTTGATGATGGCCATTCTGACTGGTGCGAGATGAGATTTTGATTTGCATTTGTTAATTCAGCTGCTCGAAGACAAACATCTTCATGGCAGGCACTGCTTTCTTTCCAGGTAGCTTGTCTGCCCCCGCCCTTCTGGCCTTCATTTCCCTGTTGGCCTAACAAAAGAGGAAAGAAAGGTCATGAAAACGCATCTGCAGCAGCATTTCCTCTACTCAGAAAAATGTTATTTTGTCAACTAGGTGACTCCATCCAACTTCTTCCTCTAAACCTTTCTTCCCTGTGATAAAATAAAATTCATATTTTATGGCAAGATGAGGAAAAATTGAAACATGAAAGTTTCCTTTGCCCCTTTGGGCCTCCTTCCTCCTCTTTCGTGTGTGTTGTGCATCTGCTTTCACCAGACCTCCTTAGGAGATAACCTTCCTTCTTAATCTCATCAAGGGTCAAACTCCTTAGCAGACAACCTTCCTTCTTAATCTCATCAAGGGTCAAACTCCTTAGCAGATAACCTTCCTTCTTAGTCTTGTAAGGGGCCTCGATGACCCATGACCCACTACTTGCTTTGTTCGTGTCGACCCGGATTGTGTAAACTGTCGATAAAGCATCATTTAATGTACAGCCCTCTGTCTCAAAATCTTATATTACTGTGCTTTGACCTCTAATGGGCAGAACGGTCCTCAGAACTTTCTGAATGACTGCTTCCCGGGTTATAATCCTCAGTTTGGTTTGAATAAAATTCTCCATTTCTTTCTTAGACCGACTGATTAATTTTTTCATCAACACTTGTTTAGCAATGTCTAAGCCACATGG
This sequence comes from Aethalodelphis obliquidens, assembly GCF_003676395.1. Lineage (NCBI taxonomy): Eukaryota > Metazoa > Chordata > Mammalia > Artiodactyla > Delphinidae > Aethalodelphis > Aethalodelphis obliquidens. The sequence continues at coordinate 4,159,691 of NW_020837963.1, read as the reverse complement.
CTTGCCCTGACTCATATACATATGTAGCCTAAAGAAGCCCAGGGTCCTTCCCCTTGTCACGTGGGAGGTATGGGGCAGTAGACCCATATGGGGCATGTGATGTCACTGATGAACCTGGTATGTCTCCCTGGAGTTTGTCGGTATTAGCATTTTCCTTTTGCCGCCTTCCCTCAAAGCCCCCATCCATTTCCTACTCTCGCATGTCCTGGTGCGCTGTGCTTTGCAAAGAGCATTGCCAAGGTTCCAGTTGGGTTTGGCCAGTGGGAAGCATCAGTAGGAGGTCGGGAGTGGGAGGAGAGAGGCTGGGGTATTTCCTCTCCTGCTCTCTATGCGCGCGGGGTGATGTTCTGGCAGGGGCTTCAGGCCTCTATAACCACAGCCATATGGGAAGTGCCCCTCTCACAGCAGTCCCTGCCTCACTAGGCTCCAGTTAAACTATTTCTGCCACTTGCCCCTGAAGACCTAAGGCAGATAATGGTTTCTTGATATTGCAGGTCTTTTGTTGCCTTGACATTCCTCGGTGATTGCTTTAATCCTGGTCATATGTAAATAGTCTCTTCATTAAATTATCTTCAAAATCCCAGCTGAACGGCTCCTCTGTTTACTGTCTAGAGCCTGACGGAGACAGTGGGAAGATATATGGCAGTGGAAGTGGGGCGTAAAGTCATTTAAGTCAGTGTTTCAAACGCTGTCTCAGATTGGTTCCCTGAGAACAGACTCTGTAAAAGAAGAGTTTGGGGGAAGTGCTCTCAGGAAGTACCCCTGTAAGGAGGTAAGGAAGGCAGAACTGGGGTGAGGGAACCGTTGACCTGCCATGTGATTGCAACTGAGCTCTCAGCTGATTCCGAGGTGGAGCTATAGTGTTGGGGTTGTCCTTGAAAATTGTTTCAAGTTAAGGCAAAGGGGGCTGGGCACTGTAGCACAGGCTGAGCCCTGGGAAGGGATATAAGATTGGGCAGTGCAGCTTCCTGCAGCTAGGCAAGTCCAGTGCCCAGTGAGGAACACAGCTGTGAGCCCTCAGCACTGATGGACCCAGCAGCTAGGCAATGGGTATGAAGGTCCTGAAAAAGAGTTCTGGGTGGAGTACCCAATATCCATTAGAGTCCACACCTTGTGTCTCTCAGACGCACTTGTTTCTTATAGTAAGTTTATCCCATCTGGTCTTGTTTCCAGGAGAAACGTAGAAGATTTATGGGACAAAGTGGGACACACTGAAGCTGGTCTCAAGGTTACAGCTATGTCTATCATCTCTCACGTACACTAGTTTCACCTCGTTTCTCCTTACCCTCATCTAGCACCTCTGCTCATCTAGGAGGCTTACCTGGTGGGTCACCCAGATCCTCATTCCTGAGAGATTTGAGTCCTTGGTCATCAGCCCTTCTCACGCCATGGAGTGATGCACTTGCCCATTTCCCATCAAAGTTGGGTAGAGGGATATTAAGAGATGCCCCAGTGGATCATCTGGTTGCCATATGTATTCTTCCCTGTCTCTAATGGGCAACAGCAGCCCTACCTCGTCTGGATGGTTAGAATCACTCATTCCAGGATCATGAATCCTTTTCTTCTTTTTTGGTCCCTTGGCATGTGGAACTCAAAGTGCCCATGTGGCAGCCTCAGCTTAAAATTCAACGGAACACTTACTGTGTCCTCTGGTGGAAATATTCTTCTCGAGGAACCAGCACCTCTAGGCTCACAGAGCTTGAAGTTGGGGGGACAGGAAGCATGACCTCCCCAAATGAGTCTCTGGAAGTGATGGTAAGCAGAGCAACTCCTGCTTCCACCTCTTAATTCTTAGATTCATGTGTTCTATCTAGGGGGTCACAGAGCCATGTAATACTTTTTGATTTAGGATACAGTTTTGGCTACAGTTTTTGACTTAGGATATATACCTCCTGGGGATGGTACCCCATTCTTGCAGGATATCACCCCCGTGCTGGTATAGAGCTTCATCTCCAAGAGGCCATTCCATCAGTCTCTCAGGCCAAAGGCTTTGGGTGATGCAGTATCTGACAGTATCAGTGGATCCCATGGGCAATTGCTTATGGATGTACTTCCATTGCTGTAAAATGGTTTTTTTTTTTTTTTTTTTGCGGTACGCGGGCCTCTCACTGCTGTGGCCTCTCCCGTTGCGGAGCACAGGCTCCGGACGCGCAGGCTGAGCGGCCATGGCTCATGGGCCCAGCCGCTCCGTGGTACGTGAGATCTTCCCGGACTGGGGCACGAACCTGCACCCCCTGCATCGGCAGGCAGACTCTCAACCACTGCGCCCCCAGGGAAGCCCTAAAATGGGTCTTTTGGTCTGAGGCAGACTAATAATGGGGTCTTGGATTTGTGGATCAAGCCTTTGAATAGTGGTACCGGCCAAGGTCCTTTGGGCAGGAAATGTGTCAGGCCCAGTCGAGATTAATCTCCGTCCCTTCCAGGGTGAAAGAGGCCTAAGGTGGTAACTCCCCACTAAGTGTCTGGTTGGTGTCCTCAGTAGATGACACATATCAGGAACATGGCTTTGCCCACTCTTGCTAGCCTGTAGGACAGTCAACAGAGACAGTGGTTACATCAGCCTTGTTGAGAGGGAGCCCTGCTGTTCAGGCCGTACCTAGCCTTCACGCCTGCCACCACAGTTTCTCCATTCATGAGTCCATTATGCACGGGGGTGAGCAGTGGGTAGTGATGACAGAGACTGGCTGTTGTCAACTGGCAGAATAACTCTGCGCTTGGCTGTGTAAGATTTGATTCTCCTTCTGATAGGGATGGAAAGAAGACAGCTGCTAGATCAGTGGCTGCACGTCACCTGCCAGAGGCCAAGTTAAACAGTCAACAACGATAACTGGAGTTCTTACCTGGTAAAGTTTGTGACAGTTTACTGTCATGGTCAGGACCCATGGGCTTTTGTAGGGCAGACTGGGAGATTAAATGGATGTGAGACAGGGATCTACGACCCCTACATTTTTTGTCTTTGAGGGTGGCACTAACCTCTACCATATTCATGAGCATACTGTTATGAGCTAAGCTGTATCCCCCTCCTCCCTGAAAAAAAAAAACATGTTGAAACCCTGAGCCCCAAGCAGCTGTGAATGTGACCTTATATGGAAACAGGGTCTTTGAAGATCATTAGATTAAGATGAGGACATTAAGATGGACCCTAATGCTATATAACTGTTGTCCTTATAAAGACAAGAAATTTGGACCTAGAGGAAGACAGAGGTAGAGAGAAGATGATGTGAAGACACAGGGAGAAAGTGTGAAGTGACTCATGAAGATTGGAGTTATGCTGCCCCAAGTCAGGGACCTAAGAAGCTAGGAAAGAGGCCCGGGACAGATCCTCCCCAGAGGCTTCAGAGGGAGCACGGCCCTGCCGATATGTTCATTTCAGAGTTCTGACCTCCTGAACTGTGGGACAATACATTTTGTTGTTGTAAACCACCTAGTTTCTGGTACTTTGTTATGGCAGCTTTAGCAAATGAATATACACGCTCACTTATTTGAGTTGTTTGACCCCTTCCTCTACCATCTGACATGGAAATTCTAGCATTACTAGCTTACTGTGGGCCATCACTTTTTCTAAGCTTCAAGAATCATCCTGGCAGCATGTAAGTGCTGTCTTCTGGGGTTTTGCTTGGATGTTAACTCCTGGATAACAAATGGGAGATTAATCCCCTATAGATAAATTCTCCCTTATCCAACTCTGTGCTCCACTGCCCACTCCCATCCTTGCCATCACTCCAGGGCCCAGTACTTTCCCGGGTCCTGATGGTATTTATTAGCTAGACCATCTATCTCCTGCCTTCGAAGGTCCAGTATATCCTCAGTCTGGTTGCGTTAGGATGTGGCCCTTGTGATTGGTCTGGTTGCAGGAGGGGAGGAGAGGGGTGGGGGTAGATCTGATGAGGACAAACATCGTCTTGCGGGGCACCTGCCTCATTTGAAACTTCAGCCTGAGCGTGTGGGAAACCACTATCTCTTAGATCTTCTAAAACGGGGGAGTAAGACACAGCTGCAGGCCCTGCAGGTCCAGTGGAATCTAAGAGTTCAAGGTCTTAGTGGCACCTACCCAGATGACCCTGTTCCAAGTCTCAGGGTCACTCCTTACAGTTTGGGGCCCTGACCAGATAGTAGACCTGCTGGGCTGAGCGTTCAACCTTCTCTGAAACTCTCCTACTCTTACAATTCAGGGCTACGCCTGCACCTCTGCTCTGGCTGCAGGAGCTCATAGACTCCTTAATGCTGCCAAGGCCCTGTGGTCTTCACACTTGGCTTAGGACTGGTCATCAGTCAGCCTGACCCTGTCACTATTTCTCTTCAACAGACCAATTGTGCTCAGCGACAGCCACTCTATTCTGTAGTCCTTGTAGTTATTTTACTCATCTGTCTCCAGCATCAGATGTTACACTGGCCTGTCTGTCCTCTTCCACTGGGATCCTGTGCCAGTTCACCATTGATACACGTCTCAGCAATTGCCCTGCTGCAGTGTGCCTGGAGCTATCTGTACTCCACCGACCAGCAGTGGTGGGGTCCTCACTAGCCAGCAGTGCATCCAGCTCAAAATCCTCATCTTGGAATCTGACTTTGAGGATTACAGCTGTTGGACCTGTCTTGGGATGGGTTCCCTGGAACCAGACTGAAATGGGGAGTGACATGCAGATGTCTGATTGGGGGATGCGCTTGGGAGAAGTGAGGAGGGAAGGTTCAACCAGAGGGAGAGGCTGGCCTTCAATGTGGTGGCAAAGAAGGAAGATGTCAGCTGATCCTATGGAAATGGCCTTTCAGAGTTGCCCCAAGTTGAGGCAAAGGCGCTGGGTTTTTTATTTCCCATCAGCCAGTCATTAGCGATGGATCATTCCTTGAGAGTGGGCATAACCTTGGGCATGGCAGGTCCCTGCAGCCTAGGTCAATGCCCAGTGAGCCACACAGCTGTGAGCTGTCAATAGCTGATATTCCTGATAGCTGGACAGTGAATAAGTCAGTTTTGTAAAGAGGGTCTAGGGGCAGCATCCATGTGTCCACTACAAACACTATTTCATATTAAAACACACATGGATTTATGATGAAGTAAAGTCCAACATTTGCAGGAAATTTTAAGATAAAACATGAGACTTCACAGACATTTCCCACCTACTGTGTCCTCCCTACAGAAGCCTGCAGACAGGCTCAGCCTTCCCCACCACTGACACAAGGGGCACTTTGGTGAAATGTGTGAGAAGGGCTGCCCTAAGGAAACCTGCTTCCTAGAAGGGCTCAGAGACACCACTGACACCTCCAAGTAAACGTGGGGCCTTGGGGCTCCTCTCCCTGGAGAGTTGTAACTTAAGGCTCATTTCCTAGATTCGAAAGAGAGACAGTGCTCCCTGACAAAGGGATTCCAAGCATCATTAAGCATGTGTGTGAGGGTCGTAGGGGGATGGAGGGGGTCAAGTGCCCTCCCAGTGCCTCTGAGATCATGCCATCTGCACCACCCGAGCAGAACGCTGCTCTAGCAGACAGAGAAGGGTTAAAAGAGGCCCAGGCTATGTTCAGGGTTTGAAGCTCTGGGTGTATTAAAAAATGAAGGCAGGCTAAAACAAGGTTACAAAACTGTTTACATGTAACAAATTATTCCCTTTAATACACACACTTACATACACATTACTGTGACTTTGTATGCATACGACCATGTTTGGAATGTCATGGAAAGCCTACATTTGGTTTGTGTGAGATACAAGGTCTGGATCAGCCAAGTTCTATCCGTATACAAGGAAGGCACAGTCCAAGTCAGTGGCTTCTAACTCCAAACGGGACACCTGAAAGTCCCATTTAAACACCCCCAGTTCTAGAATTGCTGTCTTCTTCCTGTACATCTGTCCACCTCTTCCTGTTTCATCACCTCCCCCACGCACCCGCCCACACAGACAAAAGCTTTGCCCTGTATATTTATATTAGGGCATGCTGAACACAGGCCCCATACCCTCAGAGAAACAAAAGCCAGAGGGCCATTTGATACTGTCTTGATCTCACTCGCACTGATATCTTCCAAATGTATTTGCTATTTGCTCTCGTGTCCCTGCATCCCCCTGCTGTTCCCAATTGTCCATTGCCTATTAGGAACAGTTCTAGCCAAGGTATTTTTTCCCCTATTTATTTGTTCCTTTTTCCCTGGGAACTTCACTATGCATGAGTAACTGGCCTCTGCTGCTGCTTTTGTTTGACATTTTGCATTCGTTAAAAACCAGTCATCTGCATGTTTTATAAACCCGTAGGGGTCTCCCTCCCCTTGATCAATGCTGGAAGTACTCATTAACATCTGGGGAAGTTATGGCCCCAGATAGGGGGGATATGCGACCTACCGAGTATGGTTTTAGGGAATTTGTCTAAAAAAAACACACCATACCAAAGCACTTTATATTCATCGCCAGGGTTGCTCACTAATAGAAATGAGCCTGCGTGCCTTTGGTGCCTCTGTGTATTCCCTTTCCTCAGCATGGAATGCATTTTCCCTTCCACTCTGTTTGTCTAAGACGACTTCTCTGGGAAGCCCTTTCTGGGCACCTCAGTGGAACCTGATTCCTCCTTTCTTTGAAAACCATGTAACCAACATGCACTGGGCACCTCCTACGTGCCAAGTACAATGCTAGGCATTTCTAGGATTTACTATAAATAAGAAAAGTCCTCTGCCCTTGGGTGCTAATGAGGAAAGCAGACACACAAACCCATTATTAGAACTAAATGTAGTGAGAATTTGGATGACATTGTGCAGAAGATGGGAGGCAGGAGAGGAGAGAGGGCCGACCTCTGCACTCGATGACAGGGAAGGGTTCAAAGAGGAAGTGGTCATGCATGTCATGAAGGACTTGTCGTCATTCTGAAGGAGCTCAAAATCTGCTCTGCTGGTCACGGTTTCTCATTTCTCTGATGTGGACCAACCACGTCAGAATCACATCACACGAGACGGTCGTTAAAATGCAGTTTCCTGAGAGACACCCCAGACCCGCTGGCTCACAGGGCCTGCATTCTCTCCAGGATAATGGATTATTTGAATACCCCCCCGTCAAAGTTTGAAACATGCAGTTGTGGCAGATGGGGGCCACTGAAGGGTTTGATTTGACTTTTCATTGTTATGTGTTAACCTTTAATATGTAATACAAGCACGTGGTAAGTCTCTCTCAACCCCATTTCCCCTGCCCACCAATCCTCCATCCTCCTCTCACCCCAAAAGTAACCATTGTTACCAGTTTCTTAGGAGTCTTTCCAGGTGGTCATGGTGGCCAGTCACTTGCCTGCTTGGTCTTGGATTCACCCCCTGCCCTCCTCTGCTTTTCCCAGGCTGCTTTGGCCACTGCCTTTTGTGAAGTTTGGTCAAGAGGAGGCACTGGAAAATGACTGAAAGGCAGGAGGAGGAGATACTCAGAGAATCTGATTCCCTTATAGCTCCTCCACCTCTGAGCAGGGTCCCTGGCACTCTGTGCCTCTGTGATACCAGCTTCCGTTGGGCAAGCCATTGTCCCAGCCCTGGCTTCTTAAGAATCTCATGTCCTTCTGTTCCTCTAGCTCCAATGTCCTTGATCTCCAGATCACCTGTTTTTTCTTACAGCTCATTCAACTCATTTGAAATGACTTTCCTCTATTATATCTCCTCTATTGAACTGTCTGGCCTGGGAAGCTTTCCTGAATGACTTCTACCTTTGGTTTTGGTTTTTTTTCCCACTTAAAAAATATATCTAGTGGATGGGCGCTAAGTTGCATTCAACCCACCCTTTCTCTGAGCACAACCAGAAAAGTCAAAGAAGATAAATTTTTTTAAATAACAAAAAACAAAGATAAAATAACAAAAAGCAAAAAACTTCTTTGAAGGTATTAAAGTGTTTTTAAGGTCCAGAGCCAAGATTTAGGGGAGAAGGGAAGATCAGGGACATAAGACCATAAGTCCAGGACATGAAGCCAGTTTCTCCCTCAAGTCTAATGAATCTTTCTAAGATAGCAACTCAGAGTCCAAGAAGCTGAGCAGAGGTTTCAATAGACTCATAGGGCTATGAAATAAAAATGAAAGTTCAGAGCCCATCAAGAAAGAGGGGCCTAACTAACTCAAAGCCTAGCCTAACTAAGCTTTGAGTTAGGACCCCAAAGGGCTAAACCTTAGGAGTAAGGGTGAATCACCAATAGACCAGTTCTTACAGAAACTGAGGGACAACTTTGAGTTATCTCACTTCCTAATTAGAATAAGGTTTATTTGGGATTGCTATGCTTCTTGCCTAGCAGCTCTGCAAAAGTAAGTCCTCTCCGGAAGAAGACAACGTCATCTAGGGGATCCATGTATCTCCATAATTTTCCTATACAAATCTCACACTCATCAAACATAACCACGTATATAAGATGACAAGACATAATTGAGAAACCAAGGTGAACCACAGACACTAGAAATAGACCCAGGAAGTACAATGATCAGACTTGGACTTTAAAATCACTATGAGTAACGGGTTCAAAGAATTAAAAGATCAATGATTTTAATAGAGAACTAAAGGACTAAATGGAAATTCTAAAACTGGGAAAAAAAACCCATGTTAATGAAAATTAAGAATTCAATAAATTATACATACTGACTGAAGAGAAATTTTAGTAACCTGGAAAATACAGTAAATGTAAATATCCTATTAAAGCACAAAGAGAAAAAAAATCACAGAAATATACATACATACATACATATATATATATATATATATATCCTCATAATGGATGAATTATTTAACTCTAATTTGCCCCAGTTTCCTCACCTGTAAAGTGATAATAATAATAATAGTAACAATTATATTATATGGTTGTTGTAAGGATTACATGAGTTAAACATATAAATATATTATAAATATAAAACTATATATAAATATATGAAGCTTCTAGAATAGTCCCTGACATATAGTAGATGCTACGTATTTCTTTTATTGCTATTATTATATCTTAAAGATATAATAATACTGCATACTAAGAATGCAGCATGGCTTCATTCTTTTTTCCTGCTTCATTCTCTTAGTAGCTGTGTAGCATTCTATACCATGTGCATACCGTGATTTATTTGAGCAATTCCCTGTTGGAGACATTCAGGATATTCTTATACATAGTTTTGTGTTTATGTACATATGTAACTTTATTGGAGCTTATAGAATCATTTTATAGATGTATAATTTCAAAGAATACATGCATTTTAAAAATTGACAGATATTTACAGTTTTCAGAATGATAGTACTCTCCCACCAGTAGTTTGAGAGTGGCTGTTTCCTCACACTTATCAATGCAGTGTATTATTGAACTTTTTGATGTGACCAAAATGATGGTGTCTAACTTTAGGCATACTGACATTTCCTAAATTGTGAATTTGAGCTTCTTTTCATATGTTTAAAAGCCATCTATATTTTATTTTCTGTTCATGTTCTCTTGCCAAGTTTTGTATTGGATAGCTAGGTTTTTCTCTTAGTGATTTGTAGACATCATTTACATAGTTAGGCTATCAGCACCTTGTCATTTATATTGCAAATATTTTTTCCTTAATTTGTTGTTTGTCTTTTGACTTTGTTCATGGCTTTTTTTCCCAAGCACAAAATTTTAATTTTACGTATTCAAATTTATCATTCTTTTCTTTTATGGATTGCCTGTTTTACGTCCTATTTAGAAAGACCTTCCTCACTTGTATATTTTAATTTTTCTCCCTGTGTTCTATTGAGTGATTTCAAGTTGAGTCACGTTAAGATTGGATTAAAGTTAGAAAAATCATTCTCTGTTATTTAAAGAACATATGGGAGGGGAACAAGGCTAGAGGCAAGGGGCTCAGTTCAAAGGCTTTTTTACTAATTCAAATGAGGAATGAAAAAAGCTTGAGCTTAAAGCAGAAGCGGGGGGTGGGGGGGCGGGTACTTCCTTGGTGGTCCAGTGGCTAAGAATCCACCTGCCAATGCAGGGGATGTGGATTTGAGCCCTGGTCCGGGAAGATCCCATATGCTGTGGAGCAACTAAGCCCACATGCCACAACTACTGAAGCCTGCATGCCTAGAGCCCGTGCTTCGCAACAAGAGAAGCCACCTTAATGAGAAGCCCGCACACCGCAATGAAGAGTAGCCCCCACTCACTGCAACTAGGGAAATTCCGCGCACAGCAACGAAGCCCAATGCCGCCAAAAATAAATAAATAATTTTAAAAGTAAATAAATTTAAAAAGAAAGCAGAAGGGGGAACAGACTCAAGACATGTTTAAAAGATAAAATTAAAAGAACTTGAAGATCCTTGGATGTGAAGAGTAAGAGGTAAGGAGGCATCTACGTCATAGCTAGGCTTCTGGCTTGGGCCAGATTGACCACTCCTTGGGTGCTTATGTTATGACATTTCTCCTGACGTATTGACTTATGTGTCCTGGCTTCCCAGTGATACCCAGCACCTCTCAAGGGCAGGAACACCTTTGGTTCCCTGTAGAATCTAGGCTGGTGCACACACAGAAGTGGGACCTGTAAAACGTTAGTGAATTAGCTTCACAATGGTATCTTCAGAGGAGGAGACCATATGTGCCCTTACTTATGATGAACTGGTGAGTGATGATAGGTTTACCCGTGTTCTTGCATTGGTGGGAATGCTTTCTTAGTCAATCTTTACAGTGCCCTTGTGAAGTGGGCAGGAGTGTCCCTGTCCCCTAAAGTCATGACCTGCCTATGGGAGCTCTTCATCTGAATGTCCCGTGACACCTAAAACTCTACATTATCACCCATGCCCAGTATGTACTTTTTTATAGTTCCCATTTCAGTTAACTGAACCACCACCCACCCAGGGCCCTCAGCTAGAAACCCCAGCCATCCCTGGCACACCCCTCTCCCGTATAGTCTCTATCTAGCATTCTTCAAACCCTGGCATTTATTCCTCCAAACTAGCTTCAAACCCATCCCCTTCTATTCATCCTCCTGCCATTGCCTTAGTTCAGACTTTATCTCCTGTGTGAACTGCTCCATAGGAGCCTACTTCGAGTGTTTTGCCATCTCGTTGCTGGAGTGATTATTCAGAAAACAAGGAGAGAGACAAGGTCATTCCCTGCTTCAAAACCACAGTGGATAAAAGAATAAATAAATGCTGTGCTCAGTATATAAGGACCTTTATAATCTGGTTCCTTCCCAGTCAACAACTCCAAACTGACCTCTGAACCCTTCTCTGTCCCCAGACGGAACAGGTCCTCACACATCTCTGTACCTTTGCTCCTGCAGTGACAGGCAGAATAATAATCCCCTAATGATGTTCATGTTCTAATTCCTGGAATCTGTGAATGTGTTACTCCACCTGGAAAAGCGGAATTAAGGTTGCTAATCAGTTGACCATGCAATAGGGAAATCAATTGGCTTATCTGGGTAGAGGCCCAATGTAATCATAAGTGTCCTTGAATTCTGAAGAGGGAGGCAGGATAGGAGGTCAGAGTGATGCAATCTGTGCAGTACTCAACCCACTGTTGCTGGCTTTGAGGATGGAGGAAGGGGCCATGAGTCAAGGATATCCTCCCCCCTAGAGCCTCCAGAAAGAAATGCCACCTTGAAGACACACTGACTTCAGCCCAGTGAGACCCATGTCAGACTTCTGACATACAGAACTATAAAATAATACATTTGCTGTTGCTTTAAACCACTGAATGTATAGCTATTTATTACAGCAGCAATAGGAAACTAATACAGGCATATCTTGTTCTATTGCACTTTGCAGATATTGTGTTTTTTACAAATTGAAGGTTTGTGGCAATCTGGCATCAAGGCAGTCTAATTGCACCATTTTCCCAACAGCATTTGCTCACTTCATGTCCCTGTGTCACGTTTTGTTTATTCCCACAGTATTTCAAACTTTTCCTTTATTATTGTATTTGTTCTGGTGATCTATGATCAGTGACCTTTGATGTTACTACCAGGACTTGCTGAAGGCTTAGATGATGCCTGGCGTTTTTAGCAATAAAGCATTTTTAATTTAAGGTATGTAAATTTCTTCAGACATAATGCTATTGCACACTTAACAGACTACAGTATAGTGTAAACATTGCTTTTATATGCACTGAGAAACAAAAAATCTCATGTGACTCTTTTTATTGCAATATTTGCTTTCTTGTGATGGTTTGAAATTAAACCCACAGTATCTCCCAGGCGTGCCTGTGTACTTGTCATACCCTTGGAAGGTCCTTCCCTCAATTGCCTCAAGTTCAGTCCCACCAATTCTGGAACACTTCTTAAATTCCCACCACAGGTAGAGGGAGTGAATGTAGAAGACTTCTCATATCACATCATTTTCTCCAGCAGCAGACTGCACTGTAATTTATCTGATTCCAAATCTATCTCTGCCACTAACTAGAAACTAGTTTATCATGATTGAGGTTGTCTCTGATTTATTTTTGCTTCCACAGGAACTAAGACAGAACCTGGTATTTAATGTGAAAAGAAAGAATGACATATGAGAAAATAGACCAAGTGAAGTTATGACTTGCCCAAGGAGCCACAGCTCCTTGGTTAGAGGTTGCTGGGATCAGAACCATGGTCAGGCTTTGCCACTATAGATTGACCCAGGGAAAATGGGATCCTCTGTAAACAGTTTTGAGGCCAGGTCTTCCTGCTTTTCTCCCGATGCCTTCCTGGTCCCACATCCTTTTTCTTTGGGCAACTGGAGAAATGTTTCAGCTCTAAAATGTTAGTCTCTGCCCACCTGTTGTTTAGACCAAATCGTGAGCTGGGATGGTCAATTTATTGGCAAAAGTGTGTTAAGCACCCATCTGTACTCAGTACAATTCTAGTCTCTAAAAGGATATTGACTGAAAAAAATTGCACAACCTAAAATTTTTGAATTATGTTTTATTCAGTGGACATACTGAGGACGTAAGCCTGGGAGACAGCCTCTCAGACAGATATGAGGGACTGTTCCAAAGAGATAAGAGAGGAACCAGGATATGTAGGAGTGTCTGCAACAAAAACCAAGTAGTTGGAACATCAAAATGTTACTTAAATTAAAGAAAAACCAGACATCTCAAGTTAATGAATTTAGCACCTTTCTGTGTACGGGAAGATGCAAGGGTCTGGGCTCATTGAAATCATTCCTTTGATAGGCACCTTAACTGTCTAGGGTCAGTGTCCTGTTATTTTCCATCCTGTATCCCCTCAGTGGCTGACGGCTTGATGGCTGCAACATCCTTTGTTTACTGATATGGCAGATGACATTTTTTGTCCACAGGGGACAGTGAAATATAATCTCTTAGTGACTTTATTCTCCAGCTAGAGAGACAGATGATAACCAGATGACAAGTATGTGGCAGAGGAGGTAAAGGACCTTGGAGATCAATAAGATAGAGGTAGGGGTCAAATGGGAGTCCTAGCCACATGTGATCAGAGTCCAGGGAGGGGCTTCTGAGGTCTGGGCTCCTCGAGGAGTAGGGCAGACTGGAGCTGGGGCAGCCAAGTTTTCCTGGAGGCTGAATGGAGGTTGCCATTGTAGAGGTAATGAGTGCTGTGGATTTCAGTTAGGGCAGGACCGGATAAAACGGTGTCTGATTCTGAGACAAAGAAATTCATTTCTTCTTTCAGTGAACATTTAGGGAGCCCCTACCATGTCTGGGAATTGGGCAGGGTGATACAAAATGAGAACACAAAGCTGAAGGCCACGGAAAGCAATTCTTGCATAGCTCATGTTGCCATCCAATCTGGTTCAGATCCAAATCAAATTCTATATAGGTGTTTGATAAATACATGTCTATGGGTGGTTTAGAGATTGTTCCCAGCTGGGAGAAATCAGGGGAGGCTTCTTGGAATAGGAGGTCTTCTAACTTGGCTTTGAAGTGTAGTCAGGCTAGTGACAGGCAAGAGATGGAGAGGGCAGGTTGGGTTGAGAACTTGGCTCCTTTAAGGTGCATATATTTCAATGGGGATTTATGTTATGCATTATTAAAGCTTAATGGTTCCCTCAAATCATACTGACACAAAGTAAGGCAGAGCAGTTCACCAAATAGCAGATTTTGCCCTGAGCACAAGCACTTCTCCATGCATGGAGTAGTCCCCCACTGTTTCTGGTAAGAGCCTGTGCTGGCTTTGGAAATCAAACAGGAGCCCTTAAACAAAATACTCCCTCACCAGCAAAGGAATAGCTATGGTCTGGGTTACCCCAGGACAACATCTGCAAGAAAGTGATGCTAATGGCAGCCATAGGAAACCTCACTGGCTCCACTCAAGGTGAGCACTCAGGAGAGGTGGGTCTTAATTACATTTGTATTTGTAGCTTCTCAGCCAGCATCTCCTTACCCAGTAAGTACCCAATAAGTCAAGTGTGTGCTCACTGACTTTCTTACTCGAGGGATGGAACTACTGAGCGGATAGATGGATGAGAAGATGGATTAATGCCTTCCTGTGTGTTGTCACTAAATGATTGGACTATTACAGCTTCTTGGAATGTCCAGTTCCTCTTCTTCTGGTGAAGGTGTGACTGAAATGGTCTACATCACGTGACATACAGGTGTTTGTGTAAGTCATCTGTTTGTGAGTTCCATGGGGAATACTCAGGAAGTGTTAGGAATACTTAGGAAGAGTAGAGTGCTAGAGCAGGGATCATTATGTTCAACTCTCTCAGTGTGTGAATGAGAACATCAAGGTGAAGGGATGTGTCCAGGGTGGCTCAAGATTCCTCTTCCAGAGATATATTTCACTGGTTGTTCCTGCCCACCTTCCAGGTCTGGGGTTTGTTGACTCTCTCTTTTGGTCAAAGGTCAGTTGTTTTGAAGCTCTTCCCAGTGAAGCCCGAATACAGTCCTCAGTGTAATGACAAGTTATAAAGCAAAACAAAACAAATGTGTTGCGAGCTCAAATACTGTCACTGTCAAATAACAGAGGCAAGAGTGTGGGGAAAGAGAAATCCAGGCTCTCCTCTCTCTACAGAGTGACTTCAGCGCTCCTGCCTTTCCAACCCTGAGGTTATAGACAAGGGGAGGCCAGGACCAGTCCACAGGGGTCTCACTCAGAATATTCTCATTTCTGAGGGTGCTCTGATCTGGCCTGGGGAGGGTTGGGGGCTGGGGGAGAAGAAGGAAACAGCTTTGATATTCTAAAGAATCCTCCAGCACTTCCCCATTCTGGGCCTTGAGGTCCTGGCCCTGTTCCAATTCGGTTAATTACATTTTCCCTATGCAAATTGCTTCCCTGAATTTGCATAGACAAGCTGGTGGAGGTCCAGCAGGCTTGGCAGCCTCTACAGGCTCACCTCGAGTCCAGGTCCATTGGCCTTCCTCTTGGCTCCTCTGGGGGAGGCCTGGTTTCCAAGTAGCAGCACCTGCCCATTGTGGCCCTAACATCTGTGGTCGATCTGTACACTTAGGGAGATTTTTTTATCTGCCTAAGGGCTCTTGAAGCCATCAGGGTGGAGACGGCCCAGAGGAAAGGCCAGAGGTGACTGCAAGATCATGGTCATGCACCAAGTCTGCCACCTGGAGTGGATCACTTCCCATCACTCAACCTCCATTCATCTCTGAAACCTGAGCTAGCCTGAGATCGGTGGTTTCCAAATCTTTTTTAGCATAACTTTTTTTTTTCTTTTGATGTGGACGATTTTTTTTTAAGTCTTTATTGAATTTGTTCCAATATTGCTTCTGTTTCATGTTTTGGTTTTTTGGCTGCGAGGCATGTGGGATCTTAGCTCCCCAACCAGGGATTGGACCCTCACCCCCTGCATTGGAAGGTGAGGTCTCAACCACTGGACTTCCAGGGAAGTCCCAGCACCACTTTCATAATTATTTCAATAAATGCTTTTTTTAAAAAAAGGAAGTCAATATATGACTAAGAGTAAATCAGAGCTTTTCTTAGACAGTGGTGCCCATGTCCAGAGCCTTTGGTACCTCTGTGGATGTCCCCTGCCTACATGAGAACTTAGTGGTGACCTTTGAAGGCAAACTGCCTGAGTTCAAATTGTAGTTCCTTCATTTATCAGCTGTGTGAGCTGGAAAGGTTAATTAAGCTCTCTATCCCTTAGTTTCCCCCCCCTGTGAAATGGGCATATATCTACCTCAAAATGTTATTGTGAAGATTAAATGAATTCAGACATCAAAAGCACTGAGAACACTAGCACCAGCTCTGTGCCAGGCACTGCTCTATGCGCTTTACTTACAATAACTCACGAGAACCTCACAATAGCCCTAAGAGTTAGGTGCAGCTGCCGTCACCATTTAACAGAAAGGGGATGGGAGGACAGATGTTAAGTCACTTTCCAACAGTCACATAGCCAACAAAGGACAGAATGGGACTTGAATCCAGGCAGTCTGGTGCCAGAGCTCAAGATCTTAATTATGATGCTGCCCTGTCCAGTCGTAAACACTCAGTATTATTCAAAATCCTTTCAACACCGACTTGCTGGAGTTCAGGACCATTGAAAGGAATTTATATATGTAAAGTTCTCAGTGTGGTGTCTGTCACAAGGCAGGTGAGTCAAAGGAATTTAAATCTCTGTCTCCCTTTTCTTCTCATCTGTTCTCACTTTAGTCTCGATGTATATTCAGCCTGTCATAGAAAATCACACCGTGCCTTTTTCAAAAAAATATGTTAATAACTTAAAAGGCATTATCCTCAAGATGTATTTACCTGGGAACCATTTTTTCCCTCCACCTACCTGTTTTTCTCTCTCATCTCTCCCCTCACCATCTTAAGGGTTTAAAGGCTCACATTATCTCATAATAGTTGATTTCCCGGTCTGTGCTTCTGTGAGGACAGATTGTGTTTCCTTTATCTATGAATGTCTTCAGATAAGTGCAGAGCTGGGCACGTAGTAGGTGCCCAATAAATGTTTACTGAGTGATTGAAGAGAGGAATTTAATTTATTAAGTAGGGAGTTGGTTTGGGGTCTGGTCTATGTAGGTTGTGAGAGGGGATTATGAAGACCATCAAGGAGCAGGCAGAGGCTCTGGCTGGACGTGATAAGGCCAGGGATGCAGGTGGGCTCTGGGAAGGGGCCTCAGTGAGGAAGCTGGGGGGGGGGGGCAGGCTGCAGGGGGCGCCAGAGCCAGGCTGCGTGCAGACGGGTGGGTGATGAGGGGCTGGCAGGGGCAGTGGAAGTGAGCCCAGAGACCCTTTGGGGAAAGCATTGGTAAATTTGACAACTGCTTAGACAGGGGTGGGGGGATATGTGCGAGCAGGAGAAACTGGAAATTGGAGACGTAGTCCCTGGCTTTCTAATCTTGGAGTCTGGAAGTGTGCTTGCTCCTCTGACCCCAAGGAAGAGAGAATGGCAACAGTCTGGGGATGAGGGTGAGGGTGGAAATGGGGGAGGAGCAAGGGGGGTTCAGCCCAGCTACACACAACGCTCTTTCAAGAGGAGAAAATGCCCACCCAGGCTATAAACAGATAGAAGAGGCACTGAGCAAAAACAGAAGCACCCTGAGAGTCACGTGATCCCAGGAGATGTGAGGAGTGCCGCCCGGGGAGAGGTCCCGGGATACCTGGTGACCCACTTCCGTTTGCATTGTCTGTTTCCAGAGCTGTCTGTCTTGAGCTCTTGTGATGCCAGGCCATCAGACTGTTTCCAAAACCAGCTTCCTCGGCTGGCTTGACCGGCTGGAGAGCCTGGGGCTATCTGATGTTCCGCTCAGTCCACAAACATCCATCGCACACCTATTGGTACCCAGTCTGGTGCTCAGGGCAAGGGGCCTGCTGCCGGGCCATCTAGACCAAGAGGCCACAGGACTGACCCTGGGCAGGCACAGCACAGGCCGCTGTCTTTCCCGGCTCAGGAGCTGGCAGGGGGGTGAGCTCTCGCACTCACAGGAGCCTGAAAGTGGGTCCTGGACTGAGCAGGTACGGCTCCCGTTAGAACAGGGAGTGGCGGTGTCTTCCCCTGCAGTCTCAGTTTTCTTCACTTTCATCATTTTTCAGGGTTCTGCCCTCCTTCCGAGAGCCCCGCAGTGTCCGTGGACTTGGCCCTCCACTGTTTTGGACCAGGGCTGTCCCGGCCTGACTTCAGTTACTCCTGGCTCCCCAGGTCCAGGCTCACAGCCCCAGCTCCCTGACTCCCTGCTCGCCTTCAGCCAGGAAGCTTCCCCTGAGCCCACAGGCCGTTGCAGGGGCTGGCACGGCGCTGGGACAGAGCCCGGCTCACAGAGCCCACGCGCCGCAAGGACCTCACCCTGTGGAAGCCCCTCACCTTCCTGCACACTTCTTCACTCAGCCTCACAAACGGCCCCTCCTCCCCCAGCCTCAGAAGAAAATAACTGGAGAGATGACGTCCATGCTCCACGCAGAGGCCTTGCTCGTGTCAGCAGTGGGGTTTGAATGTGGTCCATGTGTAGCTCATGTGTGTGTCACGTTATTGTGTGTGTGTGCGTGTGCTCGCCTGTGTTTCTTCCTGAGCCAACCACTCAGAATCTGTTTATTTCCCTTTTATGATCATTTTCTCTCCTTCTGTAAAGCGCTAGGATGGGCCTGGCGTTCCAGGAATTGCTTGTAAGTGGTCCTCCAAGCCTGGAGCCGGCCCCTGCTGTCCCCATGCAGTGAGCGTAATGGGTCCTCCCAGGGACAATTTGCATAAAGGATAAATAAGAGAAACACAATGTGAAGTTTATTCATTTTTAAATCCTGCAGCGTTTGTGATTGAAGGCCCAAGCTCAGATGTTTGCCGGATGCGTCCCATTAAGACTCAGGGCTTTGCTAATGTCTGCTCTGTTCCTGCAGGGGGTGTAATGTGTGCCCCTTCCCACACTGGAGTGCCGTTTCCAGAGCCTCCCGTTCAACAAGGGACGGAGGAACGGCGGGCTGTGTTCCCTTCTTCCAGGCCCCCTCGCTTTAATTTGCTGTAACAGAGCCAGCACATTAAATACAAAACATATTGATGTTCTTGGGAACCCTGGAGGGTCTTTACCCCTCCTTGCCAGAAGAGCCTGGCATGCCGGGAGGGGGAGGAGACGGTGTTGGGCACGCACGTGGAGTGCCCCGCCTCCAGCAGGTCACGACTGATCATCTGTCAAGAGCTGTGCCCTCCCAGAGGGCAGGGGCGGGTAGAGGGGCAGAGGGGCCATCGTTCATGCCTCAGAGCGAGAGGCCATTGTGGACACAGCAGTGGTTTGTGGACTAATGACAAGGAAGGAAGGAAGAGAGGGAGGGAGAGAGAGGGAGGGAAGGAGGGGGGAAGGCAGGCAGAATGCCACCCAGCAATAGTGCTTGCCTGGGCCTCATCACTCCCAGGTCAGTGTCATCTAGCAAGTTCCCAAGGTGGTACAGAGTTACAGGAAGCTGGACGGAACTGTAACTTTTGGCATCTCTCTATTCAAAACGCCCTGGAGCTTCTGGAATTTGGCAGGGTGGATGTGGCTGTCACCTCGTATGTATTTGTTACAACAAGTGATGCAAGAAGAATAGAGGCATCTCCTCCAGCAAATTCACTATTTCCCTAACAGTGTGTCCCCCAGGGCTGGAGGAATAGAACCCAGCAGGGGAAACAATACAGTCGGCACTCTGGCAGGACAGGGCAGGGCCAAGAACCAGACCCCACTGAACATACATTCTTTGCTCAGGCTGGCTGAGAGCCTCCAAGCTCTGGGGTGAGAACTTGCCTTTCTTCTTTGAAATGATTAACTATTAAACAATTAATTTAGTCTTCTCTTGACATATGCACCCTGCTAATAGTAGCTACCAAGTACGTGGTGGCTGCCTGTACTACTGGACTCGTGCTGCTTCCACAACTTCTCGTGACTCAAGAAGTGATTGTTATCGGGACACTGAGACTCAGTTTAAATTAATTTCAGAAGGTCACAGACCTAAGAACTGCCTGGACTCTGATTCAAACCCAGTCCTGGGGCTGGTAGTGATTGTGGTGTTATAGTGGTGACGATTGTGTTGGTATTAATGGTGGCAATTATTTTGGTGGGGATGGGTGTGGTGATGATTGTGTTGTTAGTGTTGGTGGTGATTGTCATTATGTTGGTGGCAGTGTTAGTGGTGATGCTTGTGTTGGTGACTGTGTGGTTGTGGTGTTGATGTTGGTGCTGATGATGGTGTTGGCAGTGTTGGTGATGGTTGTGCTGGTGGTGACAATTGTGGTGTTGGTGGTGGTGATGAGTAATGATGGTAGTCGTGGTTTTGGTGGTGATGCGTGTGCTGACAGTGGTTGTAGCTGATATCTGAATCTTCTTATAAGAAGACCCCTGGAAGACAACATAATAAGGACTCTGAAGTAGTTAGTTGTAAGATGCCCAGACTATTAGCATTAGCCTCTTGCACTGGCTTCTTGGGTTGAGCAGGGAACTTACCACGGACTGAAGGAATCAGGGTATATGAGCCTGTCCTGATATCCAGGTGAGCTGGAGAGGCTGGGCATTTTGTATGTGATTCTGTGAGGAACTCAGGGTTCCTAGACCTTTGTAAACAAGGTCTGGCCACATAAGTGGCCTCTTTCACTGAGGAATTTGAAAAGTGACAGGCAAGGCCCCTGTCCCCTGAGTCTGGCCCCACCCACTGGCCCAAATATTCTCTATCTGCTGATGCTTCCTGGAAATTCCACTGTTATCTACTCATTTTAGGTGGTTAAACATTTCATTTTCCTGGTTTAAAATGTACATTTCCTACTCTTGAAAATTCTTTAGGGGAATTGATGGTACTGAGCAGCTTGTAGCAAATGCTCTGTCCCTGATCAAAATCCATGTCAATTCTGATTAGGAAGAAGGTCTAAAGACCTCTAGTTTTAGCAATCCTAATCCAGATGTCCAGGGACTGTAGATTAAGTCCCACCCACCTTGACATGGATAGGTTCTTTATATCGAGTGAAATCGAAAGGATGGGACATGTTGGGGACCTGGGGAAAAGGAGGAGTGATGAGGTGAGAACAAAACTCAGGGAAGGGGGAGGGGGTCTTGGGGACAGATGTCACCAGCCAAGGAGAGCTGACTGAGAGACAGCGGGACCACACAACACCATTGCATCCACAATGAAGCTGCCTGGCCCATTACCCCAGCCTGGACTGACCAAGGAAGATACCAGACCAGCCTCCAGAGGAGCAAATCACTCCCCAGGAACCTGTGCTATAGAATGCTGATCACAGTCTTGTTACAAGCATGAAACAGGGGCTCTGTTTAGCACTTTACGGTCCACAAACACTTTCATATCAATGCTTTTATTTAATTAATTTAATCTTTGCAAGAGTCCAGAAAAATAAGGTGGAAATATTATTCCCATTTTGCAGATTTGGAGCCTGAGGCTCAGGGCTTGCCCAAGGTGATGCAGCTAGGAAGCAGTAAAGCCAGTATTAGACATGAAGTGACATTCATTTATTCATCGGCTAATCATTGATCACCTACTGTGTCCCAAGCACTGAAGTAGGCACGAGGTAAACCCTAAGGATGGGAATTCCTTTTGTGCCCTTCTTTCTGTTTCACTGTATCTCTTCATAACAATAAAAAGTAACAGGTGAAAGTCTGACAGCAGGTAAAGAAATAGAATTATTAAGCTCAGATACCGAAACACCAAAATGTTAGCCATCCAGGGCCATTCAGTGCAGTGATCAACAACCTCAGATACCCCAGTATCATTTTTTCCCACCCAGCACCTTAATGCAGGGTCCTAATGGTGATAATTGCACTACGAAAAGGTTAAATTATACTTGACAAATGGCATTTGTAGGACAAGAAAATGTGTAATACATTTTGAAAAGATATTTAGCCATGATTATTTTAAAATATATCAGAGTTGAAATATCAGTCTTGTAGCGAACTCGTTTGTGAGGCTGCTCCATCTTTGGAAAGACTGAATAAGGGAGGCATTGCTGTATGGGTAGGACCTGGTCCTTGTGTACAGTCCAGGCACCTTCACCCTGGAAAATGATGCTGGCTGGTGAATACAGTCGTCCTGGTATGTCCTTCTATGACACAGCCCTGCCCATGAGGGGCTCAGGTCGTGCGGTGTCGTAGGGCTCAGATGCTCCCTTCCTCCTGTCTCCTGGCCTCCGCAGACTAGTGCAACCTACAATGGGAAATGGAAGAAGTGAGGGAAGCCCGCTGATGAGGGGTTGGAGTGAGACCAGTTATCTTCCCTCAATAAAAAGAAGTGTCCTTAGGGCTTCCCTGGTGGTGCAGTGGTTGAGAATCCGCCTGCCGATGCGGAGGACGCGGGTTCGTGCCCCGATCCGGGAAGATCCCACATGCCGCGGAGCGGCTGGGCCCGTGAGCCATGGCCGCTGAGCCTGCGCGTCTGGAGCCTGTGCTCCGCAACGGGAGAGGCCACAACAGTGAGAGGCCCGCGTACTGCAAGAAATAAAGAAATAAATAAATAATACAATCCAGTTAATTTTGCGTGTGATTTTTGAGTCAGAACTGGGCTGATTTGGGCTTTTCGTGGGCAACACAATCTTAGGAATGGTCACTCACTGGCAATTTCACTGATTGCTGCCCCCTTGCCCAGGATGAGTTGTTTGTTATAGAGAGTCTGCGTGTGTCCCATTGTTAGGGCTGGCAGATAGAGGTTATAAAGTTGATTGAAAGTTTAAGCACTCCTTTAGGATGGGCACCCATGTCTTCCGAAGTAGAGTTCAAGTGATTCCTTTGCATCTTGTCACTGACTCCCTAAAGTTCCTGAAACAGTTTTCCTCACTGAGAGCTTTAGGGATGCGGCGTGTGCGTTCCTGCGAGGTGTGCAGAGAGCTGCCAGCTTGGGACTCGTGAGTGGAGAGTCCACTGGCCCTGAGCACAAGGAGTCTTCTTTCCACCCAGGCTCTTGCTACTCATTTCCTAATTCCAGACGTGGAATAACCTGGGTTCCCTCATGAAGTGTGGGCGGGTATTCAGCTAATGATGGCTTAAGCCTATATTTCCTGAGGACTCCGCAACCCCCAAAGAGCTTCTGGAAGAAGGAAACACGTTAGAGCAGAGGTGAAGGATAGGAGTAACTGGCAGAGCATCTCCCAAAGCTTTCTCCGAGAGACACCTGATGACTTGGTACAGCACCTCCCAAACGCCTTGTATTTCAGTGAGTCCCCATCGCAGCACCTAGTCAAGAAGAGGTGGAGCAACCCACCAGGAAGGTACGGGAAGTTTCTAAGTCAGATTGCCCACTGGCTACATGATCTCTAAGACTCCATGACTCTTGTATTGATAGTATATCACAAGCAGGCTTGTGGACGTTTATCTGGGAGATAGAAAAATAGAGATTGAGTCAATACCCAAAGCCCTCTAGACACGCGCTGGCTATATTTAACAATCAGCATTTGAAGGTAGCCATTTCCAGCCTGCTTTCTACCTCCCCATAGGTATTTTCATCCAAGACTGAGGATTCCTGGCTCTGGTCTTAGTTCGATCTCTAAGCAGCCATGCAACCTTAAACACATTTCTTTAGCACCTGATTCTAGGCTTGCTCATCTCTAACCTGGAGACAACATGGTACCTTTAGTAACACCCAGCTCGATTTCTGGGTCCATGGTCTTCTTGAGGTCAAGGACAAAGTCCACTTGCTTTCCCTAGCTCTCTGGAATTCCACATGGGTCAAGGAATCACATAGATAGATGCTAGTGAGCTGAAATATGGTCATAAATGGGAGTGTACTTAAGAAAGGGAGAAACAGAAAATTTTCTACATGAAGGTGAATCAATTGTAAGGTTCCTTCTAGATTTAAAGATCTATGATGATCTATTTTAATAGAGGTAAAAATGTATGTTATATATATTAAAAAAGGATCTGTGATGCTGTGATGAAAAGGCAGTGTAGGGTACTGCAAAGTCCTGAACTTATTTGCCACGTCATTGCCACACCTGCAACTGGTACTGATTAACCTTTGTTGCCCACCCCAGAGAATGAATTAAAGAATCAGATGAAATTGGGTATTTGAAAGTGCTTTGAAAAGCGCACAACACTATTCAAATGCAAACATTAATATTTGATTAATAGTGTGAATGATCATCTCTGGAGTAGTTTTTTGATCGACTACAAAGATTTTCCAGTCCCCCAAATCATTTATCTTAGCTGTCTTTTGTCCTCTCATCAAATTATACAGTCTGTATTCTCTAGGTCAGTGGTCCTAAACCTTGAAAGTGCATCAGAATCTGGAGAGCTTGTTAAACCAGATTGCTAGTGTCCGGCTCAGAGCTTCCAATTGAGTAGGTCTGCGGTGGGTCCTGAGAATTTGCGTTTCTAAATTCCCAGGTGATGCCACTGCTGCTACTGGTCCCAGATTACACTTTGAGAACTACTGGTCCAGGACTCCTGGTCTAATTCTTTGATGCGCTTCATATTTATGTAGACTTTTCATAGCTTGATTACTTCCCAGATATTTCACAGTATCCCTGTTAAATGGACGTAAGGTCAGGCAGTCTTAGGGATATTTTATTAACACACAGAAGAGGACCCAGAGCCTGGAAGTGATGATGAACTGAGGGCCTCACGGTGAATCAGTGGTCAAATGGAAATAAAATCAAGATTTTTGGGGTGTCCATTTCAGTGTTGTTCCCATTGGACTGGACTGACCCCTACTGGCTGGTCAGTCATGGCCACTAGAGCTCCCCACACCACGCCCAATCCAGCTTGGGCCGGTAACAAGTTGCAAGGCTACCTACACAGTTCAGTGTCACAGGCATCTTTTGGCAGCTGGTGCCATGAAGCATCTGCTTGTTTTGATGGAAGGTATGTAGTCAAGGGATAAGTTACCACTTTGGCAGCTGCAGTGTTTATCAGATTCTGTAGGTGGGAACTGTCCCATCTGTCCCTCCTCTCTCATTAAGCACTGCACTAGCTGCTTTATCTCATTAAGCACTCTCTAGGAAGACAGAGTCCTCAGTCTGTGGCTAACTTCTCACCCGCATGGCTTCCCTAGACCAGTGACAAGCGCTCCTTGGCCAGACTTCGGCTCCTTTGAGCCCTCTTCTCCCCTAGCCTTTGTTTTTGGTGTGCAGAGCCCAGTTTTAGCAAAGAATCCTGCTAAGCCAGTCTGTCTGGAACGCCCCACCCTTGATATCCAATCAAGTTCCTCAACCTTCACCCTTGATACTTGACCAAGTTGCTCTTCAGTAATGTTCCCTCTCCTTCCTCACTCCATCCCCAGCTGGAAGTCTCCACTGGCCCCTGTTGTATTCGGAGTTGAGTTCAGTCTCTCTCGCCTATTGCAATAGTCTTGAATAAAGTTTATCTTCCTATTTTTGACAAGTGTCTGCTGAATGATTTTTCTTTAACACCAGAAATGAACTTGATATTCTTCCTTCTGTTCCCAACTTGGGCACCAAGGGACAGTTATGTCCTCAAAACTGGATGACTTGTTGACCCAACATGTGAATCTCATCTCTTGGAGTGATGGATCATTTATTCACATCCTTCTAATCTGTCCTTTGCCAGCACTACATCCAGAGGCCCCGGTAGCACCAGGAGGAGGCCAGCAGTGTTTCAGCCGGCAACCTACTTTTCCCCTCCCCACACCCTCCATGGGGACCCCACTCTTTTCCCTCTACTGAGGTCCAGGGTCTTGTGGGTCCCAAGTGAGGCCAGATTTTGTCCCCGCTAAGACTGGCCATGCCCGAGACCCTGAAAGAGCTGAGTTGGAACAGCACTGAGTCTTTCCAAGCTGCTCAACCAAAAAGAGTGAGAGGTATCAAGCGTGAAAACCAACGCATGAGCTATAAACGCCAACTACAAGCACCTAGTCCCGTGAAGCCAGAGAGTAACGCTAGACCTTTTGGATTTATTTTTTTCTTCCCTTCTCCCTTTCCAGATTCACGGCACTGTTCTCTGGGTCGAGCAGGTTTGTCTGCTGCTATTATGGCTGTCTCTGCTCTTGGATGCCTCGTGTGTGTGTGCATGTGTGTGCACGTGTGTACGAGAGCGTGTGCGTGTTTCCTCCAGAGTGACTGGTTTGTGCTGTCATCAGCCGTTGTTTTGGTAAATGGCGAGTTAAACAGATATATCCAAGCGTAAAATCTAAAAAATGTTCCCTCTGGGCACCCGGGGGGTGTTGCTTGAAATCAACTACATATCAATTGAGCAGCGGCGAGCGGATCCGATGATAAATTCCAGTCCACAGACGCCTTATAAATTACATTTTTTTGTTCGCGATCTTGCTTCATCTCAGCTCCCCAGAGGCCCTTAGACTGAGAACTATGATTGTGTTGGAGAAACGTTTGCTCAGCTT
Source organism: Aethalodelphis obliquidens (assembly GCF_003676395.1). Classification (NCBI taxonomy): domain Eukaryota; kingdom Metazoa; phylum Chordata; class Mammalia; order Artiodactyla; family Delphinidae; genus Aethalodelphis; species Aethalodelphis obliquidens. Next base: position 4,133,614 of record NW_020837963.1, on the reverse strand, counting down.
GAGCGAGGCCATTAGCATTGCATGTGCCAGTCCGTCCCTGCGCTCCCCCCACCCCCCTCCCGCTCCTTTAACAAAATACAATATGTGCCTGGTAATTTTTCTGTTCATTATCTCATTGTTTTCTGTAAGTACAAGGTTAGATTGAATTACTGCGGGCTCTGCCGTCTATTTGTAATTCTCCTTCCATGCCGAGCTGCTAATGAATGGGCAATTTAGTCAATTCTTTGTAACGGCTTCTTCTGTGCGTCAGCCACTTAATTACTCTGAGCCTTTCTCACTGCTGCTTTATTGCACGGAAAGTCAGGGCTGCTTGGAGGGCTTGGCACGGGGATCTCCAGCTTCCAAAAAAGAGAAAAAAAAATGTCAGAGGCAACCAGGATTCTGAATCCTTGATGCCTTCTGCAGTGGCTGGAGTAACGTTCAGTGGCCTCTGCCCACACAGTCCCCTCTCCTTCGGCACACAGGGGTTTCTCTTCCTTCTTCTTTGCTGACACTTCGGCTTAATCCTGGCTGTGCTGGTCATCGGGAGGCAGGAGGGCTCAGGCTCCTGCTCAGAGAACAGCCTCCGAAAAGGCAGTCCTGGTATTTCTTTTTTTTTTTTTTTTGCGATACGCGGGACTCTCACTGTCGTGGCCTCTCCTGTTGCGGAGCACAGGCTCCGGACGTGCAGGCTCAGCGGCCATGGCTCACGGGCCCAGCTGCTCTGCGGCATGTGGGATCTTCCCGGACCGGGGCATGAACCCGTGTCCTCTGCATCGGCAGGCGGACCCTCAACCACTGCACCACCAGGGATGCCCCCAGTCCTGGTATTTTAAAACATTAGTAGTATGAGCCTGATTAGTATTCTACTTATCCCAAACCCTAGCCAAGGCTTCCACTCTGGGACAAGCATTTCGTCCTTGCCTCTGTATGGAGCACCTCACCCTCATAACACAGGGGAACAGGGCAGGGTGTTTACTATCCCCACTCAACAAACCGAAGTCCCAAGTCTGGACAGAGTCATATGCCTAAGGCCAGTGAACCAGGTATTGCAGAACCACGGCTAAAGGTTTCTCAGGTCATCATGGCACCTTCTGTCCTCTTCCTGCTGTCCAAGGGGGCGCTGGAGAAGAGCGTCCCGTAGCTAGGCTGACGTGTCCCAAGGTGGAAATAAGTGTGAATTTCCCTTAAAAAGACTGGAATAACCCTGGAAAGGGAGAGACATTATGGCAGTGACTGAGAGGCTGAAAAGCCCAAGGAACTGAGAACTCTTTAAACAGAATATCAGATTACAAAGTGGCATCTTCAGATACATCAGTCATGCTACCAGGATATTTCTATGTGCCCCAGAGTTAAGACACACATATACTGTATCATCCAAACTGAGACACTTTTAGAAGAGAAAGGAGTCACGCTGAATAATCATGCTGGGGCCATAGGAGTAAACCAGGACTGTCCAGAGCAAAGGAGGTGGCATGCTCCCCCTACCCAGGTAAACGAGGAGGGTGAACGCTTTGCTGATGGCATGCCTTCAGACCTGACTATCCTGATGACAATACTTAGAGAAGCATCTCGCCAGCTGGATCCACTCCTGTGTTTACAAACATTCCCTGTTGCTGGGCGTCCCACTGATGTATATGAGCTACAGGGAATCTCTACCCGTGTCCTGAAAGTGATGGATTCAACAAACACTGCGTGAGCCCCGACAAGGTAATAGAGACATAGCATGAGAAGATGAGATTTTCCGGCATTTTGATTTGACTGTTCTAGCAGAAAGGAGGAAAACTGTCCTCTGAATGCTGCTAATCTTCTGATCTCCTGAAATGGGCTCCTGAATAGGCTCTGCCCAGAAACCTCGTGCTCTCCTTTTGGGTCTGGCTCACTCCTGCTCATCCTTAGGATGGGCAGCTTAAATGTTGCTTCCTCCGGGAAGCCGTCTCTGATCTCTGAGGTTACATTAGGGCCCCTTGTTATTCTATTTCACCGCATCCTGTACTTTTCCTCTTCGTTATTTGCCACAATTAAAATTATTTGTGGAATTCTGTGTTCAATATCCCTCCTTTCCCACCCCCATGCCTGACCTGCCTTTAATAAATACTTGTTCAGTAACAGTAGCTCACATTTACATAGCACTATCCAGGGGCCAGGCACTATTCTAATTGGTTTATAAATTTTACTCATGAAATCTCCCCAGGACTTTATGTGGCTGGTACTATTATAATTCCTATTTCACAGACAAGGAAATGGAGGCTCACAGTGTGAAATAGCTTGCCACAGGGGAGGCAGGATTCAAATCCAGGCAGTCTGGATCTCAAGTCTACAAAGAGTTTAGAACTTGGAGCCAGAACTTGTAACCTCCGGGCCTGCCTCTGACGCCTATCAGTGATATTTTGGCCAAGTCACCAGGTCCCTAGGTCACACTGAGTTACCTGTGCAGTAGAGGTAACAACTTCACTCACAGTTTTGCTGGGAGTGGCAAAGAAATGGTGCTATTATGTGCCTGTGTCGAAAATGCCCTGGGTCTGTGCAAACAACATTTGTGATTGTTAGTTGAAAGCAGCCTTACTGCCCACCTTCCACACAATGGGCATCACCACCGGCCCCCAGACACCACAGCTTTCCCACCCCGACACCTTTACTCATCCGTCCCAGACTTGAATGTCCAATTCACCACCCCCTCCCTGTTGGTATCCCGGGGCCAAGTACAGAGCCTGGCATGTAGCAGATTTATAAAAATGTGTTAAACTGAACAAAACCACCACCTCTAGGTGCTTCCTCAGCAGGAAGCCTTCCTGGGTTGCTCCAGCCTCTCTGATCTCTATCTTCTCCGTGCAGCTCACAAAGTCTACAACGTATCACAGAGCTCTCAAGTCTCTCCTGGCTGCACCTGTTTTCTCCATCAAACTGCAGATTGTGAAAACAACTTAGTGGGCTTCGACCAGGAGGAGGAAGAGGAGAGGAATAGAAGCAAACAGAGTAGAAAATGCCAAGACGCATCATGCATAGTAAAGTGAAGTTTGCTTTTAGGAAACGTGTGTGTTGGATCACAATGTGAAACGTGTATCTTAATCTGAGGCTCAGTCTGAAAGGTTTGTACAGACCTGCTTGGGTGTTGCATTTGTCTAAACTTGTCTAGAGCAGGAGACGCAGCCTCTCCTTAACCGGTGGTTGCTCACCCTGCTGATGGGTTCCTTGTAGGAAAGTCTGGGCTGGTCAAGGCATTGTCTCTGCAGCCCCCACCCCTCCCCACACCCGCATCCCCAGGGGATCCAGGGCTTTCAGTACCAAACTTCCCCAAGGGCAGCCTCTTGCCCTAGAGCTTGCCCAAGTCTTGGGTGTCCAGGGGAGTTGGAGTGGCCACCTCCTCTCTTGGGGGCTTAAGGGTTTCCACACCTCCTGTCTGTGGGTTCTCCTCCAGCACTTTCCCCGCCCCTCCCTTGGGTTTCTGAATGTCCTGCTGTGGCATAGCTTCCTGCAGGGCAGGACACACTGCTTTCTTTTCCCCCTTCTCTCCTGTCTGCGGAGGGGAGCACTTCCTGACCATCCTAAGGCTTGCTATTCCGTTGCCATCCTAAGCTTCATCTGTTATTAGCATCCTCATAGGATCTTGGAGAGAATTCAATAACAGAAAACATATGTGAAAGGGCCTGGCATGAAGGAAACATTCAGTAAACCCTCCCTCCCTCCCTCTCCCCCTCCTTCTTTCCTCCAATTCCAGCCATAGCTGGGAGCGGGACAGGGCTGGGGTAGAGGATTAATGTGAGCGTGGGGCTCGGGTTGCTGCAATGCTGGCTTTGCTGATCACAGTCCAGTTGCATGTGTGTCCCGTGTCCTCCTAGAGGTGGCTCTGCACATGGCTGGGGGAAGCAACTTCAGTTTCAATAAACAAGAGTTCCATTTCTGTTTCACAGGAAGCAGCTCGCCCAGGGCAGAGATGCAGGTGGGTCCTGTCCTTGAGGTGACTGTCAGCTAAGCAAGCTCCGTGGCCATGGAAGAGGAATTGAACACAAAGCCCTGTCCTCAATGGAGCATTCATTTTACTGGGCAAAAGTGGCGAGCCCTGAGAGAGTGTGCCTCTGTCCTGAGCTCTGCCCTGAGCTGTTTTTGTAATTCAACTCATCTCATCCTCACCAGAACTCTGATAAGGTAGGTGCTATTTAACCCCATTTTACAGATGAGGAAACTGAAGCTCAGAGCTTCTGTCACTTCCCCAAGTTCACCCCGGTAATAAACAGGAGAACTCGGATTCTAGCCCAGGCAGTCTGGCTCCAGCACAGAGCCCTGGTTGTGGGAAGCCTAAAGGGGAGGCTGGGGCCTCCTACAGTCATCTTTCAGGTCGAACACAATGCTTTGGTCCAATCATTTTTGGAAAATACCCTGGCAAAAAGTATGAATCATGTTTTTTTAAGAGTTCATTGCCTTTGACACAATTGTGGGACTCTAACTTAAAGAAGAAATGCAAAATCAAGACCACATGGTATGAAGATGCTTTTTACAGTATCCTTTTAATAGGGGGAGAGAGAAAACTCACCTGTAGCAAAAAGGTGTCCAAGCCTCACCCCTGTCAGCCTGAGACGGCCCTTCTCCCAGGCCTTACCCACCCTGTGTATTGTTCCATTTTAAAAAAGACTGTCTGTCAGTCAGCCTCCCCACTAGATACTCAGATTAATGAGGGTAGGGACTCTTGTTTTATCTGCCCCTGAAATCCCTACACTTAACAAGGGACTATCGTATCCTGGGCCTTTGGTAAATATCCACAGAGAGAAGAGATGATAATGGTCGAGTCTAGATGATGACATACAGGGTTGCTTGTAAAAGTTTTTCATCTTTGCTGCATGTTTGAAGTCTTTCATAGTAAAATGTTGGGGCAAAAAAGAATAGATGAGGGAAATGTATAAACAGATTATAATAACGTGGAAAATGTTAATGCATGTGGGCAGAAAAACTACGATTACATCTGCAAAAATGGGTATGGAAACAATGGTAGTAGAAGACAACATAAAATGCTGGCAGAGTTTGGAGACAGTGACACTATGCATGATTTTAACATTTCTTCTTTCCCATATTTTCTATATCCTTTGCAATGGATGCATTTTACTTTTATAATAAAGAAAATTTCTTTTTCTGCTGTGAGTCCTCAGCCCAGATTTCCATTAAAAAAAACAAAAACAAAACGAAAAAAAAAAACGGGTCCTATTTTCAGCAAACCTAGTACATAAAGGCAAAGATAAACTTTGAGTCCATGAAAGAAGCCTTTGCTTTATGGCCGGATTCCCAGCAGTACTGCTTTCAAAGGCCAGCCCTCTTAAGACATGACAGAGAAAAGAGATCCTTGTGGCTGGTGCAAGGTGGTGTCAGGACTCCCCTCGTGGCTTAGAAAGAGATGTTTCCTCCGCAAGAATGAGTAAGCCTTCTCCTCCAGCCTCCCCAGGTTTGGAGCCTGGCAGAAGGTACTGGGGCCCTCAGCTGCCTTTCACCATCTGTGGGAACAGGTGATGGATGGTCCAGCTCATTCCATAAAGCCCGGCCCTCAGAACCCCCAAAGAAGGTGAATGCCAAGAGACGCTGCCAAGCTGACCTGACACATCAAAAACGCCACACCTCTTCTCCCCTCCATAGCACTGACCAAAGGTTCCTTTGGGCCACTCTGATCTTCCCAATCTGGCCACAGTGACGGAGGCTGCTACTTCCTGAAGACTCCCCAGAACAGTGATTTTCTGTGACCAGGACCATGTGGCCACTCCCAGTCTCTTCCTCCTGCCTGAATTCCCAGTACCTGACCCCCTGCCTCACACATATGTCATTGGATGAGGTCAACGCCGTTGTCCTGCAAGGATGGGCTTTTCAACTCCACCAGGAGGGGCTGAGCCCCTGGTTCCCACCTGCCCCGCACTGGCAGTGCTCTTGAGCGACTTCTGCAGTCCCCATGGGTGGCAACTTCCATCTTTCCAAAGGAACTAACATTTATTTTTAAGCACCTCTAATCAGTTGGAGACAATGCTGTGAGCCCAGTTAACTCTCCCCTGGTATTTTGGGGTCTAATTATGATCCTTATTTTCCCAATGAGGTAAGTGAGGCTCAGAGAGGTTAAACAACTTTAATAAGGTCAAAGCTCCTAAGTGACTAAACCCGGATTTGAGTAAAACGTTTAAAACTAGAATTATCAAAGAAATGTAAGGAATTATGTGGGTTTTGTACCTCCAGGCACACTCTTTGACAATATAAGTATAATTGGAGAGCTGGTCATCACTCATTCACATCTTACAGTGAATTAATAAGAAGGATTTCCCCCCTGACAGCTTTCCAGAACCCAGGCACCTAGAGAATGGGATTTCAGTTAATGGGGGTGAGTGATAGGAGGCATAAGTTTGGAGTAGGGGACAATCCTGGGAAGAGGGCAGGCCATGCTGGGTCTGGAGGGCACGCAAAGGCTCGAACCCAGGGGATGGAGAGGATTGTGACTAGGAACAAAGCACCCTAACACTAACCTCTCTTTATGATTATGTGGGGACTTCTGCCCATGATCTCAGGTCATAGAGAGAGTCAGGAGCGTTGGTTCCCCACCCAGTGGAACTGGGAATGGGGAATTTGTTTGGAATCCAGCCTCAAAATCCCATGTGGATCAGAGGGGGCAGCCATGGCTCACTGGCCGGGAGCTCCGGGCAGTGACTTTGGGTGGATCTTTCCCCCACTCTGGACCCCAGTGTCCTCTCAAATGAGATTTATGGGTTCCGCCAGCATTAACCCTGTGATTCCATGTATTAGCACTAGTATTGGGCTCATTTCAAAGGTAAGGGTATTCATAGGGCCTTAAGAAGAATTTCAGACACAGTTAGGATGGCATTGGGAGGCAGAAGGGCAGGTCATTTTTTCATCCTACACCTAAGGATGACACTGAAGGAGAGACTCAAAGATACTGTCACTCACTCAGTACTGACCTTAGGTAGAGCCACTCCCTCCCTGCTCTGAAATCAGCTCCCTCCCTGTCTGTCTCTTGCAGGGGATGAAAGGTTTTTGAGAGCAGAGACCTCCAAACACTCAGCTCCTTCCATCATGCCTGGGACTGTGATGCTGTAGTTGCTAATTGCATGTTTGCTGAATGAAGGAACAAAAAATCCCTGAAATTTGCACCTATTAGAACTAATGCCTTAAGGTTCTGTCTTAAGAACAAGGAGATACCATTCTGAGATCTGGAATACTTGAAGCTGACATCTAATCTGACTCTCATTTCCTACCCCTTTCCTTCAACCATTTACAGGAGGCATGTCCCACTTAACAGATGGAAAAACTGAGGCCCAGAGAAGAGATGTGACTTAGAATTTTCCATATGTAAAGCAGGAGGGGACCAGCAGTCCCCTAACATGTTCTATATTTCTTAATGTTACAGATGAAGAAATTGAGCCCCAAGGAGTGATGAAGATGGCATAAGGTCCTGCAGCTCAACAATGGTAGAGTAGAGACAAGAATCCAGTTCCCAAATCACATTCCAGCGCTGCATAACAATCCTGGAGCTCAAGCAGCCCTGATACCCTGCTCCAGGTTCCCATGGCAACCATGTGGAACAAATCATCCTCTTTGGGTAGCATTGACTCATTCTTGTTTTTTGGATGACTCATTCTTTATAATGCTTTTTTTTTCTTTAAGGGAAAATACATTTGCATACACTTTCACCGTCCCCAAATGGACCCATTCATGAAAGGAAGAGACTAGGATACTTCTGAGAAAAGAGGTAACCAGGGCAGGAAATGGAGATCCTGACTGATGAAGACCTGGGGAGACCCCTGGATTTGGGAGTGTATCTAAAATGGATTAATGACTTGGAGAAAACCATTCTGGAATCTTGGTTTGGAATTCCTTGACTTATCTTTGCTACCCCTCTCTGTAGATCTCTTTCTGAGTTATAAAAGCCCTTAATTAAACAAAAATATAGTACATATTCCTGGCAACGTGTGCTTTCCAAGAGGTTTTTACCATATTTATTTCATCTGATCCTGCTGAGTCGATAGGGTGGGTATTGACATTTTACAACTGGGGAAACTGAGGCCCAGGAGGTGAAGGTCACAGGGCTAGTGTGGAATTCCTCAGCAAATAGAATTCTTCTCTGAAGAGAGACCAAGGAATAAGGTCTGGTACGCATCAGACATTTGCTGGATGCCCTAGCGACACTGGGGTCTCAGCCACAGGAAGCTGGAGACAGGGTCTGGGCGGAGGTGAACGGCAAACAGTTAACTAAACAAGGAACTGAAACTCTCACACGTTACCCTGTCATGGAGGGAACACCCGTAGGCACACCGATAGGGGGCCAGGGATGTATCTCTAAGAATCTGGTGGTTAACTTGAGAACCAAAGGGCGGGAAAGAGTCAGATATGGGAAGAGGGAGAGGAGAAAGCTCCTGCAAGCTTCCTGAGAAGCAAGTACCCTGAGGAGGAAGGTGGTTGGCATCCTCAAGGAAGTGAACTGTGAACGGAGGCCAGTGAGAGTCCAGTGTGGAGCAGGGAGGGGAGGAGGGACTAAAGGTGAGATGGGAGGAGTGGACAGGGCCCAGATTATTCCAGGCCTTACAGGCCAGTGTAAGATGCATGCGCGCAATCAGATGCACCTTCGCTCACATATACCCAAATGTGGGCGTTCACACACACAACCGTGCATTATTCTTGCACATACGTGGACACACGTGCTTAACAAAAGCATGTATATGCACACTCTGTCTTGCACACACATGCTTTGTTTCATAAATGCACGCATTTACACACGCATGCCCACTCACACATAGACCCTCACACGTGCCCACGTACAGCTCACGACAAGCCCAGCTCAGATGAGCTCTCAGCTACAGATAAACTTCTCTGCTGGTTGGTTATAATCTTTCATTGGAACTGACACATTGATAGCCCCAGTTTTTCTAGGAAGTGACCTTCATGCTGGCTATTGATTTCCAGTGGCTATCAGGCTCCCGCCACTGGAGTGACAGGCCTGGTCGGAGGTCAGCCTTTAAATAAAGCTTCTGGATTACTAAGTACCAGTGAAAATGGAAATTGGCAGCCCTGGCTCTTTTTACGTGGCCTGCTCCTGTGGATGGGGTGTCAGCCCTGGTGAACTAGTGACTACCTCCTGTTCCTGCACCCTGCCCCATCGCTGCCCCAGGGTACTGGGGGTGCCCATAGGTTTTTGTCCTCCCCAGCAGGGGAGCTGGGCTGAAGGCTGTGGGTGACAGCAGTTGCCAGGGCCTGACACTTCCTGGATTCTGTTTTCCAGCAAAGCCCGGGCTGTCTTCCTAAGCCCAGCATTCTGGTAACAGACAGCTACTACAGGTCCCAGAGACCCACCGGTGACTCTCCTTGTGGTCTTGGGCAGGTGGTGTCACCTCTTTGGACCTCAGTTACCTGCCACCCCCACTTCCTGCCTCATCCACACACACTCATACATCCCTCTCTATTTCACAACGCTGTGGTCCAGATAAATGAGTCGGTAGAGGTGTGTTGAATTGTATATAACTCAATGTTTTAAAAGTATTACAATTTGCTAATCACAAAATTCTACTGAATTACATTGTGTGTTTACTTGATGACCCAGAAACCCCTTAGATTGTTGCAGCATCATAAACAGCTGCAAAGGCTGCCAGTTTCCTGTATTTCTTTGCCTCCTTCCAGCGCAAAAGTGTGTCCCTTTCTGGCTCTACCGGCCCATTTTATGACCATCACAGCCTGTGTGGTTCTGCAGTAGAGGAGGTCATTAAATGAAGTTTGCATGTCCTGAAGGGAGGATAAACAGGAATTGGTTATTTGGCAAAGGAGGTGATCTCTTCAGCAAAAATCAGAGAAACAAGATTGCTGGCCCAGATTAGCCACTGGTGTTAAAGGGAAGAAGGCCAAAGATCTGGGTGAGTCCATGAACCGGGCTCTTAGCCACAACTTGCACCCCCAGCCTGAGAGACAGCGAGCAGGACGCTCAATTCAGGGAAGGCTTCGAGGAGTTTAGGGTCGGTGGTGCAATTTACATGCGAGGTGGCACTGTCTCGCTGGCTTGTGTATAACCTAACGCTTACTCCAGAATCCACGACACACTTCTGGGGATGGAAGCAGGTTATTTTACATGACAAATACAAAAGGTGCTCAGAAATTTGCCACTTACTTAGGGAGTTTGAGGTAATTTATAATTAAAGACTTAGCATATAACTGTTAAAATAGCATTGGCAACCGCTTGACCAAGTTCCTATTATTTAATATAAATATTTTATTTTTACTGTGACTGGATCCACAAGCATGTTCACTGTGGTTTAAGAGGCTCTAAAACACCCTGTCTGATGGGAATCTCCTGGCGGTCCAGTGGTTAGGACTCAGTGCTTTCACTGCCGGGGGCCTGGGTTCAATGCCCTGGTAGGGGAACTAAGATCCCGCAAGCCGTGTGGCATGGCCCATAAATAAATAAACAAACAAACAAACAAATAAATAAATGCAATGCAATACAGTGCAATACCCTGAGAGTTCCACACCAACGTGGTAAAGTGACTGAGATGGGTTTCTCTCCTTAGGGGTCTTTGTACAATGTCAGCATCCCTGGGAGAGGTCCTAAGTCCCTCCACACCCTGGGTCTTGTGTGTCAGTACCATTGTGGGGCTCCAGGACACAGAACGGGGAGCCCTGGGGAAGGTGGGCTACGGGGATAAGGCGGGCTTCATGGGGCAGTGGAAACAGTGGGAGGGGATGCCATAAACCTCCTTCGCCCCAGGCCAAGGGTGTGCAATCCTAAGGCATTCAGGGACCGGCATGCTGGGTTTGCCAAGCCCTTCCACAGGAAACAGAAAGAAATGGGGGACTTCCCTGGTGGCACAGTGGTTAAGAATCCGCCTGCCAACGCAGGGGACACGGGTTTGATCCCTGGTCTGGGAAGATCCCACGTGCCACAGAGCAGCTAAGCCCGTGCACCACAACTACTGAGACTGCCCTCTAAAGCCCACGAGCCACAACTACCGAGCCCACGTGCCACAACTACTGAGCCTGCATGCCACAACTACTGAAGCCCGCATGCCTAGAGCTCATGCTCCACAACAAAAGAAGCCACCACAATGAGAAGCTCACACACCGCAATGAAGAGTAGCCCCCACTTGCCAAAACTAGAGAAAGCCCGCGCACAGCAACAAAGACCCAACGTAGCCAAAAATAAATAAATAAATTTATAAACAAAAATAAAAGGAATGGGGGTAAAACCCCAGACCAGACATCAGACACACTGATTTCAAACCCAGCTCTGCCACTTCCCAGGTGAGTGACCTCGAGCAAATCACTTCCCCTCTCTGAACTGCAGTTTCCTTATCTGCAAAGTGGGGTCAGGAATTCCAACCACACAATGGATGGTCTTGAGGATTAAGCAAAACGTTGTTCATGAAACGCCTGCCATCTAGCTATGCTGTTCAATAAGTGGTTATCATCTGGGAGACTGGCATATCTGCCATAGTCAGAGCTCAAGCTACCCACTGCCCCATTTATCTCATGGTTACAGCAACTCTCAGCAGGGGTGATTTTGCTTCTCCTCCAGGCGGCAATTCAGTAATGCTTGGAGTCATTTTTGGTTGTCACAATGGCGGGACAGGTGTCACTGGAATCGAGAGGGTGGAGGTCAGGGATGCCGCTGAATGTCCTGCGCCACCCAGGACAGTCCCCACAACAAAGAATTGTCTGGCTCCAAATGGCAATAGTACAAAGTTGGGAAAGTCTAAGCCAGACCCCCTTTCTCTAAGCAATGGTTTTTGAGGGCTCTGTCTTCCCCTCAGCGGCTTTAGCACTGCAGCTCCGAAACCCTCCAGTTCCTGAGCACCACAGAGACGCAGGGACTGCATAGGGAGCCGCTGCCTGCCTCCCTCACCCCGAGGCCACTCAGCCAGATGGCAAAGGGTCAGCAGCAAGCAAACATCTAATGATGTGTGACAAGTATGGCCAGACAGCAGTCCCAGGCTGGGCCCCTTCGAGGCCACTCATTGGGCAAGGGGGACTCATAAATAACAGCACAGTGACAGCCCGAGTCTCGCTCAGTGGGAGGTATGGAGCTCCGCCCACCTCCCAGCCCCCGGAGCAAGCCCTTTATGGGACAAGGCTCCAGCAGGAGGGCCTCGGACCCCATGCACAGTGAATGTGCTGGTGAGACACGGAGGGACCTGTCACTAACACATCTGTCCAGAACGCTTTACAGCATTCACTCTGTCCCTGGCGGTGAACTATTTCCTCATCTCTGATCTGGTGTGAGCTGGGGCTTCAAAGCATTCACCCAGCAAAGCATCTGAATTGGAAGGCAGAGTGGCCTAGCAGCGAGGGCGCTGAATCTGAGTCTGAGCCTCCATTTCTTCATCCGTTGAATGGGGGCATCGGGCAGCAAATGTGCTAATTCATGGGAAATTATGTTCACAGCAATAAACTAATGAAGGAATGATGATCATGATAACGTATGATTATTCAGCCATTTGGGAGAGGGGAATTTATATTTGAAAAAAACATACCTTCTGATGCTCCAAAATATTAATCAGTTTTTAGGGTTTTAGGCAGTTCCAGGTAGGCTCTTTGCAGTCATAATAGGAATAATGATGATTGTATTAAATAGCACTTTTGTTTTCACATTTGTTTTTCTCAAGCCTCATGTGTCTTAAAATGGGACCTGTTTCCAATGATGCGTATTCTTCTAAAACAAAAGTGAAAGAAACACAATAAACAGTTGACACACAGACCGACTTTGCTTTTTTGTTCGTTGAGGTCTTGGTTCAGATGGCTTGCTGGCATCGGGTTGAGGGCAGGCGGGGGAGGCACGGAACTGCGCTTGGTGCCGCTAAGCATAGCACTCAGCCTTTGGGATATTTGGGGTCTCAGTTTTGTCATTTACAAAATGGGGGTAATTATGTCTTCCTGACTCTCTCAGAGCTGCCAGCTCAGTGAGACCACGTATGCACAAGGGAATATTAGTATCACAATAATTATCTTCTTCATTATTATTAATTATTATTCATAATGATGTTTGCAAGATGGATCTCCTCCAAAGCTCCATGTCTGTGAACAGTTTTTACACACTTTCACAAAAATCTATGCGTGCCTGTGATGATGAAGAAAGTGACACTTGGAGCATTCGTTCTGAAACCTAAGCTGATTCTTTAAGATTCTAAACAAATCCCCAAACCCCTTCTCTTTTTCTCAGGCTGGAACAAAGGGCTTTGCAGAGGGCGCTCCCTCCGGGACGCTGCCTTGTAAGTCTTCTATAGAGATGCCTCTGTTGGCCCAAGACCTTGATGCCAGCTTTCAGCCAGGAGCACGTTTTTGCAGGGAGGGTTATAAATCAAAGCCTGGGTTCTAATGAAACTGCTGACACCCTTTATCTGTAACAGTGTGCACCCAGGCACCACTTGTGAGAAATTAGAGGCAGAGACAGAGCATTCAAGGGAGCGGGCACCTGGAGGCTGCCTCTGCTGCCTGGTCTAACCGCCCCCCGCCACTTCCTCTCTCCAGCTCCTTCTTTCCTTCCTCCTCCTTCCCACCCTTGCTCCCTTTTCTTTTTATAATTCCTCCAGAAATCTTTCACTACCGCCCCATTCTGCAGCCTCTTTAGGAGTCAGCCTCATGGCCAAGCTGCAGACCCTGCCGCCCGGCTCCCTAGGCAGACCTCTCTCCCTGGCTCTCTGCACGCCACCTCTCAGGCCAATGGCGCAGAGCTGCACTGTTTTAGGCGGCAGAGGTTGGTGAAAGTAAGGCCCTGGGTTCTCCCAGGACACTGTTCCAGTCTTGGGTTGGCCGCTTCCTGACTGCATGACCTTGGGTGAGGTATTTAACCTCTCTGAGCCTCAGTGCCTGTATCTGTACAATGGGGATAACCGCACCTCTCTTGGGAGGCTGTTAAGAGGACTGAATGAGATGGATGCCAGGTGAACAGTGCTGGTCCGGGAGGTGAAGGGAGCAAAGGGGCAGCAGAAGCTCAAGTTGTTGAGGACTTTTCTGGCTACCTTTGGGGGCCAGCCCTCCATCAGCTCTGGTTTTATACTGAATCATAGATAGTTACTCCCACAGTTTGATTTAAGAGATACTAAAAAGGGCATATCTATCCCCAAATATCTTTACAAATGAGGCCATTGATAACCAAAATTTTAGAAATAGAGGCCTGATTGAAATAAAGAACAATTTATTTGGGGGTTATTAGGTCTGCAACTCTGGAGACAGATTTAAGAAACACTGGAATTGTGTTCTGCTGGACCTCAAAACGGGGGGAGGCCTACAAGGCCCCAAACCACAAGGTTACACAAGTTGTTAGTCAAGAATTAGCACTGGAGCTGGCAAGAAGTGAGGGTGCTTATTAAGCAAGGATTGGTTGGGGTTTGAAAGGATTACATTGTTGCAAAGGGGGGAACTTTGAAACTACAGGGCTGTAACCAGTAGCTAGTAGCAGATATTGTTTTGAAAATGGCAGGGAGTTTCCTTGATACAGTTCAGAAAATTCAAGTTCTCAGTGATGCAGGAGGGTGTCTGAAACCACATCCACAATGGTCACCTGGCTCCGTTTTTGATGCCTGGACCACAGTCACACCATTTTGATTCTTAAATGGCTTTGACTCTATCCTCACCATTCATTTCACCATTAGCAAGTCATCTGATTAGAAGTCATCCAGGGCCTGGCGTGATGCTAGGTGGCTGGAACGCGCTCTCACTTGATCACGCTGAGGGGAGGATGCCCCGTGTTCCTAATTCCTCCACGTGAGTTGACAGCAGGCTTGTTCTTCAACAGGCAGATGAAGTTTCTAAGCCTTGTCCAGCGTGAGTCAATCCCCAAACCACTGACCCGATGGAACTAAAACCCCATTCTTCCCTAAATCCCCCAGCTGGTACTCCTCTCTCCCTCCTTAGAGCGCCTGTAGCGTTTGCTAATTTTACTGCTTGTTTTGCATCGGACAGAGACAGTAATCTCCTCAACTAGACTGTATGCCTCCTGTGGGCACAGAACGTGCTCACAATTTCTTGAAATTTCCTAGAGGAACTTGCTTCATCAGTTTAGTCTAATTATCATGATCTGGTGACTTTCTAGTAAAACATTGAATCCCTGGATGGTCAGCTGCCCATGTGCTCCATGCAGCTTTTGTTCATATTTCACTGAGCAGAGCAGGTCATGTGGTCCTCAGGGCAGGATATAGAATCCTTCCAAGTAAGTCAGGGCTCACAGGGAGGGACACCAAATACGTTGAACAACAATACAATCTATCACAGACCTAGGATAGCATTTTACAAAGTTGTTTGTTGCTCAGTAAATATTTAATGGGGATGATGAGCCAACTATCTTAAGACAAATATATTTTTTTCACATCTTTATTGGAGTATAATTGCTTTACAATGGTGTGTTAGTTTCTGCTTTATAACAAAGTGAATCAGCTATACGTATACATATATCCCCATATCTCTTCCCTCTTGCGTCTCCCTCCCTCCCACCCTCCCTATCCCATCCCTCTAGGTGGTCAAAAAGCACCGAGCTGATATCCCTGTGCTATGCGGCTGCTTCCCACTAGCTATTTATTTTACATTTGGTAGTGTATATATGTCCATGCCACTCTCTCACTTTGTCTCAGCTTACCCTTCCTCCTCCCCGTGTCCTCAAGTCCATTAAGACAAATATTTGAACACATCATTTTAGCATGGTTGTTAAATCTAAACCAGCCAACTAAATGTTGGGGTAATAAGTCTTATGGTCAGCAAGAAACTTAAACCAAGTAAAGTCTCTAGCTAGAATGTGGTAGAACCAGACTAGACACAGCCCTGTAGTTCACTTGTGGAAACGCTGCTGTGGGGTAAATTAGACCTGTTCACTATCGCTCTGGAAGGCAGGGCTAGGATCCAAAGAAGGGGTGGGCTTCATAGAAGAAAATGCCCCCAGACCTAGACTCTCCGTCACAAGGATGAGGCTGTGAAGTCCCTGCCCCAGTGGTGTGAAGCCAGGGGTGGACTATATTTGGGGAGGCTGGAGAGGGGTGTCTCTGCAGTGTATAGAAAGTTGAACTAGAGGCCCAGGACTGATTCTTACAGCTTTAAACGTGTCACAAACCTCAAAGGAATATGCATGTCAGTTATGGACCCAACACTCACATTCCAAAACAAGCAGGAGTAAAGTAAGATAAAATTTTTTAAAGATTCTAAAACATGTGTTGTGAGATTTCAGAAGGAGGAGACAGGACGGAGGCCTTCCTGGAGGTATTGGGACGCCAGTTGGATCTCAAAGGATGCAAAAGACCAGGGTGACACAGAGGGGTTGGGGGTTAGAGAGGGTAGGTTGCAGAGCAAAGGGCTGGTTAGGGCAAGGGTGTTGGAGGTGGGGCCTCCCCTTCCTTATCTCCCCTCTTCCTCCAGGACACAGAGTCCCTGGGTGGTGAAAGAAACACAGTGTGCCACTGCCGCCTTTCATATCCTTTCCTCATTTCAGGTTTGCATTTTATTTTCCTGCAAACTTTTTTTCCTTTCCCTTTGCCGCTCAGGCTTTTGTTGGTGTGACCTCAATTTCTCGCTGCCTTTCAAAGCTTTTATTTCCCAAGTGGAAGGAAGGAACTTTTAATGGCACGCTAGGTCCTTAGCCAGACCAGTTGTCTTTCCAAATCAGTCAGGGGCTCGGGTGGCTGGGGAGAGTGGGAGGCTTGGCTGAGGGACGGAGAAGGAAAACAGCAAATGCAACGGATGAAGGTCCCCGAGGCGATTTGCAAATCTGCTGAAATCCTGAACAAGCTTTGATTTAACCCAAGCTTGAAATGGCTTTTATTTACTGTCTATCGTGGAATAAATGACATCTCATAAACAGGCTTTATCCATTACCCCAGAATGGAGAGCACAGTGTTAGGGACATTTTATCCTCTTGATATCAAAGGGGATATGCCGGGGTGTGTTATTACAAATAGAAAAATCAATGCGGAGACACACACATCTGAAATTTCATTTTCGTCGAACCACATTTTCAAAGGGAAAAAAAAAAAAGGCAATTGCTAATAAAAATGACTACAGAACTGGAGGATTTACCAAGCTTGAGCGAAGGACCGGCTGGGATTAAGCCCAGACAGTGAATAAATCGGGCTCGGTCCTGGGGCTGTTTCCCACTCACCCTCTGGGCAACCCGGCCCCACCCAGGGATGACCCAGAGCAGAGTCACCGTGGATTCGTCCCCAGGCAGTCACGCCGGTGTCTGGTGTCTGAACACTGCGTGTGCCCCCAGGGCTGCTCTCTCACTGTCCTCCCACCCAGCCACACAGTTGGCCTCAGACCACGTGGAAAACCCCAGAAATATCGAGCACTGCTGTTTCCTCCAGGCCTTTACCTCCTTCATGGCGGAGTCTTGGACACTGCTAGATCTTGGGGAAAGCACAAAGGCTCCCAGGGAGTGAGGAAGGAAAGTCAGCCAGACTCTGGGGAAGGCTCCCATTGAGGTCCCAGCCATTTTCACCGACCCCTCCTTCAGAGAAAGTTGGTGAGAGGTAAATACTTCCATCTTTTCATAAGATTTTCTGGAAGTCGCATCCCTGGGCTCCCTTCTTTGTGCCACGTTGTGTAACCCGGTATCAGGGTGACTCTGGTTTAGAGTCTTGTTTCCCCACGAGGTTGTACACTCAGAGAAGCCCGGGACCAGGCCTGATGCTACGTTCCCCTTGACAAGCACTGCGCTGACACCTAATAGCTGCTCAATTGTATGCAGGATGAGAACGTGCAGGCCTGGAGAGGGGAAGGGTACAGCGGCCTGGACACCGCACCTGGGTTAGACCGACCTCAGCCTTCTGAGGAGAAGTACTCTGGCTCTGGTCAGCAGCTCCTGCCTGGAGGCAAAAACCAGATGGAATTTGCTGGTTCCATACCATCTACTGGGCTCAGGAATGCCTAACTCCATTGGTGGAGGAAAATGGGCCAGTAGATTGGATTTAAGGCCTCACAGTAAATCCTTACCTGCCTTCTGAAGAAACACTGGTGTTGGTCAGAGAGTGACCAAGAATGAAGAGCCAGACATAAGCCCAGGCTCCCTCCTGGACCAGAGCAAACACTCAGCATTTGAGGGCTGCCTGGGCTCAGGGATCACTTCCTCTAACTCTACCTCCTGAGAGATGATGACACCAAGGCCCAGAAAGGGGAGTTAATTTTTTCCTAGTCACACAGGAGATTGTGGCCAGGTTGGGGGGGGCGGTCAACATTTTTTTTTAATTAATTAATTAATTTATGGCTGTGTTGGGTCTTTGTTTCTGTGTGAGGGCTTTCTCTAGTTGTGGCAAGCGGGGGCCACTCTTCATCGCGGTGCGTGGGCCTCTCACTATTGCGGCCTCTCTTGTTGCAGGACACAGGCTCCAGATGCGCAGGCTCAGTAGTTGTGGCTCACGGGCCCAGTTGCTCCACGGCATGTGGGATCTTCCCAGACCAGGGCTCGAACCCGTGTCCCCTGCATTAGCAGGCAGATTCTCAACCACTGCGCCACCAGGGAAGCCCCAGGGGTCAACATTTTTAAGCTTCGACTCCCAGGCCTGGGCCCTTTGCTCTGCCTGATAAGAATCCAGGGAGAGGGCTTCCCTGGTGGCACAGTGGTTGAGTCTGCCTGCTAATGCAGGGGACACGGGTTCGAGCCCTGGTCTGGGAGGATCCCACATGCCGTGGAGCAACTGGGCCTCTGAGCCACAACTACTGAGCCTGTGCGTCTGGAGCCTGTACTCCGCAACAGGAGAGGCCACAACAGTGAGAGGCCCGCGGACCGCGATGAAGAGTGGCCCCCTCTTGCCACAACTAGAGAAAGCCGTCACACAGAAAAGAAGACCCAACACAGCAAAAATTAATTAATTAATTAATAAACTCCTACCTCCAACATCTTCTTAAAAAAAAAAAAAAAGAATCCAGGGAGAGAAAATAATGAGGAAGGACCATGCATAGCAACTTCATTGCAGAGACCATCGTGATGTCGAGATGATTGTTTTTTAAATAATTCAATGATAACTGATTGAGAAAGTATCCACACTGTACAAATGGTAAGAAATTTTGCTGTTTCTAAGCAGGCACGGCTGTTATTTTCTCTACAGCTTTACTTGGGTGAAGGCCACCAATCAGATCGGGAAGGGCCGACTCCTGAAGAATATGGGGAAGACGATTTCCCTATGAGACGTGTCTCCGCTCCCCCAGAGACACGGGCTGCCTGCTTCTTCCCTGCGTCTCATAAAGCTTTAAGAGGAGAGCCTCCACCAGCCAATACAGCAGCGATTCTGCCTGAAATAAGCGGCAGTATTTAAATAAGGTTTCAATAGGAAGAAAAAGTCTCCTTGGACGTGGTCTGTGATGTAGTTATCAGGAGGAGAAATTTGCAGAACCCATTAGCTGCCACTCCTTCCCCCAGGAAATCCCTTGTTTGTGGAGCATGAATCTCTCTGGCTTTTGCTGGCTTTTTCTCTCCGGATTGTCCGGGTAAACATCTGCCTCGCACCGTGTGTTTATAAGAAGAGGCATTTGTGGCTTTGATTGTTTAGAGGTTTCTGCAGAACGTGCATGCTTTCTCCCTCCCCCACCCCTTCCCTCTCCACACTGCCCGTTCTCCTGGGCAAACAACCACTGACGTCTATTTTGGTTTTCTTTGGCATTACAGTGCATCCTTCTGTCCAGAGCAGGGAAGAGATCTGCCACCACCCAGTTGCTCCACCTTGTGATAAAGAGTTTTCCATAGCAAGGGCAGTATATCTTAATTGTATTGTTATTATTATTTATTCCACAAAATTTTTCAAGCATCTTCTGTGTATAGTATTGAGGTGGATATGGCGAACTGTACCAAGAGTCCCAATCCCTGTCTCAAGGAGCTTATGATCTTGTTGAAGGGACAGAGCTTGTACACATTAAGAATAAGGTCTTTACTTACAAAAGGACTGCAGAACTTTGCAGGGGCAGGGAATCCGTCACTGGCCTTCTTACTGTCAGCCAAGTTGAGCCTCTCATCTTGAGTCCTCAGGTAATTCAAATCCACCCCTGGACCAGGTCCTTCAATTGTCTACTTCTGGGAAAGAATGTGGTGCACAATTTCTTTTTATTCTCACAAGTCTTTCATGGCTGACTCAGGCCACTGGTAAGTATCATCACAGTAAAAACTCTATCAACTGGAACACAACAAAGTTCCTGGTAGATGAGTTTTTTTTTCTTTTCATCACTCAAATATAGGTCAGACACCAATCACAAGAAAATAATGTTATCAAACACCTAGTAAAAAGAAAAGAAAGACAAAAAACAAAGCTTGCTCTGATACAGTCCGGGTTCCCCACCTCCTTCACCTCCAGTGACAGCTTGAGCAGTGAGCACTTCTGCCTTCAGAGAAATGACCAGAAGGACCCACTGTCAGGCAAGAAAAATGTGTGATGCTAAGTGGTGGAGGTTTCCTGCCAGGGGAAGTAGACCCAGATATTTAAGAAATGTTTCTCGGGCTTCCCTGGTGGCTCAGTGGTTGAAAGTCCGCCTGCCGATGCAGGGGACACGGGTTCGTGCCCCGGTCTGGGAAGATCCCACATGCCGCGGAGCGGCTGGGCCCGTGAGCCATGGCCACTGAGCCTGCGCGTCCGGAGCCTGTGCTCCGCAACGGGAGAGGCCACGACAGTGAGAGGCCCGCATACCGCAAAAAAAAAAAAAAAAAAGAAATGTTTCTCACATCTGAAAGGGTTTCCTCCCTTATCTTCAGCTTCTAAAAAAACCCAATCCCCAATTCCATTTGCCCATCCTGGGTGTTCTAGTGTAAAGAGGGTTAAGGTTTAGATGATCTGCACAGGTGACAGCTGAGACTGTCTTGAAGTCACTGCTTGATGGGAGACCCAAGTGCCTGTCCAGTGTCTGACATCACCTAGCTGGTGACCTTGGATCAGCCACTCAGCCCCTCTGGCCTCCACTGTAGCTGATTTCTAATGATCTGTCCATGACTAAGGGTCAAAGGCTCCATGAAGTAATTAGGTCATGCTAGATCCTAGCAAATTTTAAAATCCGGTGCTTTTTTTAGTACCACAAAGAAATATCTACACTCCCATGTTCATTGCAGCATTATTCACAATAACCAAGATATGGAAAGAACCCAAGGGTCTGTCAATAGATGAATGGGTAAGGAAATAGTACACACACACACACACACACACACACACACACACACACACACACATACACATTGGATTATTATTCAGCCTTTTAAAAAGGAGATCCTGCCATTTGTGACAACATGAATGTCATAAAAGACATTATGCTAAGTGAAATAAGCCACAAGCAGAAAGAAAAATACCGCACGATCTCACTTATATGCAGAAGCTTAGAAAGTTGAATAAAAGAAGAGAGTAGAAGGGTCGTTACCAGGGGCAGAGAGATGGGGGAAATGGGAGATGTTGGTCAAAGGGTACGAAGTTGCAGTTGTATAGGATGAATAAGTCTAGAGAGCTAATGTACAGCAAGGTGACTGTCATTAATAATACTGTATTTTATACTGAGAATTTGCTAAGAGAGTAGACATCAGGTGCTCTCACTCCAAAATATTAACATAAAAATGATAACTCTGTGAGGAGGTGGATATGTTACTTAGCTTGAGGGTGTTATATATAAATATCAAAACATCATGTTGTACTCCTTAAATATATACAATTGTTAAATAAATAAAATGTAAAAATCTGCTGATTCCTGCCCTGGATGTATATGCCCTTCTAGAATCTCCTTTGTATTCACTGAGGCCAGGTGCCAACTCAATGTCTGACCTTGCTGTTGTCATTTGATGGTACACTAATACCTTGTTGCAGAAATATAACCAGGGCTCCTGGGAGTAGAGAGAGTTGGCCAGCAATGAAAAGATAGCTCTGGCTTGACCTGTAATGCCTTCTTCATTTTATTTAGTGAGAAATGTTTAGGACAATATATTAACAGTAATCGATTTGGGGTGATTGTGCCCAGGTGTTTGTTTGTTTGTTAGATCTTTATTGGTACTTTTTGAATTTTTAATAATTTCTCAAAATAAAAATTATAATTTAATTAAAGGGCAGTGTAAATTTAATAAGAGCGATTGCCTGATCAGTCTGCTGGCTCTGATCAGGGACAGAGAGAGATGTGGTCAGACAGGGCACTTGGGGCACAGGTGTTCATTTCCTGTTCTCTAAATTGCACTGTACATTACATATGCTTTGTGTGTATATGGAATATTTCATTATAAAAATTATTTTGGAATGACTCCATATAGAAACATTGACATTTAGCTTTGAAGTTTGAAGTTGTCTCTCCGTGAATAATAAAAGGCCTATACGATACTGTGTTGTCCAGTAGAAATATAGGGCAAGCCACATGTGTGAGTTTAAATTTTCTAGTAGTCACATTTTAAAAAGTAAAACAAAACAGGTGAAATTTATTTTAATACTATATTTTATTTAACTCAATATATCCAACTTATTGCTATTTCAACATGTAATCAACATTAAAAATCTTAACATTTTATATTCTTTTTTGTTGAAGGGGGCCACTAAATTTTGGAAATCAGTGTGTATTTTACACTTACTTCTCAGTTGCCGCTGGCCAGGGAACCAGGCAGTCAAACCCCTGGAGTCTGGGGCCCCCTGGGCTCTCTCTCTGTACCAGCCATGCAAGATGGCCCCAGAAGAACCTCACATACCCCCATCTGGCCTCTCCTTTCTGTTCTGGGATGGGGACCCTCCCTCACAGGAAGCAGCCACCCACCCCACCACCAGAGGGCCAAGGAAAGAGGACGAGTGGCTGCCATTTTCCCCCAGGCAGCGGGTGGTTCTGCAGGCAGAGAAGCAGCCCTTGCGGCTTCTCTGGCCTGTACGCTGAGGAAGACTCACAGGTCAGCTTGCTTTCAAAGGAGTGAGGGTGTAGACGGTCTGGGAGAAAATTACAAGCAATAAGAAGCAGTGTTTGCAGCGCGTGCTTGCTCTTGGTCCCCAGCCAAACGCTGCGGGAAGGTGATGGATGCCCTAGGGCGGCCCCAGACCACAACACCCATGACCGCTCGGCCGCATGGGACTCAAACCTGCATGGGAAGGGGCGTGCTCCCTTGTCACGTGGCGGAATCCACATCGCTGGCTGCGACATCAAGTCTGCACGAGGCTGGGGTATTCTGGGCACGGGCACAAAAATATCACCAATCGGATTTGAAACATGGCATCATTCTGGGGGAGGTTTGGGACTCCTGAGTGGTTAATTCTCTGGGCTCAGGGAACAAGACCTGAGCACCGCTCCTCCCTGCTCCAGAGCCCTGGCTCCAACCCAGCTGTTCACGAGGGGTGATGTTTAAGGGGACTTGTGGCTTAAACCAAAAAAATGGTGAAACCGAGTAACAAAGATGCTTCTGAGGACAGACACCTTTATATATATATATATATATATATATATATATATGTATGAAATAGGGCATGTAGGGGAGATATAGATAGATAATAGGACACGTTGGAGATGTATAGCTATAGATCTCCTATGTGTCCTATTATCTATGAAATATATATGAAATACACAAGAATAGGAGATGTACATTTTATTAGAAAGAAGGGTCAGGTTGCAGTTGCAACAAGCAAAGTCCGGCAGTCCACATGAGCAAGAAGCTCTGCTCTGAGGCTAGTGGAAAAAATGCAATTTACCTTTGGGTGGTGGTGCTGGGATTCCCATTTAAAAGTCTAAGCTGGCTGATTATTTATTGATGTCTCTGTCTCCATAGCTGTCTGACTCTTACTGGTTGGAAGAAGCTCCTGTGTGCCTAGAGGATTTTTTGAATTAAGTTCTTTTCATTTTCCCCTCAGGTGTTAACCAATGAGACTAGACTTTGACAGAAGTCGGCTTCTCCCCCCCCACCCCCCCTCAGCTACCCTTACTTTACGTTGTGAAATAAAATTAAGTACCAAGAGAGGCTATCAAACAACGGGGACTGACATGGTTTTTGGCTTTATTTTTTTATTTACAGAAAGAGTGAGAATAATGCATTGGACTCACACATATCTTACAGTGAATATGCCTCCAAATCCTATCAGGACATAAATACAGGCAATTTAATGAATAAACAGGGCTCATTCTGGATGGTTCTGTCCCAGTGCTCTTGCTGCTAGCCCAGAAGTGGTCCTCGAAGCTGCACATTTTCCTCAGTTCTTTGAAGTCAGAATATTTTGGCCTCCCTACCTCAGTTGGCTCATCTGTAAAATGGAATGATGGTCCCTTACTCATGCCAGGACAGGGGACTGAGGTCCCGGCCAGTTGTAATACTCATGATTCCATGAGCTGGAAGCTTCTTTTCAAAGATTATCCCACAAGTGCCATCAGCCTAAGCAGCCCTTATTTTGGCAAGAACCTCGCCTCCCCTACCCCCAGCCTTCACCCTTGCTCTCATTGTGGGCCACCCTCCTCCACCCCAGCCCCCCTGGGGGAAGGAGCAACCACTTCATTCTGGAAGTGATAGATGGAGAAATAGATAGCATCTAGCGCGCCTAGTCGAGCAGAACAGGAGCCTCTGAGGAGCTTCTGACCATTCAGGTGGGTCCTTCTGAACCAAAAGGGCACATGCTAGGGCCAACCTCTCCTGCAGTGAGGAAGACTGACCCTAAATCACCCCCTTCTTAGGCAGGCAAAGACTTGACCCTAAATTCCTCCGACACGAGCAAAGACCTGTCCTCTGGGGCAGGATTTCTGTGTGGAAATGTCCCTCATCTTCCTGGCCCCCTGGGAGATGCCTAAAAGTCATTGACCAGGAGACACACTTTTTCATTCATTTGTGCTGGGGCACCTCTGCTGCCCCTCAGGGGACTTCCTGCCTAGTGGGGGAGACGGATGTCAACGATCATGCATATGCCTCACTTGGGCACAAGCCATGACAAGAGCCCCGGGGGGTGAGCACATCGTGGAATGGGTTTAACGGCCACCTGGAACGGGAGGAGAAAACATGCGACTTCCCTCCCGTTTCCTTCCCTCCTGTGCTGCCAGCCAGTGGCCGTAGGTGGAGCCTTTCCTGAGGGCAGGTGCTGGTGAGGCTGGGACAGATGTGGTGAAGGCGAAGGAGGACTAGGCCCCTCGGGAGAGGCATTCTGAAATCCAATGTCTGGCCCAGACAACCTTTCCGTGGACTTTGCTGTCAAAAAACAAAACAAAGCTGGTCAAATCTCAGCATCTCAGGAAAACTTCTGAACTTCTTTGTATTAAGTTTTCTCATCTGAAAAAGGGAGACACACAACTGGTCGCCTGCTGTCCCACTCTCTCTGGTGGCCAAAGCAGGGCTCTGGGACCCAGCTGGCTACTACTGGGGCCTGAACATGCCTGGGAAACAGAGGTGCCATGGCTTCAGAGTCTTGGACTATAAGCTGCCAGGCCTGAGCCCAGAGGTCACACGTTCTCAAGGGTCCATCCTCACATGCAGAGCCCTTGCCCCACCCAGAGGGGCTTCCCTGCCAGTGTGTGTGTGTGTGTGTGTGTGTGTGTGTGTGTGTGTGTGTGTGTGTGTGTGTGT